>NW_016814733.1:1445520-1462378 GCF_001698545.2 Rhinopithecus bieti | reverse complement strand
TCCCTCCCTTCCTTCCTTCCTTCCTTCCTTCCTTCCTTCCTTCCTTCCTTCCTTTCTTCCTCTCTCTCTTTCTCTCTCTCTCTCTCTCTTCTCTCTTTCTTTCTTTTGATGGAGTTTCACTCTGCCTCCCAGGCTGGAGTGCACTGGCATGATCTCAGCTCGTGGCATCTTCCACCTCCCGGGTTCAAGCGATTCTCCTGTCTGTCTCCTGAGTAGGTGGGAAACCAGGCGCCCACCACCACGCCTGGCTAGTTTTTTTTTTTTTTTTTTTTTTTGAGACGGAGTCTCACTCTGTTGCCCAGGCTGGAGTGCAGTGGTGCAATCTCGGCTCACAGCAACCTCTGCCTCCTGGGTTCAAGCGATTTGCCTGCCTCAACCTCCTGAGTAGCTGAGACTACAGGTGCATGCCACCATGCCTGGCTAATTTTTTTGTATTTTTAGTAGAGACGAGGTTTCAGTGTGTTAGCCAGGTTGGTCCTAATCTCCTGACCTCGTGATCTGCCTGCCTCAGCTTCCCAAAGTGCTGGGATCACAGGCATGAGCCACCGTACCTGGGCAATTTTTTGTGTTTTTAATAGAGAAGGGGTTTCACCATGTTAACTAGGCTCATCTCCAACTCCTGAGCTCAGGTGACCCACCCTTCTCGGCCTCCCAAAGTACTGGAATTACAGGCTTATAGCCACCACTCTCCACTGCCACCCCTAACTTTTAAGGTGATTGACATTTCTGGTCATATCTTCTCCTACTCCCCAAAGGGCAGCCTACCTTCTAGTTTACCTGGAAGCTTGCTGTCTTCTGAACACATCCTGTGCTCCACATCCTGTGGCTCCATCAATTCCCACTGCCCTCTGAACTCCTGCCTCTCCCTTACACTCATTTTTAATCACCAGGCCCTGCTGGCTTTACTTTCTTAATTAGTTCACAAATAGTTCCCCACCTCTCTCTCTGTCTTTCCAACTGAGGGTCAGACCCTTGGTTTCTCACCAGGAGTCCTGCAAAAGCTTCCCCTCTGGGTTCTCTCTCCACCTTTGCCTGCTTCCTCACCAATTTCTGGAGTTGCCCTGTGACCCATCTAAAGTGTGAATCTGACCACATTCACTCTTTGCTTAAAATCCTTTCCTGGCCTTGCACCAATGACTAGATAAAGTCCAGCTTCCTCCTGTGGAACCCAAGACCCTCTGACAGGTCCCCCAGCTGATGGTCCTCTCAAGACTCCCACATCTTGTTCTTGCAGCACTGCACCCCAGGTTGTTACAGACACACCGGGTGGTGTCCACTTTTTCCCTTTGCTCATTTCCCTTTGGCAGGTGAGACGAAGAGCCAGTGGGAAAGAAAGCTGCGCAAGAGGAGCCAACATGAATGTAAGCCTCAAGAGCCTGAAGACATCTAGAGGAGCACTCAGCCTTCCACCTGGCAAAGAATGGGGCTCCTCAGTTAATTCTACGTAGGCCTCAGAGGACGGGGTACATATGGATTCTGCAACCAAGGTGCTACTTAAACTCCCTAATGATCTTGACCTGGAAAATGAGGCTCTTTGCTGAGTCCCCTGTAAGCCTGTCAGAGCTGCTACTAATAACTCACAGCATATCTGGCAGAGTAATATGCCCAGAGGAATTTCTGCTTTTTTGTGCATTTTTAAACTCACTTCCAAATTAGGGAAAGAAGCACTTTCTCACTTCTGTGCAAGAATCCACATTTCTGAATGGTTCCGCCCTGTTCTTGCCTAACACAGGCGGTATTGTGATACAATGTGGATGCCCAGTTAATATGAATACAGTTGACTTTTAAAGAGATCAGTAGGGGAATTCTGAGAGCTCCCTCACACTTTGCTAAATGCAAAACAAAGCTGTCTTCTGCAATGACCTTCCCCTTCTACTCAGAGTTGTTGCGTCTTGGGAAGGGTTTGATTCCTTTGCCTGGGAGTCATTCTTGTGGGCATCACTGTCCAGCATGAATGGAGCTTACTGGATGTTTCCTTTTCTTGTGGAGTGTGGTGCCCTTAGTGTTATTTGTGAAATATTTTCCTTTGTTCCCACTCTGGCCACGTGCTGGGGTTGCCCATCCTGGTCCTGTCTTGATTGGATGGTGTCAGCTGATTAGCTCACACCAATGATTTTGCATAGATCATGTCATCCACAGACTGGACATTTAATTATAATTATGAGACCCTCCAGATCTCTGTTTCCTCCTGGCACTGCTGATCAGCACCATTTGAGATGGTAAATGTTCAGTAAGCCTGGATCTCTGAGCAGAGTCCCCTTGCTGACCTGTATCATGATTTTTAGCCCACTGAGATTTTGGAGTTGTTTGTTACTGCAGCACAGCCTATCCTGACTGATCTATAGCATTTGGCATTTTTGGCAACTTAATATTTACCATAACTTGGCTTGCACAAAGGCAGTGTGCCTTTGTTGCTTTGTCAGTTCACAATCTTGAGGGAATTTTGACTAATGGCCCATTAGAATTTATTATTCTTTTCAAGGTTGGAAAGAGGATGTTGTGGACTAATATCTTTGGCAACTCGACCTAGTGCCAAGTGGTCTAATATCTGAGAATGACCTTGGCATACTTTGTGAGGTTAACCCTTCCTGGCTTAAAAACAGATGGCCCAGCTTTGGCCGGGCCACTCCATGGTTAATATCGATAATAACAATTGATGGGGTGCCGACTATATGCCAGTCACTGAGTATTACTGTATTACTGTATTTTACTGTAACTCTAAGCGAGGCTGTATCTTATTCCCATGTCTCAGATGATAACACTGAGGGACAAACAGGGCAAACCTATTTAAATAGATTGCCTAACCTCTCTTTGGTAGTGGAGCCCGGGTTTGGTCCCAACTCTGGATGTAAAAGTCTATGTTCTTTTTTATTGCACTTAGCCAACTCTCCTTTGTAAATTTCTAGAAGAGGGATGAAAGGTGCCTCTGTCCTTAGGGATGTTATGGATGTTATCCTTGATGGTATTAGCCCGTTGATATTCTGTGTTTGGTTGGATGCCACATTTTTATTCATTCATTCATAAATTCATTCATGTATTCATCCACACACTAATTCATGCATTCACTCTTTCATAAATTCATTCACTCATTTGCTCATTCATTAACTCATCCATGCATTCGTTAGGCTTTGATGAGAGTCTATCAGGTGCTGGGTTTTATTTGGGATTGGGATTTAGACAAGGACTGGTTAGGGTTTCTGCCTTCAACCTCAGTGGACTCACAGCCTTGCAAGAATAGCTCTGTGTGTGCGTGTGTGTGTGTACGTATGTATATATATGTACACTATACATATGTGTACACCCAGAGCTGTTCCTCCAGGGCTGTAAGTACATACATGTATTCACATATACATACATGTATGTACACATACATATACATATATGTACACACACACAATGTTATAGATATGTTCAGGGAAGTATGAGCCAACTGAGGAGGTGGCTTCTGGTCTAGATAGGATATAAAGCTGTGTCAGGGCTGGCTTCCTGAAGGAGATGATAGTTTTAGAGTTTTTTGTCTTCTATTTTTCTTTGAGAGTTTTCCACGCTCCCCCTGACCCTCATTCCGCTAAATTCACAGCCTGAGGGTCAATGTTATTATCCCCAGCCATGATCCTTCTGTTTATGAGGGTCACAGTGTCCATGGCTTCTATCTTCCACCCTCTTCCCCTTCCTCTTCTCCTGCCCCCACTGTGGTGTCATTACTTCCCACATCTAGAAGGTTAATGGCCCCTTCCAAGGAATGGTGATATGGAATCCTAGCTATTTGGGGCACAAATAGATTTTCCCCCCAAAGTTTGGCCTGTCACTTGCTCTTAATGGCTTGAAGTTGGTTGCAGAACTATCTGGCAGGAACAAATGAAAAGAACCCTCTGATTATGTGCTCCTAAGATGGCTGGGGTAATTTGAGCAGAAACGACTTTGCAGCTCTGGGGAAAAAAAATGTAATTCTCGTGTATGAAAAGCGTGAACCAGAGTTGCCATGTTCACTTCTTGTTTTTAAAGCCCCCACAGGCCAAGTCACATATCTGGGTCAGAGGGTCTATTGATTACCTGTCAGGCCTTGAGGTGTGAGTGATCAATAATACTAACCTACAGGAAAGGTGGCCTTGAATGCAGAAATCCCATTGTGTTGACCATCCATTTTTTTCTGGTCTGTAAGTGCTTTGCAAAGAAGAAAAACTGTCAAACCTAGGGCCACAAATGACCCGAATCCTAAAACTGTTCCTACAAACCAAGGCTTTGGAAATGCCCCGTTCCAAAGGAAGCAGAGGCAGGTTGTTGGCGCCGTCTCTCAGCGTTCGGACAGTGGGGCAGACGGGGAGGCAGGGAAGTGAGGAGGCAATGGCGTTGAGCAGGAGAATTCTTGAGGAATAGAGACAGAGGTCTCTCCCACCACAACCTTGACCTTTCATTAATGTTTAATCAGGTGCTTGGAGCAAAGCACTTTCAAAAAATCCTGAAAATCCATGACTAATGAATCATTTTGTGATAGGAAGGCTGGCTTTGCCTGATCTGCTTGTGAAGCTCTAGATGATCCCCTTTCTTTCTGTGGGGGGGTCCCCTGCTCAGGGGATGCACCAGTTTTTTTTTTTTTTTTTTTTGAGACTGAGTCTCACTCTGTCACCCAGGCTGGAGTGCAATGGCACCATCTTGGCTCACTGCAACCTCCCGAGTTCAAGCAATTATCCTGCCTCAGCCTCCCGAGTAGTTGGGATTACAGGTGCCCACCACCACGCCCAGCTAATTTTTGTATTTTTGGTAGAGACAGGGTTTCACCATGTTTGTCAAGCTGGTCTCGAACTCCTGACCTCAGGTGATCCACCTGCCTTGGCCTCCCAAAGTGCTGGGATTACAGGTGTGAGCCACCGTGCCCAGTCCATGCGCCAGCTTGTTATTGTGTGTCTGCCAAGGGGGCCGAGTCTGAGGCCTGTGTTGATGAGTCCATGTCATATGAAATGCCGTGGCTGTTGCAGCCACCTACCCAGTAACCAGTTTCCCTTCCTTCTTCTTAAGGGACTCAGATTTTGTTAATTCCCCTGTTCCTCCCTGGTACAGCCATGGGAAGCAGGAAGTGTGGTCGACCCCAGGTGACAGCTGAGTCGAGGGGTGAACACTGGACCTTCCTTGGCCCGATCGGAAAAGTGCTGGAGGCCACTCAGGTGGGAGGGGTTCTCACTCCTGCAGGATATGAGTGGTCTACCTTCCAGCCCACCTGGATGACACAGTCCACCTGCTTGATGGAAGACTGCTGATGGAGCCATTGGTGGATCTCCAGGGGACCAGGGTGAAGATGACGTTAAGACCATGGAGGGCAGAGTGCAATCCCTGAAGGCTCTGTTGAGTTGGCAGATCTACATCCTACCTGGGTGTCCTGTTTATAACAGGAAATAATCAACGTCCATATTTTAAAACAAGTCTGAATCCAGGTCATCTGTTGCTTGTAGTTGAAAACATCCAAACTAGGCAGTGGTGGATACCATGGGCATAAGCTGCCATCCTGAAGTGTGACCAGGCCGAGCTGGTGGACATTATAAAATACACAAGTTGGGCCATCGGGTGTGGGAAGGGAGTCAGAATCACAGAATGTCTGAGAAGAAACGGCTTGTGTTGCCCACAGTAAAGCCAGTAGTGTTCATCACATATCTTGCTGGGGGTTCTTGGTGGTCAGTGTCTGGTAGGGAAAGAGTGTGGATGTTGGATGCCATAAACCTGGGTGGGCAGACTGCTAGATAGTCAAAATTGATCGACAATAACTGTTCCACTTGGGTGACATGCTTTAATGATTTGTCATGAACACACGACTGATGGATGTTACTCTCAATGGTGCTTTAAAATGGTTTCTTCTATAGAAGCCAGCAAAATGTAGTTAGTGAGACAGCAACCTCTGGCACCTTCAGGTGTCTGGAATAGCTCCACACCTGGAAGCACAGGGCAAGAGAAAATGCACCTGGGGTAGGAGGAGAAGGAAGGAGTGATCGAGTTGCGCCTGTTCACCCACCTCAAAGTCATCAGTCAAAACCTTAGACTTCCAGCCCCAGGTCCACCAAAAGTAAAATCTCTTGGGATAGGGCGAGTGTTCTCAGTAATTTTTTTTAAAGCTAAAGTCTTTGGGCTCCTGCATGGAGGACTCAGCAGTGGTGGGAGCAGCAGGAAGATGACAGGATTCTGTCCATGTAATCCAGTTAGGGATTAACTGTATGAGAGTGCACGTGTAGGTGTGTGTACGTGCACATACTTGCGTACATGTTTGTGTGTGCACTCATGTGTGCAGTGTTCTTGTGTGCATGCGAGCTTTACGTGTGAGTGCGCATGTGTCTGGCGACTGGAGACAAGGAGGGCTGAAGGGGAAACAACAGAAGCCTGGAGATTTGGAGAAGCAGTAAGGGCATCCCCGTCTGCTCAGAAATGAAGAGCACAGGTGGCTGGGAGTGTTGGGGGTGGGAGAAGGCAGTAGAAGGTCCCCTTGTAGGGAAGCGGCCTCATAACCCCACACACAGCTTCCGGGACTCCTAGCAATTCCCCTTGCAGGAGAGAGATTATCTGCCTCCCTCTATGGATGAAGACATGGAAGGCAGGACTTTAGTGAGCAAGTCCCTCAGCTCACGAGCGAGACTCAGGAAGGCAGGGGAGAGTCTGGCAGGAGAGATGGTGTTTCTCACCGGCCTGTCTCCGAATGAGCTGTTGCTGCGTCTCGGGCCACTCCCTCCTGTGTGCCTACCTCAATTTCCTTGTCTTTCAAGACTCCAGGCAGTGGCTACCTTATCAATCTTCCTGCCCCTTCCCAAGGCCCAGGTTGGAGCCCCTCTCTGTGCTCAGGAGGACTGGGGGCTTCCCCCACCCTTGCCCCATGTCTTTGTATTGCTATCTCAACTTAAATGCTGGGTTTTTCTGGAGACGTTGGGATCCTTGAGGACAGAGCTGTGTCTTACCCACTGTTATGCTGGGTCCCTTACTAAACAGGTACTGAGTGCACTAATTGCAGCCTGGAGCTGGGGATGGGTGAGCAACAGATACCCCTCAGCCTCAATGTTGTAGGTGTGGGCTCTTGGGAACGGTGTAGTATTTTTTTGTGTGTGAGTGTGAATGTGTGTGTGTGTGTGTATATATATGAGAGAGTAAGAGAGATAGCCTGCATCATTGTGCACCGCGTTCTGCATATGTATAGTTACAGCACCATTTACAACACCTAGAATGTGGCTCTAGCATGTCCCAGTTTTCATCAGACTTGTGGGTGCCTAGGAAAAGAAGGAGAAAAGTTAGCATCAGCAACAGCAGCCTGGGGCAGGGGAGGAAGTGCCTGGCCAGAAGCCCCAGAGGCACCAGTAGCCGATGGTGAACTGACCTTGTACAGGATAAGCTGTCCCGGTAAAGCCTGAGTCAAGGGCTCAGTCTCCATTCAGGACAAACTTCCATAGGATGAGGAAGGGGCTCAGACAGGTTGGCCTCGGGATCTGCAGCCTCACCTTTCTTGTTCCAGAAACAGGGATTCTATTCAGGGTGGCTGGCCTTGAGGGGGTGTCCAGGAGCTCTGGGAACAGTGCAACTCTGATGTACACAATGCCTTTTTTTAGCCCAAGGCTATGTGCGGTAAACTATGTATAACATACAATCTACCATCTTACCATTTTAAGTGTACAGTTCAGGGTATTAAGTGCATTCACATGGTTGTGCAGCCACCACCAGCACCATCCATCTCCAGCACTCTTATTGCTTTGCAAAACTGAAACTGAAAACTGAGAACATGTGGTGTTTGGTTTTCTGTTCCTGTGTTAGTTTGCTGAGAATGATGGCTTCTAGCTTCATCCATGTCCCTGCAGAGGACACGATCTCATTCTTTTTTATGGCTGCATAGTATAATCTCCTTTATTTTTAAGGCTGAATAATAATCCCCTTGTATGTATGTATGATCCATCCAGTCATCCGTCGACAGGCATTTGGGTTGCATGGTGCATCTTTAGTATTTCCATCATCAAATAATTAAATAAGAGGTTGGAGTCTACACACAGCATTTTCTATACCGCTGTCTCATTGATTAATTTCCCTGGAATTATATTCGTGTGGTTACCTTGATCCTTCTGTGGGAAGGGGCTTGGGAGGCAAAGAAAAGTATGAGTGTGTCTCTGATGTAACCCTTAGACTTCCCTGAGGCGGACAGTGGGTGGATGTCTTAGGTTGATAGTGTCGCAGGTGTCTGTGCAGTGATGGGGTGTTTCTGCCGGAACCTACCCAGGTTCCCCACCTTGCCTTTTTTATTTGCACTGGCCAGCATGGGATGGTGCACTGCCGCTGAGGCTGGAGTTGGATGGCCTGGAACTGAGTGTGTGGCCTTAGGCAGGTGACTTTGCTTCTGTGAGCCTCTTTTTATCTGTGGTCCCCAAAGGTGGCTGTGGGAAAGAAATGGGAGAACACAGTGTCTGAACAATAGGCCTTTTGTGATAAACGGTAGTTTTCTTCCTACTGCTCTCCCACTTTGTGATTATTAATTTAAGAGAAAAGATTACCTGATTTTTGGGGAACCACACGTATGGTGATGCACTGGATGTTGTCACCCTGGTCAGTCTGGCTCCCCCCATCCCTGGGCAGTTGGGATCTTTCTGAGAAGCCCATCTTACAACACGTTTGTAGGACTTCCCGTGAGTGATTCCCAATTCCATTATTCAGGGATGCAATGAGGCCCCAAGGGCTAACTGTTGTGGCATTGGAAGCAAAACCTACAGCCCAGAGTTTGCTTGGGTGAGAGGCCCATGGGGCCCTCATGGCACCGACCTCAAAGACCTACAGGGATTGAAGCCTGGCAAACAGAAATCCTTCATCATTGCCCAGAAGTTCAAAGCTACTGGTCCATTAGGTCAACAGCCCTGCAGATCTCATGGCTGGATCCAAAGCAGCGTTCGTAGAGTTCACAATGAGCCTGGTCACCTTGGACATTTTATGGTGCCACCTCCTTGCAACAAGCCTCCATCTCAACACAGATGAGACATACCCTCAAGTAAGGAATTCGAAAAAGCAGGAAGCACCAGCAGATGGAGTGCGAGCCCGGGATCCCAGCTCATGCTGGTGCGGTTTGGGACCCGGCACACTTGTGCATTTCTGTGTGTTCATCCACACAGCACATCTTCCACTGTGGCCCTACCTGCTTCCCATCACTGCTGCCTGGGCCCTTCCCTGCTTGATTCAGCCCTTTTTTTTAGAGCTCAGGTCCATCCTTGTAGAAACAAGAACACTATGACTAATTATAAAATCATTATATGATTAAACTCAATTAACTTCAAATAACCCTTGAAATTTGCTTAATGTCAGCCTTTGGCCCTGCTTGAACTGCTAAATATTGCTCTCCTTTGAAACTCCAGTGAGACCAGCTGATTACAGTGCGCTACCTGGCGTGATACCTGGGCTCTGTGGGGCCATGTGTCTTGGAGTGCAGGGCAGGAAATGATGGCCCAGTGCTGAGGGTCTGGAGCACAGGTTAGGGAAGAGGTTGGGGGAGGTAGTGGTGATGGAATTTGGGAACCTTTGGCTTTGCTGGCTATTAGTTGATGAATGGCTGGGAGGAGCTCTGAGGTGGCCTTTCACTTGGGCTCTGACAAGTTTGTTCAAGTCTCTGAGTTTGAACTTGGTGCCTTTTTTGGGCTGAATGGTGTGCCCCTAAAACTCGTATGTTGAAATGCTAATCTCCAGTATCTCAGAATGTGACTGTATTTGGAGACATGACCCTTAAAAATGTGATTAGGGTTAAATGAAGTCATCTGATGTGTCTGGTATGCTAATAAGAAGAGGAAATTTGGACACACACACATGTGCAGAGGGAGATCATATGGAGACATGGGGAGATGGTGGCCGTCTGCAAGACAAAGAGAGGGGTCTCCGGGAGAACCAACCCTGCTGATGCCTTGGTTTTGGACTTCTACCCTCCAAAAATATGAGGAAATAAACTTCTGTCGTTTAAGCCACCCAGTCTATGGTACTTTGTTGAGGCTGCCTGTGATGGTTAATATTGGGTGTCAACCTGATCGGATTGAAAGATGCAAGGTGTTGTTCCTGGGTGTGTCTGTGAGAGTATTGCCCAAGGAGATTACCATTTGAGTCAGTGGACTGAGAGAGGCAGGCCCACCCTCAATCTGGGTGGGACTATCTAATCAGCTGCCAGCGCAGCTAGGATAAAGCAGGCAGAAGGAAGCTGAATGAGAGTGGACTTGCTGAGTCTTCTGGCCTTCATCTTTCTCCAGCGCTGGATGCTTCATGCCTTTGAACATTGGACTCCAAGTTCTTCACTTGTTGGACTCTTGGACTCACACCAGTGGTTTGCCAGGGACTCTCAGGCCTTTGGCCACAGACTGAAGGCTGAACTGTCAATCCTCCTTAATAAACTCCCTCTCATATATGCATCTATCCTATTAGTTCTGTGCCTCTAGAGAACTCTGACTAATATACTGCCCTAGTAAACTAATACAGCACCCTTCATTCCCTGCCTCTCCGTTAGCCTAGAAGGTCAGCCTGGAGTCCTGATAGCAGGGTTGGGATGCGGGCACCCCTCAGACTAGTTACAGATACAAAGATGAAGGTTGAGAAAGCAAACCAGGGCCCTGTGGGGAGGCCGGCAACCTTCCAGAATTTCAGGTTAGAAAAAGTATTAATATATAAGAACTGGCTTAGTCTCTGGTGCCCTGATTTCCTCATTGGTAAAAGTGGGATGATAAGTGTGTGCACCTCATAGTGTTGTGAGGATTAATTGAATTAACTAAACTTATAGCTGCCTGGCAAAGAGGGAGCACTGAGTAAGTATGTGCAACTGTGCTCATTTTCTATTGCTGTGTAAGAAATGACCACGTACTTAGGTGCTTGGGGCGACCCACTTACTAGCTCATGGTTCTGTAAGTCAGAAGTCTGGATACAACATGACTGAATTCTGTGCTTGAGGAGGTGGCCAGGCCACTGCACCTGGGGAAAAATCCACCTCCATGCTCAGTCTCTGTGTACTTTGCTGGTTTTCAGCTGGGGGTGCTCTCAGCTCCTAGAGGTCACCCATATTCCTTGACCTGTGATGATGGTCCCTCCATCATCAAAGCCAGTCACTGAGAACCTCCCTTGCATGGAACCCCTCTCATGCTTTGAGTCTCTTTTGCTAGGAAGAGCCCTGTCCCTTCTAAGGGTTCAGCTGATTAGGTCAGACTCACTCAGAATAACCACCTATTCTTAAGATCAACTGATTTGAGACCTTCATTACATCTGTAAAAATCCCTTTATGGCAGCATCTGGATTAGTGCTGGATTGAATACCTGGGGGAAAGTGTGTGTATACCAGGGAGAGGGAAGCTTGGGGGTCTTCTCAGTGTTCTGTTTATCACGGCAAGTCTTATTAGTACATGTGTATCCTCCCAGCTCTCTCTGGGGAGCTCACCTTGGTCAAAACACTCAGGTCTGCTTCCTCTAGACATTTCCCCTGCAAAGCAGGGCTGCAGTGACATGAGGAATGAGGCATTTGCTTTAGTCATTTTGTGTGCTTTCTGCTCACCTGCTGGGAAGAGGTTCAGAATGTCCTTCACTTCAAAATCCCAGCCCCTTTTCCCTTGACTGATTGCACCATCCCTTTCTGGTTGATTTCTCTCTTGGGGGTTGCTGTACGGTGATGAGCAGCAGTCCTTGCTGTGGTGGCCTTGGGCATCTCATAGTTCGAGCACTCATCAGCTTCAGGAGAGATTCTGCTGTCTGGAAAGGATGCCAGACCTGGAGCCAGAGGCTGCAGGCTAAAGTCCTCACTCACTCTTATTGATTAACCACCTAATCTCATTTCCTAATTTCTAAATTAGGACTTTGAGAAAGGGTTTTAAGGATTTCATAAGAGGAGGCACGTGAACACATTTTGCCCCTTGTAAAACATCAAGCAGACATAAGACAGGTGTTATCATCCACTTAGATCACCCAGTGAGTGAACTTGGCAGACTGGCTGGAGGAATTCAGATAACTGAGAGTCCTGAAATAAATTTCATATTTGCTAGTTAAGTCATTGTTCCTTCCTCAGGAAGGGCCCTATCATCTGCACATCTCAGCGATCTTCCACATTCTCCCTCCTGAGCCATGTTGACTGTGTGAGTGAATGCCAGAATCTTCCCTCTTAAGCTGATAATGAAGCCCATGGTTGGCTCCTGGATGCGGCCGGAAAGTTTCTGAAGTCTCCACCTAAAGGATGTGATTGGGTGCTACAGGTTGGCCCTCAGAGGTTCTGGATGCTGCTTCTGGTGGGATCTGCACAAGTTCCTCACATGGTTCTTCCAGGAAATGTGTGCCCAGTCGTGGGTGGCTGAGACCTTTGATGCTTCTGCACTGAGGGGAGCTGTCCACTCTCACTGTGCCCATGGGCAGCTGAGTCAGATGGGTGTTGTGATGATCTTTGTGGTGGTGAATTTTATGTGTCAACTGGAGGGTGTTTTTGGGGAGATGAACATTTAGATTGGTGAGCTCTGGGTAAAACAGGTAGTCCACCACAATGTGGGTGGGCCTCATCCAATCAGTTGAAGGCCTGACTAGACCAAAACCACCAGCCTCCCTCAGCAAGAGGGAATTCCCCAGCAGGCTGCACCACTGGTTGCTGGCCTCTGTCTGCCAGCCCACAGCTCACTCTGCAGTTGTGAACTGACCAGCCTCCAGAGTCACGAGAGCCAGTTCCTCATGAGAAATCTCTTTCCACACACATGCATCCAGTTGGTTCTGTTTCTCTGGAGAACCCTGACTGATACAGCTCTTTTCCCCACATCTTCCCACTCTCCAGCTCAATAGTGTCTCACTCTGTATCTTGAAGTTTGGAAAGCTCATGGCTGATGCTCTGTCACCTGCTGCAGGTAGGCGACCCATCACCAGGTGAGGCTGAGTCCATCTTTGCATGCTTCAGCAGTGGCTACTCCCTTCCTTTGTATTTCTGTTCCTTGGGCCTTAATCATTTCTTGGCTAAAGAATTTGTAAAGCTGCTTACTTCCAATTTGACCCTCTCATTCTTTTCAAAGAGATCCTTGAACATGGCTCACTTTGTGCCATTTCCCTGCTTAAACCATTTTCCATTTGGTCACAAATTACTATGCCAGTTCCCTTCTCTGGCTCCCTCCCTTCCCCTACCCTGGCTCTGTTCACCCCCAGGACCTCTGTCAAGGGCCACCTCCCATGGCGACTTTCCCAGTTTCTTCACATTGGTTTTGTGCACAAGCATGACATGGGAATGTGATCAAAATGCGACTTGATTTTCTCCCCACTGTTCCTTCTGAGTGTGGACTTTCCCATGGTGCCTGGGCTCCATGACCTGAAGGTCCTTCTGAGGTTATAGGAGGTCCTACAGCTTCTGCAGCAAACAGTCTTCAGCAGGCATGGAGATGCCCGCTCCAGTGTAATACTGAGCACTCCGACTCTGATGAAAGTCAGAGCATCTCTCCTCCCCAACTAGAGCCAGCCATGTGGCCCAGGCGAGGGCATGGGCTCAGCTTATTTGCTTGCTTCTCTTCCCACAGGTTTCAAGTTCTGGCTTCTGCCTCCCTCAAGGTTAGAGCTTGGGGGAGAGAAACAGGGAAAGTAGGTAAGAATAGCTTCACTTAATGTCTTAGGTGGCTCAGGCTGCCTTAAAGAACACCACAGCGTGGGTGGTTAAAATCACAGACATTGATTTCTTGTAGCTCTGGAGGCTGGGCAGTCCCAGATGGAGATGCCAGGATGGCTAGGTTCTGGCTCGTAGGGAGGGCTCTCTCTCTGGGTTACAGTTGGCCACCTTCTCACTGTGTGCTCACATGGAGAAATGAGACAGAGCCAGCTCCCTAGTGTTTCTTCTGTACTTAGGGGCATTAGTCTATATAAGGGTCCACCTGAGGATGTCATTAAACTTAATTAGTGTTTCTTCTTATTCTTATAGGGGCATTAGTCCTATCATAAGGGCTCCACCCTGAGGATGTCATCTAAACCTAATTATCTACCAAAGGCCATCTCCAAATACCATTACATTGGGGATTAAGGTCTCAACATATGAATTCTGGAGGGCACAGTGCAGTCCCCAGCCTTGACTCACACTACCATGAGGTACTGTTAGCTCCCTGCACCTGGCCAATCGCCAGAGCTGCCTCTTCATCACACGAATGTGCCTGCGGGTCCTTCAGAGGCAAAGGCCCTCAGGAAGAGGGTGATACTCACTTCACACAGACCTCTTTTAAAATATCCGCAAGAAAAGCTCTAACCTGTGGATTCCTCTCTTGGGTCCCTGACCTTCTGCCTCAGCTCCAGGAGATTCTTTCTTTAGATCCTCAGGCATGGGCCAGACACAGCCCACTGTGCCCCAACTCAAGGGCCCTTGCTGGGCTCCTCCAAGTGTCCCTTCAGAGCCCCACTTTGAGGGAGAACTGTGCAAACTGAAACCTCGAGGGAAGGACGCAAGGTCCTCCCTATTTCTCAGGAGCCCTGAGGTCATCAGCAGCCCTGTCCACACACGGGGCTTAGGACCTTACTCATCTCTGCTTCCATCTCCTCCTGTTGGCTGGCCTCTTTTGCAAGCTGAGTCCACATGGTGTTAGAGCTGCTGTGTTGACCACATCTACTTTCTCTGTGTCTTGTGGCCCAGCTTTTCAAGAGAGACCACCACTAGTTTCTGCCAGACCCTAGAACGGTTAATGGGATACCTAGGATGTATGTTTTGCTCTATTGAGTTCAGCTGTGGCCACAGCTGTGGCCAGGGCCACAAGACCACCCAGACCAAACAGCCACCAAAGCCACAGGCTGGATGGGAGTGGGACGGGCATTCTAGAACATGCCTCCTGTAGCCTAGGGCGAGACTTTATTTTTCCTTATGGCCTCTGGTGTCCAGCTCATTACTTTGCATAAAATAGATACTGGGCTCACCAGTGAGAAGAATACAGATCATTTTTAGGAAAGGCATTGTGTTTGCCTTTTTCTCTATATGCTGGCAGCACCATGCAGCATGCTTTATATGACAGAGGTACTTGATAAATATTGTTGACCGATTCACTGGGAAAAAGTTGGTCTAGACATGCCTTCTGGAAACGTCCAGTAAGCCCCATTATTCCTTTTTGCAGTCAATTGTTGTGGAATGGGCCTTTTGGCATTAATCCCGAAAGGGCAGTAAACAAAGATGGCTGTATAATTTTATTGTCTCTGATCTTCCATCAAAGCCTGCTTCCTCGCCTCCACCTTCATCTCTGCCTCATTGCTTCTGGGTTCACCCCCAGTACAGCTGTTGGATCACGCTAATAGCCCTTGGATCTTCATTGTGAACAATAATGTTTGTTTCCAGAATAATTGAATCCAGCGGGGGAAACAAAGGGTATAGAACACTTTATAACACTTACTGTGAAAAAGGGAAAATAAAGAATTTCCTTGATGGCATTTAGTTCAGGGAACACAATTCATTGGAGTTGTCTTTATCTACTTATGTTTTAGTGATTAAATGCTGGGGGAAAATAGCCTCAGACATAAAATACGAAGAGCACTTCTGGCAAAGCCTGTCGGTTTAATTCAGATGTTAAATATTTTCAGCAGGGTCAAGTGCTGAAGGCCTGTATGCTTTGTCCTTCGAGTGAAGCGCGCTCAAATAAAAAGGAGATAATCAGTAGCCCCAACCTGGGATACGCTGCAACGGGGAAGGGGTTAGAGGTCCCCATTTTACAGGAAACGAATGTTCCAGCTCTGGGGCTCTGAGAAAAGAATTTGAAATATGGGTAATTTCATTATGTAAAAGGCAGCTTAGAAAAATCCTTGTTCCAGGAAAATAGATGACTTATTTCAGGTTGATTAAATTGGAACTCTCTCACAACACTTTTGTCTGCCTGCCATTTCCCCAGCTTGGACAAGGGGACATTCCAGTGGAGGAAGTCCTGCCCCATTTCCGTGTGTCCTGAGCTAATCACCAGGAGTGGGTGGGCATTGGTTGGCTTCCTCTTCTCAGGAAGCAAACCCATATGTCCTTGGGGAGAATTCTAGTCTTTGGGACCTCCAGCTGTTTGCATTATGAGGTTCACACCCAAAAGGTTCTTTACTGTCTCCTGGGTACCTCAAAGCAGGTACCCCTTGGTACCTGGGTACCCCTTGGCCAGCGGTCCCATAGGGGTGGTCCTGCAGGAGCTAACCAGCAGGGCTTCCCGCATAAATATACTCTTAAACATGGAGAGAAATCTTCATCACACCGATAAGTCAATATGGCTTAATTATTACTAACCCAAATACCGCATTTAAATAGGTAAGATTTAAGGAATTACTATTATGGTCACTTTTATGTTCAACTTTCCTTATCAACTAGCTATAGTATACAGAGGTAACTGGAAATAACTCTATACAATGGAATTTTTTATTAAGTCAATTAAATATACACATGAATCAATTTTAGTGCCAACATAGTTAAAATGAACTATGCAATTAGGAGAAGATTTAAATAATTGTCTCCTTTATTTAGTAGCTGTACTCATGGACTGAATTAGAAAGAAATAGGTAAACTGAAGTCAGAACATAACTTAGAAATGAAACAAAACAGAATGATACACACAAACTCTTACTTTAAAATAGGAAGTGACAAGTTTTTAGAACAAAATTTTGGGCTGGGCGCGGTGGCTCAAGCCTGTAATCCCAGCACTTTGGGAGGCCGAGACGGGCGGATCACGAGGTCAGGAGATCAAGACCATCCTGGCTAACACGGTGAAACCCCGTCTCTACTAAAACTACAAAAAACTAGCCGGGCGAGGTGGCGGCGCCTGTAGTCCCAGCTACCCGGGAGGCTGAGGCAGGAGAATGGCGTGAACCCGGGAGGTGGAGCTTGCAGTGAGCGGAGATCCAGCCACAGCACTCCAGCCCGGGTGACAGAGCGAGACTCCGTCTCAAAA
>NW_016814733.1:1412547-1443358 GCF_001698545.2 Rhinopithecus bieti | reverse complement strand
AAATAAATAAATAAATAAAAAAATTTGGAATGATTCTCCTCTTCCCAGGACCCCTGGATTTGTAGGAGTGGTTTTGAATTCTGTATGCTGGATACTTGAACTAATAGAGAAATACCCCAATTTATAATTCAGGGGAGGCTTAAGGACTTGGCACCCAGGAATATTAAAGCATGAGATAAAATCTGCCAAGAGTTTTTTTGTAGAGAAACAGCAGTCAATTTCCACAAGGGTTGTTTCTGGGAATTCCTTTTCAAAAACTCAGCTTAATGTCTATATATTCCTGCAAAAGTTAAGCCTGGGATGACCATGTAGTTTATGGTCCCAGCCTGGCTGCATCTGAGAGTAAAAGGCAAAGCTATAATGTTAATAATTAACTTGGGACAACAGGATCAACTGGGAATCAGGAGAGTGGTCTTCCTGGAAATGAGATACCAACATAATCATAGCCTTTTCTTTCTTTGGTTCTACCTTCATTGCCCTGCTGATTGCTTCAAGGGCTCTCTGAATTACTTCAATGGGTTTAAAATATGTAAAGTTGCAGTATCTGGGAGGGATTGTTCCAGAGAAGCCCTTGAAAGGCAGGAGAGCTCAGTCGCTCCGGCATGTGAAGTGAGGCGACACAGTGCTTGATTGGAATCTTAGCATCGCCCCTTATTATAATAGTTCTGCATCCTATAGCAAGTTATTTCACCTCATGTACCTTGATTTTTCTCATCTACAAAACAGGGATTGTTATGAGGGTTAAAGAACATAAAGCATTCAATGCTTTGCAGCATTATAGTGAGCACTCCATAACTGTAGCTATTAATATTACTGTATATTTTAAAATGATGAATTTGATCAGGCTTAGAAACAACAAAATGGAGTCTGACTTCTTCAAAGACTGAGCTTTGCAGGAGCCTGGTTGGGTTGGAAGGTAGTACTGAAGCTGAAAATGTCTTGTCACATTTTATTGAAGGTGAAACCGCTTTTCCTTCAGAAGAAGCACCTAGAAGGGGGAGTCTAAGAAATATACAGAGAAGCATTTGCCTTCCTGTGTGTCTTAGTCCATTTTTCTATCACTTATAATAGAATCCCTGAACTGGGTGATTTTTAAGGAGAAGGAATTTATGTTTTACATTTGTGGAGGCTGAGAAGTCCAAGGTGGAGGGACCTCATGGTGAAAGCCTTCTTGCTGGTGGGGACCCTCTGCAGAGTCCTGAGGTGGCACAGGGCGTCACATGGTGAGGAGGTTGGTGTGCTAGTTCAGGTTTCTCTTCCTTTCCTTATGATAGTTCCCACTCCCATGATAATTCATCAATCTATTACTTTATTGACCCATTAATGGATTAATTCATTCAATAGGGCAGAGCTCTCATGACCCAATCGCTGCTTAAAGGCCCCACCACTCAATCCTGCCACACTGGGGATTAAATTTCAACACGACTTTTGGAGGGGACCAACATTCAAACCATTCCTCCAAGCTTTCTGAAGTCCGGCCAGGCCCAGGTCTGCCCTGTTCTTGGTGATAGCCATATACTCTGTAACAGCTGCTATAAGGATGGATACCTTGGTTTGCATGCCTCTGCATGGTTGATAAAGCTCTCACCTACACTCCTTAAATCCCTAATTGAGCCACTCAAGGAGATGGGGATAGAGGAGATAGAAAGAAACTATTTAGGTAGATAGTGAGGCTGAAAGAGTCATCAGCAAGGTTTCCCTTTTAACAGAAAGCAGCCCCCGAATCATTTCTTTTCTAACAAAGAGCAGCCTAGAAATTGGAGCTGCAAACATAGATCAGAAAAGCTGGAAGCTTGTGTGGGTGAATGCTGGCAGCTGTGCCAATAGAAAAGGGCTTCCTGGGGGCCAGGTATGTTCAACATTGGAGACTCTTATCTTTCCTTTTCTTTGTCACCACCTGTACAGTAAAGAAGCAGGCAGCAAGATGCCAGCTAGGTAGAGAAACCATCTACATAATAAAATATTAGGGTGGGGTGACCAGCTTTTTCATGCACTGTGCAAATGGCACACCTAGTCCTAACCAGTTTTTCACACCTTATGCAAATGACATACCTGGTCCAACCAATCTTTCGTGCCCTATGTAAATCAGACACCGCCTCCTCAAGCTCATCTATAAAACTTGTCGCATTTCACCTTGGAACCGGCAGCCTGCTTCTCTGGGCCTTCTTTAGTCTCTTTCTTTTACCTGTTAAACTTCCGCTCTTAACCTCACTCTGGTGTGTCCGCGTCCTAGTTTTCCACGACCATGAGACAATGAATCTCGGCTATTTACCCCAGACAACGACTCTGCTTCAGTGGCATGGACCCATTTTCCAGATGAAGATGTTGAGGCTCACTCAGGACACAGAGGGAGCCAGGGACAGAGCTAGAACTGGTGTCGGATTTTAAAACAGGAAACCGGCTTTCTTTCTGCTGCATTGCCCACCTGCCTTCTTTGAGGTTTAGCATGCGGCAAAATCAGAACAGCCACAAGGACAGGAATCATCACAAAGGCTAAACTTGGAAAGGTGGAGTGAGCATGGGGGCAGGGACACACGTATCCCCACCAATGCTGCTCCAGGCCGCCAACAAGGCACAGGTCTTGCAGAAGGTCAGCTAATACTTTTGATTGATTGTTTAAATGTAACAAATCAAAATGTTACAAAATCGCAGTGATTTCCAAAGTGTACTGGGCTATTTCTTTTTAAAGGAGGAAGAAGAGCAACTTTGTTTCACTGGGTGTTCCCACAGCATTCTTTGCTTGATGCAGATGTCTAAAACACATATGGATGGAACCAGGCATGAATGTAAAAGACACACAGTGCTTCAGTTGGCGTGTCTAGTAACTGATGTAATGTGTGTGCATGTATGTGTGCGTGTGTGTGTGTGTGCATGTGTGCACGTATGTGTGTGTGTGTGCTTCTGTGCATTCACACCCACTAGGGGGTAGGGGCTCAGAATCACCGAAGGCTGTCCAGCTGCTTATTTGGATGTGAACAGTTGCACTTGCCCACACGTATGTCAATTTCACAACATGATGCTGTGCACACGTGCATTTTCCCACCCAACATCTTTATTTCTCAGCCACTTGGTTTCAAACTTGGAAAAGCTGCATCTGATGTTGAAAGCTAAGTTCACACCAGGCAGGGTATTTTAAAACCGAGCATCTGATGCCTGAAGTGTGAGAAAAACATCTTTCTTATCCTTTTTGTGGGTATCGAATGCCGGCAAAGTTTTTCTTAACTAACTTAGGAACATACGGCATTGACAGGATGCCGGTGTCTCTCAGTCATTGCAGGAAGCACTTTGAAATGATCCTGGATATTTCAGCCGAAAGACAGCTTCATTAAAATGTTCGTTTGGTAGAAAAGTTGTCTAAGTGTTCAATGACAAGGCTGATCTTCTGAGAAAGAATTATTCAAATTCAATTAATAAAAATGGGTTTATATGAATTAAAAAACAAGTATTTATACAAATAAGTTTTGAGGCTTATAAAGCACAAGAATAGAAGGGACAGTTGATGGAATCAGGCCTAAAGGAAGAAAGGCCGCACAGTGGTGAAGATGGGCAGGTCCCCTCACTGAAATGATTCCAGCATACTCAAATTTGTTTGAACCTTCGCTGGGCCGATGGTGACTTTCTCAGAGCTGTACCCCAATGTGAGGTTCTTCCTTTCCAATTATCCTTCCTTCCCCTCTCTTTCCTGCATCTCAGATCTGCATCCTGAGCTGAAGGCTCCCTTCCTGCTCCTGTTCCCTCTCCCCTTTACAAATCTCCTGCACTTTTGGCTCCAGCTGTCCACCTGCTCCCAGAGGAAGCACCTGATATACCTGCTCATCAGTCTCCTGGGCTTCTTGTTAAAATGAAGATTCTCATTTAGCAGGTCTGTGTGAGCCTGCGATTCTCCACTTCTAGCCAGCCCCTGGGTCCCCTTGATGCTGCTGGTCCCTGGACCCCACATTGAGTAGTGAGACTCATTTGACGCCCGTGTGGTATTTTGTCCCGCAAGTTTATTTTATGTGTGTATTTCCAACTAGAGTGTAGGCATGAAGGAGAAAAGGACTCATGTCTGGTTCATGTCTGTTTCCCCCTAAGTGTCCTAATAGCACAGCACCTTTCCCTTTATGCTAAAAGGTAGCAGTTTATATAGAGGGGAGTTGGAGAAAGGGCCCTAGCCTCAACATATCTTATAGAAAATAAATTCTGTAGTTGCAGAAGTCAAAGCCAGTCCCACAATGGGCTTCTACTTGGAAGATAATTTTTAAGAGTTAGGATAGTTCAGAAAATAAATTATTGAAACAAAGAATTGTATATACTAGTGTCCCCAGTTGAGTGGGAGGCATTATCCACAGTATCAACTGAAGCCCTGTTTTGAGGCTGAGGTACAGCAGAGATGGCAGAGACTCACAGGCACCTTCCTTAGTCCTCAAATCTTCTAGGACTCAACCACCACCAAAGCTAGACCACAGGAGTAAAGAGGGAGCACCATGGTACCAAGACCCATGGCCTCCCTATTTCCCTTCCTTCCTGTAGAACAGAAGTTGGCAAATTTTACCTATATAGGGCCAAGTTTTACATTTTTGAGGGCCATCATGTCTCTGTCACAACTTCTCAACTTTGCCCTTGTAGTCTGAGAGCAGCTGGAGACAATAAATGAATGATCATGGCTGTGTTCCAATAAAACTTTGTTTACAAAACTAGGCAGTGGGCTCATTTGGCCTGAGGGCTGTTGTTTGCTGGCTGCTGCTTTAGAACAGGGTGTGACAATAGGAGAGGCAAACAGGGAACAGGTTCCTGAAAATCTCTTCTGAGAAGAGCTCTTTTCTGCTGATCTCTTATTTAACACTCCATGGAGGGAGGTGACCTTGCCCCATTTGGCAGATGAGAGCACTGAGACTCCATGTATCAGCCAAGCTGCCCACATTAGTACAGCTGACAAGAGATGCAGGTGGGTTTGAATCCAGACCTACTGAGTCAGAATCCCATGTCCTTTCTACACTTTCATTTCCTTGCTCTTGCCTTGGAGTATAGGCTACTAAGGCTACTAGCTCACAACACCCACTGTGCCAAGGTAGGGCAACTCCACCCAGCTCTCTTGGAATTGTAACCTATCCCATACTAACATCACAGGAAACTGTCTCTTACCCAAGTCTTCTGCTAACGAATAGGCAAAGTATAAAGGACAATGTGTTACTTTGAAACATGGAGACACTGGGCTGGATTTCCTACAATAGCCCTTTGTGCACAAGGCAGTGAAACACCAATAGAAAAAAAAAATAACCTTATCACAAATTAAAAGAACAATCTTTAGAAAATAGCTGAAATGTAAGGTTAATTGGAGCCAGAAATGTCAAATTAATGCAGCAATGCACCGGGGAGCCTGCCCTGGCCTTTGTGCACAGAATCAGAGCGCACGATGGAGGGAAGCAGGGAACGGTATAATAGGATTTTAGGGAATCCCCTGTCATATTAAACAGGCTGTGCAATTAATTTCTTGCTGCAATGTTATTTTCATTGGCCTATATTTTCTTTGACCTCTCACATTTTTAAAGCTACCAATGCAGGGCAAGTGGGACTTAGGACTGAAACAAAAAAAGCCCCACAATATTATTTTGACTTAAAATCAGTACAAATAGGATAAAACTGCAGTGGGGTGGGTGAATAGTTGGAGCACCCTTGGGGTGAGTTGGGGTTCACAGGTCATCCAGTGGGAAGAGGTTGACCTGGGAACCTTATCTCAATCCCTTTCAGAACTCCCACCCTACCCCTGCAGGTCCGATCTGGCAAGGAAGTCTCGGGATACCCAGGAAGAGGGCAGTGGCCTTTATAGCCAAGGTCTTTCATTCACTGAGTGGAAAACACAGGCCAAGCACCTTTTAAAAGCATCACCTTATTTAATCTTCATAAAAGCCCTAGGAGGTATGTTCTATAATTATTTCCATTTTCAGAGGGGGAAGTGGAGGCACAGAATGGTTAAGTGCCTGGTTGAAGCCACACAGGTAGTAAGCATTCCAGGTTGGGATTTGAACCCAGGTCTTCCTGATTCCAGGGGCTGTGTGTTTAACCACATGCTATACTTTCTCCTCTTCATTACGGCACCAAAGTTCACTGGGAGAGTCTGCAGGCCATATGATCACAATAGAATTACCTTTTATTTTTAGTTGTGGTAAAATAACACAAAATTTACTATTTCAATCATTTGTAAATATACAGTTCAGTAGCATTAAGTATATTCACATTGTTGTGCAACCATCACCAACAACAGCCATCTCCCACATGTTTTAATCTTGCAAAATTGAAACTCTATATCCATTAAGAACTCCTCATTTTCTGCCCCCTCAGCCCCTGGCAACTACCATTCTACTTTCTGTTTCTATGAATATAACTACTCAAGGTACCTCCATGTTATAGCAGGTGTTCGAATTTCCTTCCTTTTTAAGGATTAATATTTCACTGTATGCACACACCACATTTTGCTTATCCATTCATCTGCCAATCGACATCTGGTTTGCTTTTACCTTTGTCTATTGTGAATAATGCTGCTATGAGCCATAATCAATTTTAAAACTTGGTATTGGGGTGCGACTATCAAGAGTTGCATTAGGGAATTCCTGTGTAGTAATGGAATGTTCTGTGTCCTAATGGTGGTGGTGGTTATAGGAATTTATTCATGGAGTCAAATTGCTTAGACATGCACACACACACACACACACACACACACACACACACATGCAAACACAAACACTGAAATTATGTAAAAACTGGTGAAAATTGAATAAGGTCTGTCATCTAATTATTAGTATTGTACCGAAGTCAATTCCCTGGTTTTAATATTGTGCTACTTTTCTAGATGAAGCCACTGTTAATAATCGTTCTGTTCTATAGGTGAGTGCACAGACTCAGTATTTTTGCAAGTTTCCGTGAGTACCTAATTATTTCACAATAAAAAGTTAAAGAATTGCACACATTAAAGAGAAGTTAGTAATTGGTTTGCTGCATCAGCTCAGCTATCAAAAGTGTTGTCATATTATGAGGTACCAGGTGAGGATATCACCAGAAGGTCTTTCATGGTTTCCTGAATTATCAAGGACCACTCATTACTACATTAGGAGAAAATTCCAAAGAAAATTTTTGTTCACCAGAAAAAAGATCCATTGTCTGTAATGGCAGCAAGGCAGGAGGCTGGAACATTGTGTTTGGCATTTTATTTGTTCAGAGGGAAGGGCTTAGCGCTTTGTTCTCGTGAGGCACTGGACATCTGGGGAACCCAGGACACAATGGGGAGCAATGATCCTGAGTCATCAGAATTATCCACCCACCTTGGCCTACCAGAGTGCTGGGATTACAGGCGTGAGCCACCACATCCGGCCCAGCATTTAAATAAAAGACAAAACGCAGAAGTTTGCTATGTTGGGCTTCGTGAGAAAGAATATATGTATCTGGAAATTCTTTGGATGGACTTGGCACAGGGAATTTGGGGGGATGGATATATTTAAAAGCAAGAAGTATGAAATCTGGGCATCACTGCTAAAATATGCTCTACCTTTCTTGAAAAATGTTGGTTCCTGGAATTGCTGGAATGCCTACAACTTAACACTACAGTAGTTTATGTTACTGAGTCCAGTCTGCCTGTATATCATGTGGGGTCAAAGCATTCATCCATTGTCAGTCTAATTTGGAATAAAATGTTATATTAATTCAGAAATGTCTCAGGAGACATGAATGACTTTTAAAGACCACTCCAGTAGTGTGCCCTAGGAAAATAGGAGAAAGCTCCCTGCACTGTAAACAGAGCCTCTCAGCAAACCAGAAGCCTTGCCAAGGGCAGATTGGAGAGCTGGCTTTCTCTCTTTTGCAAAAAAGAAAGTGGGCATTTGGCTTTTCTACTTCAATTCTCACTACAACCTTGTAAGACAGATATTGTTTTCTCTACTTTGCCACTGAGGAAACTGAAGCTCAGGGGAGTTAACTTGTTGAGGGTGACAAACTAGTAACAAAATAGTCAGGCTTGATCCTACTTCTGGATTCCAAGTCCAGCTCTAACCCCTGTATGCTATGATGAATTTCCTGTCATTTGGTTCTTCCAGACAAATGACAAAGTCAAAGATGAGAAAATTCTGGCTTCTTTACATATTTCCATAGATATATTTTCAGTGTGTGCATCTACATGTATGTATGTATTTACGCATACATTAGCACTTACCACTTAGCATATATGATGAAACTTGATCTTTGATATGATAATTTTTTGAAAAAATGTTCATGTCTTATATGAAATGTGCAATTGTTAAAAATCCACTCAAACTGAAAAATGAGTTTGAGTGTGTTTAGCCAACTTAGCAATTCATGATCTCTTAGGAGACATCAAATGTGATATATAGATAAGTGCATACAGCTGGCGTATTTCCAGTACTTCAGGCTCCATTGAGAATTTAGAATTCACAAGTATCTTTCATCCCTTCTTGCCCTCCCCCTAAAATTTCCCCAATTGTTTGTATTTCCAAAATGCTGAAAGGTGGGGAGGATTTATTTGTAATATGGGCAAATCCTTAATTGGCTCTGCCAACCAGGTGGCTAGTAGATGAACCTCTGTATTTCAGTGGTATAGGCATTAACTTATAATTAAATATTTGCACGTGTATCTAATTGTCTATGCAAAATTGTTCCTGCCAAATAGAAATCTGGTTGAGCCTTCAAAATAACTTGGCATCCAACATGCATTAATATTTTAAACCATCACTAACACTTGGTGCAGTGGATCCAATTTTACTAATTTTTTTTTAAAACACCTCCCACTGCAGTGTGTAATTTTTGAATATTTGTGGCATGCTTAGAATGCTACTGTAAGGTTCCAAGAAACAAGAATTCTGATGATGTACTCACAGTGCTCAGATAATCAGTAGAAAAATCCCCAAATCGGATTTCATCAACAAGTTTGTTTTCTTTTCCCAAATGATGTCAAACAAAACTGTTTTCGTAAGTATAGCTCCTGAGTTAATTTTGTGTTACTGCCCAAGTGTGGAGGGAGTTGACCACCTAGCACAACACGGGATGGATGAAGGCACAGCGATAATGCTTCAGGTTTTAACCCATGAGTGAAGTCCTTCTTAAACACCCAAGGAGTACCTGTTGGGTTCCTGGCTCAGTGTTGGGGCAGAGCAATGTCCTCCCTCCTGGCATTTGCAGGGATGGGGCAGATGGGGTTTGAGGGAGAGAATTATTCATTCTGCTTGAGGAGGATGGTGAATTCGGAGCCCAGAGTGGAACCCTCAGATAACGTCCTGCAGGGAGGCAAGGAAGGGGCCAAGGCTGTCCAGGCAGAAGGAGCAGCCATGAGCCAGAAGAGGAGAGGGCAGAAGAGAAAGGATACAGCACGCCTGGGGCATGCTGTGACCTTGGAGTTGAGATCATGAAAAAACTTGGAAGTTGAGCTAGGCACTGTAGACTGACCTGAGGGATTTCCAGCAGGGTCGTGAGGCACTTTGATGACTACTGAACCCGTCTGTGATAAGCAGCTCATAGCCAGTCATAGCATTGACACTGGGGAAATTTCACTAACTCTGCCCAAGAGCTTGTTTAATACACCGTGATCCTGCCCAGAAGAGGTAGATCACCCTCCCCGTCATTGTACCCCTGAACCTTGAGGTCTCACTTGTACAAAGATTGTGAGGTTAAACATGTCTGAGAAATAATACTGGAAGGTAGAATTCAAAGGCAATATCAGTGCAACTAAATGCTTGGACAGGGCAATGGCCATCTGTGTATTTCATTTAACAAACATTTATTTTGTTCGGTGGCTTTCCAACCAGACAAAATGTCGGGAGATAGTTTTGGTTGTCACAACGAGATTGGAGGTGCTATTGGCATCTGTTGGGTTGAGGCCAGCGATGCTACTGAACGTACTACAGTGCCCCAGACAGCCCCTATGGGACAGAATTATCTGGCCCCAGATGTCAACAGTGTGAGGTTTAGAAACCCCGATTCAGTACCTAGTAGCTTCTGGTAGTCACTATGACTATCGAGGTCCATGAGACCTGATTCATGCCCTTGAGAAGCTTGTGATCTACAGCAAGGAACGGGGTGGAGACGTAGAGCTAGGGGTCACTGAAAGTCTCAAAGCTGTTGGTTTCTAGAAGCAGGAGCGCCCCACCGCCAAGTCTGTGCATAGACTGATTGGGCACAGGGTTGCCCCGCCTGGGACTAGGATGTTTGCTTTGTCTTTTCTTATGTGAGAAACAAGCCATGCCCTTCCTTCATTGCTGGGGCTGGCTCTTCTTTTAGCCTACATAAAAAAGTGAGACTGGCAAGGGGAAGTTGAAATGAGAAAAAAAGATGAGGGGCAAAGGGCCAAGTAAAGAGAGGCTGAGTTTAGAATGTTATAGCTGTACTTTTAATTTCTAGATAATATTTTATTTGCAGAGACATTTCAGAGGGATTGAGAAAGGCAAAGGACCTTGGCTTAGTTTTTTTATTTATTTATTTTTTCCTATTTTGAGACAGAGTCTCATTCTGTTGCCCAGGGTGGAGTGCAGTGGCCTGATCTCGGCTCACTGCAACCTCTGCTTCCTGGGTTCAAGCGATTCTCCTGCCTCAGCCTCCCAAGTAGCTGGGATTACAGGTGCTCACCACCATGCCTGGCTAATTTTTGTATTTTTACTAGAGAGGGGGTTTTGCCGTGTTGGCCACACTGGTCTTGAACTCCTGACCTCAGGTGATCTGCCTGGCTCAGCCTCCCAAAGTGCTGGGATTACAGGCATGAGCCACCATGCCTGGCCCTTGGCTTAGATTTTTGCAGCCCATGAGTTCTGGGTCAGAGTTGACACATAAGAGTTCGTTTCTTTTTCTTTCTCTCTTTCTTTTCTCCCCTCCCTCCCTNAAAAATACAGTTCTCAGCCCCTGGATGAGGGCTTCTCGATCTGGGCACTGTGGGCATCTGAAGCTGGATAATGGTTTGTTGTGGAGGCCTGTCCTGTGCATCACAGCATGTTGAGCAGCACCCTTGGCCTCTACCTGCTAGATGCCAGTAATGACCCTCCACGCAGTTGTAACAACCAAATATGTCTCCTGGTATTGCCAGTGTCTCCTAGGGGGCAGAATCACTCCCAGTAGAAAACCATTCGCTCGGACTAATTTGTGTTTCCTGTCCTCAATTCCCCATACCTCCCTATAATTACCCTCCTGTAATAATACTCACTGCTCTTCAACAGTCATTTTTCCCTCCTTTCCCTCCCTCCCTCCTTCCTTCCTTCCTTCCTTCCTTCCTTCCTTCCTTCCTTCTTTCCTTCCTCCTTCCTTCTCTCTTCCCTCCCTCCCCCACTTCTTCCCTCCCTTCCTTCCTTCCTTCTTTCCTTCTTTCTCTTTCTTCCCTCCCTCCCTTCCATCCTTCCTTCTTTCCTTCCTTCTTTCCTCCCTTCCATCTTTCTCTCTTGCCCTTCTTTATTATTTTAAAAAATGAATTGTATTGCATAATTAAGTGTTGACAACATGATGTCATTATATATATAAATGATTAAACACATTAACATATCCACCATCTCACATGACAGGTGCCTAATAAACATTTGTCGAGTTGCTTTGGCCTTTGACCTTGCATGAAGTCTCTTACACTCTGGTGCCCTTTCAGGGGGAATGTTTTTATGGTGTCAAGGTTTCCAAATGATGGTGTAGCTTGTTCTGGAGGGAGTAGCCCCATCAAGAAGCATCCTCTGCCTCTCAGCAGGCTCATTATCTAAGACTTGGCCACAATTCCTCTGCCTGCTTTTGCAATCAGGCTAGTTACCAAAGTCCCTGCTTCCTGCTGACCTTCTCACCCTGTGGAGGGCAAGCTGCAGCTGTACTACCCGCCAAGACACTCACAGCTTCCCAGATGTTTGTCTCTACTTGGCCCGAATGCCCCATTGCAAGGCTTCTGCAAACCTGAGCCTGCGGTAACCCTTTATGAGACCATGTTGGTTTCACAAAGTCATTCACTGGAACCCTGGGTCACAAGAGTCACTAGAGTCTTAGTGGCAAGAAATTGACAGGATAGGGGCTGCAGATGGACCCCACGCCCGCACTGAAGCAGAAGAGTGACATGAATGGGGAAGAAAACATAAAAATTCCTGTGTGCTGGAGAAAGATTATGCTGGCTTACCCACTGGGCTCCCGCTGAGCCCAGTTGTAATTGGAATGTACTCTTTGCAAAGTTTATTGGGTCCTGGAGCGACTTGTTACTGAACTGGTCAATTAATCTATTATTATTATTTTTTAATGAGTTAGGGGATTTCCTTTAGCAGAAAATCACCAGGAAGCATGACCAAATGCCCAGAGCTCAGGGAGAGGCTGGCCTTTCCTTCTAGAAAAACCTATTCAACAATTAAAGGAGGAAATGGACGCCTCCTGCTACAGGTGGCAAATTGGGCTGATCTGGGAACCGAAGAGGAAGGATTTATTCTGCTTGGAGGTGAGCATGGGGAGATCACCATGAAACCCGATTACTCAAGTGCAGCAGTTTGAATGTTCGGAAATAAAGCCGTTGAGTCTCCCTGCTGAGAGACAAATGATTTCTATTTAAAAACCCGCTTGTTCTGTGCAGTAACTCCCAATGTAGCAATAATTAATGATATCAGAAGGTTAAGAAAGACCTTCTGCTGGAATCCCTCTGCTCCAGGCATGAAATTGGATTAAAGTGAAGATAAACTTAGACATTGAATCTGTTGAGGAAATCAGTAATTATGTGGAAATGTACACATTTTGAGTTATTTGAGTGATTGAAGTTGATGCTCTGTCTCTGGTCTTGTTCCAGGCATTTGGGTGTGTGGTGGAAATGAACTGTCAAAAGGGGTCACTTAAACAGGGCATTGTAGCCACTTTAGTCCCAACTCTAGGTTTAAATTTTTCTCCCAAGTGAAGTTTTGTTGGCTTTTGGGCAATACTGTTGGCTGACTACCTAATGGCTATTCCTCACTTTTCTTTATTGACAAATACTTTTTTCAGCAGGACAACATAGAGATCAAAGAATGTTATTTCCCATGCTGTCTGGCTGGTGAGCATGGCTGTGTGACATGGTTTCAGCCAAAGACATTTAAGTGAAAGTCTGCTGGGTGAGTCTTCATGGAAAGTTGTTGATTTTTTCTGATGAAAATGGACAGGGTCAGCCAGCATGTGCTTTTTTCCATTTTCCTTTTGCCCTTCTCTCTCCTTCTTTTCTCTGCCTGGAACAACAATGCAGAGCCTGGGGTTGGGCTGCCATTTTGTAACCATGGGGATAAAGTTTCTGTCCTAAGGATGGTGCAATCAGCAGCTGGAGGGAACCTGGCTCTTTCATGATTTCCTTGGGCAGATGCAAAGGAGAAGGGTTGGCTGTCAAGTATTTTAACTGATCAAGCTTCAAACCATAAAGTTTAGATTTAGAATCAAATCCTTTCTCTGATTTCAGGCAGCGAGCCAAAAGAAGTGGGATGCCACACGGGAGGGCTTCGTGTGAGGCTTCCCTGGTCTCCCAGGAGGAAGAAGCCACTTGTTTTTCTTCTGGCCCCTGAGAGAATGGGCTGGGCCATCTGTGGCACATGCCCTGGCATGGGAAGGATGGAGGGGTTGACACCTTCCATGATGTGTGGCTGAGGGAGGTGGATTTTGGTCCCCTCTGGGACTCCTCAGTCACCCTCAGCTTATCACATGTCTGCCTCCAGCGTCCCAGTCCATTCTGTGTGCTCCAGATTGATTCTGAGTTGAACACGTGGTATCCTGGTATCAATGCCTTTAAGATTAATAGAAAAAAAAAATATGTGCAGTCCCTCTTCCTGCAAATATCCAAAGGTCTAGACAGCAAGGACTGGAGTTCCACCTCATCGGGTCTCCTTGTCCTTAGGATGTGACTGTTTGGATCCAGGCAAAATTGGACCAGAGGCTATCCTCCTTTGTGGTGTGCTTGCTCTGCTCAGCACTCTAGGCTACGGAGCTGGGCGATGGGGACAGTGTGCTGAGCAGGCCCTTCTGGATTTGAGCAGGGAATAGATTTGAGGCTGGGTACCTTTGAAAAACACCTCCCCTACCAGCAGAGGTCCTCAGCTCGCTCACACTTGCTGGGTCATATCGCCAAAGTCCTTCCTTGGAGGAAGGGTCCAGCATCCCGTCTGGTCTTGAATCATTTAAAGCCCACACCTCCATGCATTGCTTCCATCAGTCCTTGTAACAACCCATGGGCTAGTTATTTTTAACTTCATGTCACATAAAGGAAACTGAGTCTTTAAGAGTTTCCATATCTAGGCCAAGACCACAAAATCATTCCATGTCAGAGCTGGGCTGAATTTAGTGGAATCTTTTTCCTCTTTCCTTACTACTTCCACGCTGGCTCCTCCTCCTTTCCAAGCATTCCCTCCTTTGGTGGAGCCCCAGGAATCACAGAGACTGTTCATCGAATTGCTTGCATGCATACATCTGGGGTTCCACTCCTTCCTGGGTACACAGCTAAACTGCTTTTCCCAAGGCCTCACTTGAATTGGTTGGTACAATGAGTTTGTCTAATGATGTTGAACTAATGATGTGGGAAGAAGTGATTTTTGCTACTTTCCATCCTGGCCCCTAAAATGTCTTGTGTGATGCAGACTCTTTGAATGTGAAGGATCTAGGAGATATTAAGAGGACTCAGTGGCTGAGCCACAAGATACAAGGGGTATAACACATGCTTGTAAGAGAGCTGCCCAGCTTCCATTCGTCTATTATGTCTATTATGCCAGTGAGAAATGTGTGTGTGTGTGTGTGTGTGTTTTTTTTTTTTTTTTTTTTTTTGATACAGCAGCTAGTGTGAGTAATCCTGACAAACACAGGCTTCTTGGGTTGCTGACACACAAATGTTTGTCTTGGATCTTGTAAAGGTTATGACTGCTTAGTGGGGAGAAACCATGTTCCGGATATTCTGAGATCGGTGTAAGGTTTTGGTGAAGATGATCTGTTCCAACTTGAAATTTCTGTAATGATATCTCTTTGAAGATTGTTGACATGGTTATGCTTTTCAGGATGCAGCCACAAAGGCATACAAATAGCCACTGCCCCCCAGTTATTGGTGCTCTCTGTCTTTAGTCTCTTAGAGTTTTTCCCCAGTGGTGTCTAAATTCCTCCATGGGGTTTTCTCTGAACACAAAACTGAATCTCTTGCAGCCACTTCCTAAATCTAACTTGTAAGAAATTATTCTCATGTTATTGAGACAGCTCTAGACACTCATCACCTTCTGTCTTACCTCCCAACACACACACACACACACATACACACACACACACACTCAGAGATTAGTTTCATATCGTTTTGTTTTGATCTCCAATAGTAGTGTGTTTAAGACTATATGTATTGGAGAGCAAGTTACTTCATTTCTGAAATTCAGTTTCTTCATGTTCCACGTGGCGGTAAAAACACTTCTCTCTCTCTCTCTGGATTGTAGTGGGAACATACGTCATAACCTGTATAAAAGTGCTGAGTTCTGTGCTGGGACCTCAGTGAGCTCTCTCAACAGGGGATATGATATTTATTAACTGTACAGACTTGTGTTCATAATTTCAGCGGGGGGGGGGGGGCAAGTCCAGAGTCTAAGTTGCTTGATAGTGGTTTGATAAGTATGTGTGCTCTGAGAAAACACATAATCTGAAAGGAAATGCAGCCAGTGATTTGCAAGAAAATCTATCTTTTAAATAAACTAATATGATTTTATTGTTAGAGAAGTTTTAGATTCAAAACAACATTAGGTGGAAGGTACACAGACTTTCCACATAACCCCTGCTTCACCCTCCCCAACCTCTGCCACTACTAACATCTCACACCAGAGTGGTACATTATGACTGATTGCAACTGATGAAGCTACATTGACACATCATTACCCCCCAGCATTCATCATGTACATTAGGGTTCTCTCTTGATGTTGTATAATCTATGCTTCTGGACAAATGTATTATGATGTGCATCCACCATTATAGTACCTTACAGAATAGTCTCAGTGCCTACAATTGTCTGCGTTCTGCCTATTTATCCACGCCTCCCTACTGCCCAACCCTTATTTTCTCCTATGTTATCTTCTAGGAGTTTTATAGTTTTGAATTTGAGTTAATTTTTGTGAAGGGTGGAAAGTCTGTGTAAATTTTTTGTGTGTGTGCCTATGGGAGTCTAGTCGTTCCAGCACAATTGGAAAACACAATCTTTGCTCCATGTAATTGCTTTTTCTTAATTTTCAAGCAAACTTGAGTTGGCTATTTTATGTGGTCTATTTCTGGGCTTTATATTCTATTCCATTGGTGTATTTTTTCAACAGTAGCACATGGTCTTAATTACTGTTGCTTTATATTAAGTCTTGAAGTCATGTAGTAACAGTCCTCTGACTTTGTTTTTCTTCAGTGTTGAGTTGGCTGTTCTGTTGCCCCTACAAAGAGACTTTAAAATCGGTTTGTCAATATGCACAAAATAAATTTCTGGGACTATTATTGGGTTTGTATTAAGTTTATAAAGCTGGGAAAAACCGACGTATTGACAGTATCAGACCTTCCTATCCATGAATATGGAATATCTCTCTATTTGTTTACTTCTTTGATGACTTTCATCAGAGATTTTTAAGTTTTGTAGTTTTCCTCATGTAGATCTTGTACATATTTTGCTATATTTATACTTAAGTATTTCATTTTTGTATGCTAATGTAAGTGGTAATGTGTTTTTAATTTCACATTCCACTTGGTCATTGTTGGTATGTAGGAAAGCAATTGATTTTATGCATTAGCCTCATATCCTGCAACCTTGCTAAAATTGCTTATTAGTTGCAAAGGATTTTTTTGTCAGTTCTTTCAGATTTCCTACATAGATGATCATGTCATCTGCAAATAAAGACAGCTTTAAGTTTTATTTATTTCTTCCCAATCTGTATAGCTTTCCCCCAGCCCATTTTCTTGTCTTATTGTATTGTCTAAGACTTCCAGTATATTGTTAAAAAGCAGTGGCGAAGGAGCACATCCTACCTCATTCATAACCTCTGGGAAAACTTAAGTTTCTCACCTTAAGAATTATGTTAGCTGTAGTTTGTTTCTTCTTTTTCTTTGGTAGAAATTGTTCATCAAGTTGAAGAAGCTCCTCTTTATTTCTAGTTTGTTGAGAGATTTTTAAAAAATCATAGATGGATGTTGGATTTTGTCAAATGCTTTTTTTGCATCTGTTTACACAATTATTTGATTTCCTTCTTTATTCTGTTGATGTAATTGTATTACATTAATTGATTTTTGAATGTTAACCCACCCTCGCATACTTGGGATAAGTCCCACTTGATTGTGGTACATAGTTCTTTACATACTTCGTTGGATTCGATTTGAAAATATTTTGTTGAGAATTCTTGCGTGTTTTCTTGTAATGTCTTTGTCTTGTTGGTATTGGGGTAATGGCAGCCTCATAATGATTTAGGAAGTATTCCCTCTCTTCTTATCTTCTAGAAGAGAATATTGAGAATTGGTATAATTTCTTCCCTAAATGTTTGGTAGAATTCACCAGTGAACCCATCTGGACCCGGTGCTTTCTATTTTGGAAGGTTGTTAATTACTGTTTCAGTGATAGTAATAGATATAGGCCTATCCAGATTGTTTCTTCTTGTTTGAGTTTTGGCAGATTGTGTTTTCTGCTTTGTGTGGTTTAACTGAGCATTTTATATGATTTTCTCCTTTCTTAGATATCAGTTATACTTTCTTCCCTTCTTTTAGTGGTTTCCATAGAATTTTCAATATATTTTACAACTAATTCAAGTCCACTTTCAAACAACACTGTACTACTTCACAGGTAATGCAAGTGCCCTGTAACCTTGTAATAACAAAATAGTTTGAATTCCTCTCTTCCATCCCTTGTATCATTACTATCACTTATTTGAATTATACATAAGCATATATACATATATATATATACATGCATAATTGAATACATGATTGTTATTATTATTTTAAACAAAGTGTTATCTGTTTGATCAATTAAGGATAAGAAAAACAAAACATTTTAATTTTACTTTCACTTATTTATTCTCCGATGTGCTTCCTTTCTTTATGTGGATCTGGGTTTCTGATCTCTATTATTTTCCTTCTCTCTGAAGAATTTCTTTTAATATTTCTTGCAAGGTAGATCTACTGGTAACAAGTTCCCTTAATTTTTGTTTCTCTGAGAAAATCTTTATTTCTCTTTCACTTTTGAAGGATAACTTTGCAGGTTATAGAACTTTAGATAGTTTTTTTTTTCTTAATCTGTCAACACTAAATATTACACTCCACTCTCTTTGTGCTTGCATGGTTTCTGAAGAGAAGTCAGATGTAATTCTTATCTTTGCTTTGCTTTTTTTTAAGGTTTTTTTTTCTTCTCTGGATTCTTTCAACATTTTTTCTTTATCTTTGATTTCCTGCAATTTGACTATAATATACCTACGTGTAGTTTTTTTCTTTTTTTTGCATTTATTCAGCTTAGTATTCTCTGAGGTTCTTGGATCTGTGGTTCAGTGTCTCACTTTAATTTGGGAAATATCAGTTATCATTACTTCAAATATTATTTCTATTCCTTTCTCTCTTTCTTCTCCTCCTGATATTCCCATGTATGTTATATGTTTCATAGCTGTCCCACAGCTCTTGATTACTTTGCTCTGATTTTTTTCCAGTATATGTTTTCTCTTTGCTTTTCCATTGTGGAAGTTTCTATCATTATATACTTATGCTCAGATACTCTTTTTTCAGCTGTATAAAGTATGACATTGAGTCTGTCAAAAGCATTTGTTATTCATGTTAAAGTGATCTCCAGCATTTCTTTTTGATTCTCTCTCAGAAGAATCTCAACTTCTTTTCTTACATTATCCATCTATTCTTGCATGTTGTCTACTTTTTCCATTAAGGCCCCAACATATTAAGTTTTAAGAAAGTTCCTGGTCTGATAATTCCAACATCCCTGCCATAGCTGAGTCTACTTTTGGTGCTTGTTCAGTCTCTTCAAAGTGTGTTGTTTGCCTGTTAGTGTATCTTGTAAATTTTTTGTTGAAATCTGGAAATGATGTACTGGTAGAAAGGAACTCTGGTAAATAGACCTTTAGCTGTGTGGTGGTAAGGTGTGGGGTGGGAGAAGCATTCCATTGTCCTGTGATTAGGTCTCAGTCTTTCAGTGAGCCTGTGCTCTGGACTGTGAACTTCACCAGTGCATCTCAGTTTTTTTTTTGTTTTTGTTTTGCAGAACAGGTTGGGTAGAGGAATCTGGGGCTGGGTAACTTCCTTCCTCCAGGTAAATTAGGTTGATAATATGCCAGCAGGTTAAGCTCTGGTAAAAGTGTTTCTCTTCAGAGCAGGCCTTGTTAAAAAGACCAGAATTCTGCTTGTTGGTTTCACTTTCAGAAAGTTGTGATTTTCTGCCTCTGCCTGTTTATCTCTGATTTTTGGTGCATCGGTTTGCCCTGTGACTGCAGTTCTCCGACAGATCTAGCAAGAACTGTTGATTTCCCAGTTTGTTCGGCTTTTCACTTGTTGTTAACTCCTTACATGCCAAGCCCAAAACTAGAAGCCAATCAGTTTATTTTTAAAAAGAGTCTTCTTACGTTTATTAAAAAATTAACATTTTATGAGGATTCCAGGATTCTCCTTCCATTTTACTTTACCTTCTATTCTCTGTTTCAGTTAAAATTTACTTTCTAATATCTCTCCCAAGAAAAGTTAGTATACACTACCCGGATCATTTAAATTGAACAGTCCCATACAATTGAATGCTTATTTATTAACTATGGTAGTAGAAGAAGGCTTCCCTTCTCCTGCTCTCAGCGGTAGCTTGCTGACTCTTGAGATCGGAATATGAATTTAGAATAAGTGTTCCTCTCGGTGAATGCAGCAAATTATCAGAATGTTCCTTTTGGAATGGCTTCTATTTGGAGTGTGCTTTACGGTACCTTGGCTCTTCTGTTTCATTACATTTTAACTTTGCTTTTTCTAACATCATTGGAAGTGGCCAGAGTTGGCAGCTCTTGCATCATGTATCCAAGGAAATATTTTGGGGGCCTATTAATTCTCAACAACTTCAGCTGGCAAATGGAAAGTCTGGAAACAAATGAGTTTGGCAGACAGCCCAGGCTGTCAAACCAGGCTCCTGTTCATTAGTGATGACCCACCTTTTGTGCTCTGATGCAGTTCTACTTTGCAAATGGTTTCTTTATCTGAGTTAGTGGACAGCTTTGGGAGATGGAGGATTATTACTCTACTCACTCAAGCAGGAACATGGAGGCACAGAGGACTGCATAAAGGAGAGGCACAACCGCGGTCTCAGTGGAAGGGTCTTGAGGTGTTCTACCTGCATGGTTGTTTTTCTCTCCTGGACTCTTGAGGTTTGCATTTCAGTCCCATGGATGAAGAAATACGAACTCAGAAAAATACCTTTCTCTTCCTTTTGGAACAGAAGTCACGTTCTGACACGTGTCATATGTGTGTCTTGCCCATGACCAGAGCTCTGGGTGTCTTGGCTGCTCCATCATTCTTTCCTCATCCAGCTCTTCCCTCCCCACTCACCATCTTGGTCTCTGGGGTTCCCGTTGTCAAGTCAGAAAAGTGGGAAAAGCTTCTGAATGTTCTACCTCTCCTCTTCCTCCATTTACTTCTTCTCTAGAAAAGAACTTTTATTTTCTTACTACAAAGGTATTGGTGATTCCTGTAGCAATTGTGCAAAATGCACTTGGTTGAGTTTAAACTGGGTTCCACTGGTCAACGGGGTTGGGGGATGGTGTACCTTATTCCCACCCCCCCGACCAATTGATTTGTATGAGTTTACTATTCATTTTCTTTTTGCAGGGGATAAGGTAAGAGTCTTGCAAAGGGAGAAGAGACACATTAATCACAGCATTTTAAACACAAGAACTGTAGAAACCCACTTGGCTTTCCTCCATGGAACGTTGTTTAGAAATTGCATTTGATTTTCTAGACCTTCATCTAAGTCAGCAGTTCATAAAGGATGGCCCAAGGACACCCAAGGATCCCGAAATTTCTTTAAGAAGGTCTGCAAGATCCTCCCATTTCCAATGACATATTTGTGTGAAGCTGGATTTTCTTTGCCTAATTCAATCCAACAACATATTGTGACAGATTGGATGCAGAAGCATACCCAATAGTATAGCTGTTTTCTATGATGCCAGATGTTAAAAGAGATTTGAAAAATGTAAAATAATGCCTCTCTTCTCATTAAGATTTTCTCTTTTGGAGAAGTATAGTTGTTTTAATAAAATATTTGTATAACATGTAATGGGTTTTATTGTTATTTTAAAAGGCTCTATTAAGTATTTTAAAATTTTTCAGTTTTCATTTCTAATAAAGTAAATGTTGATAGATAAAACCAGCATAATACAATTGCTTTGGGATCCTCAATAAACTTTAAATATGTAAAGGGACCCTGAAAACAGAAAGTTTAAGAATAACTATCTGAGTTATCTCTTCCAATGCTAATGGGTATTTTTGTGCCTTAAAAGCAACAGTTGTTTGGAAGATGTCCTTCAACTATGATGGATAATAAATGATGATATACTCATACATGGAATACTATAAAGCAGTGAAAATAGACAAGCTACAGCTACACAATATTATATGTTGAATAAAAAACCCCGGCACAAAAGAATATATATAGTAGAGTTTTAAATTTTTTTTTTTTTTTTTTTGAGATGGAGTCTCGCTCTATCGCCCATGCTGGAGTGCAGTGGCATGACCTCAGCTCACTGCAACCTCTGCCTCCCAGGTCCAAGTGATTCTCCTGCCTCAGCCTCCTGGGTAGCTGGGACTACAGGCATGCGCCACCATGCTCAGCTAATTTTTTTTTGTATTTGTAGTAGAGACAGGTTTTGCCACGTTTGCCAGGCCACTCTCAGACTCCTCACCTCAGGTGATCCACCTGCCTCGGCCTCCCAAAGTGCTGGGATTACAGGCGTGAACCACCATGCCCGGCCCCTTTTTAATTTTTTAATTTTTATTTTGTAGAGATGGGTCTCACTATGCTGCCCAGGCTGGTCTCTCCTGGCTTCAAGAGATCTTCCCACCTTGGTCTTCCAGAGCACTGGAATTGATGGCATGAGCCACTGCATCTGGGCCACGTTGTGGGTTTAAAAACTAGTAAAAATAAACGATAGTGCTTAGGGATGCATACCTAGGTGGTAAAAGTATAAAGAAAGGCACAGAGGTGGCATCTTGAAAGTTAGGATCGTGATTGCCTTCATGGAGTTGGGTGAGGGCTGTACATGGGAAGAGTGTGTAGGAGCTTCCTGGAGCTGGCAGTACCTAACTTGTATACATTGAGACTTGGTGCCTTTCTCTCTGTGTGGATCTGCTGGTTATTAACCTCTTGACTTTGAGCTTTAAACCCACATTTTTATGTGCCTTTCTTGATGCTGGGGCTGGGACTCTGGAAAACACATTCTCCTTTGCCACATGGCTCTGTAATGCACTGACAGTAGGGGCCTCTGGAGAGAGGCTGGCAGGCTAGAGGAGGGAGAAGGGATTCATTATTTCCCTTGTCTTTCTGCTCTTGTCAATGTCTCTGCAGCCACGCTCCTTCACCCTGGCAGGTCCAGTCAATTCCAGTAGTAGCTGGTGAGTCCAATTTGTAGCTTTTTATTTTTATTTTTTGAAATGGAGTTTCACTCTTGTCACCCAGGGTGGAGTGCAACGGCACTATCTCGGCTCACTGCGACCTCCATGTCCTGGGTTCATGCAATTCTCCTGCCTCAGCCTCCTGAGTAGCTGGGATTACAGGTGCCTGCCACCGTGTCCAGCTATTTTTGTGTTTTTAGTAGAGATAGAGTTTCACCATGTTGGCCAGGCTGGTCTCAAACCCCTGAGCTCAGGTGATCCACCAGCCTTGGCCTCCCAAAGTGCTGGGATTACAGGCATGAGCCACCACACCTAGTCCAGCTTCTTATGCTACTTGAGACAGCCTTGATGTATCTTCTCAGAGGGCTCAGCACCAGCCAGCAAGGCACCCAGTCCCAGTGGAGCCTTTTCTCAAAGGTCTCAGTTCCATCTTTGCAGGATCCTTTCTTCAAGCTTCTAAACGTTAATATTCCCACCCTCCTTCCTTTGTCCCTGCAGCTCTGGGAGTAGTAGCTGCTTCCTTCAGGTAGCCACTTTCTATAGAAAACACTTACAACTTATTATTACCTAAGGTTATAAATGGCACTGGGCCCTTTTACTGTTGCTGCTGTCATTTTCATTTTATTACCAAGCATTGGAGGAACTGCTGAGGAATCTCCTTTGGGAGATGTTCTAGGTATTACCTCTGTGGGAAATCCATGTCTACCATGATCTATTTCATTCTCAATAATTTAGTTAACACTTCTTCATTTACATTTTTTTATTAAAATAATTGGTCTCTTGAGTGAACACTTATAATACAGAAAATGGTTCCAGGAGTGAACCCAGGTCCTCAAAGACGGGATTTGGGGCAAGATTCGATCTTTGGATTTGAATACGGAGCTGAGCTCCTTGTCATGGCAGGCAGTGGCATCGTGAGTAATTAGTGTGTCACCTGCAGTGGCGTGTGAACAAATGCTTCCTGAAGCAAATGCCTGAGGAGCAGGTGGCTGCTGTGCTTGACTGTGAAAGGATCATGATGACCACCAGGACTGTAGGGCGGGTGGCTCTTCCTCAGTGCACTGGAGTACATAGAGAAAGGAAAGGACACACTCAGGCCATTAAACTCTCAGTTCAAGTCTCCACCAAAGAACCAGAGAGAACCCTCTAAATCTTTCTTTTTTCTTTATAGCTCCAGGGCCGACCTTGCTGAAAACTAGACAAAATACTTAATTGTGCAGGATGAAGAATTGCAATCTAAGTGAATTTAAAGCTATGGCAAGCCTCTACATGAAATTTAGAGGATTCTTTGGGAAGGAATGGGACCCTGAGAACTGATATAGAGATATTTGGATGCATTCAGATGAAGCTGATAATTTTGGAGGACTGAGTCCCTTTGATCCTCCTTCCTTACCGGTGGAAACAGCTTGCCATTGGTGTCTGAGGAGACCAGGCTTTTATTGCTGGAAGAAATTGTAATAATGTCATGGAGGGAAGTTGCCTTGAAAGGTGGGCCCATCCTTTTCAAGACTGAACCAGCCACCTTTCGTTGCTCAACAAGGTCTAAAGAACAAGTACAAAGCAGGATACCAGAGGAAATGGCTTATGTTTCAAAAGAATCGTGAGATCTGACCAATTTATGTTACAAGAAACTTGAGGGATATGAGTAGTAATGTGTTATAAGGGTGTTAGACAAAGAAGACAGGATATTACACTGGGTAGGACCAAATCCCTGTATGTGGTTGTACTTACCAGAGACCTTGGATTTAATGTGTGACTGGAATTAGGTTTAATGGTTTATTTGGTTTGGATGACCGAAGATTGCACTCAATGGGGATCCACCCTTAACGAGGATGAGATGCCAGAACTTCCTTGCCATAATGTAGGGGAAGGGATCCAAAGGTTTAGGGAGACAGGAATGTTGAAATTTTCTTTTTTAAGACAGAGTTTCACTCTTGTTGTCCAATGGTGCGATCTTGGCTCACCGCAACCTCTGCCTTTCGGGTTCAAGCTATTCTCCTGCCTTAGCCCCCTGGGTAGCTAGGATTACAGGCATGCACCATCACACCCGGCTAATTTTGTGTTTTTAGTAGAGATGGGGTTTCTCCATGTTGATGTCAAGCTGGTCTTGAACTCCCAACTTCAGGTGATCTGCCCACCTCGGCCTCCCAAAATGTTGGGATTACAGGCGTGAGCCACTGCGCCCAGCATGAAATGGATTTTTTTTTTTGAGACAGAGTCTCCCTGTCTCCCAGGCTGGAGGGTAGTGGCATGATCTCAGCTCACTGCAAGCTCTGCCTCCCGGGTTCACGCCCTTCTCCTGCCTCAGCCTCCTGAGTAGCTGGAACTACAGGCACCCACCACCACGCCAGGCTAATTTTTTGTATTTTTAGTAGAGACGGGGTTTCACCGTGATAGCTAGGATTGTTTCGATCTCCTGACCTCGTGATCCGCCTGCCTCGGCCTCCCAAAGTGCTGGGATTACAGGCATGAGCCACCGCGCCCAGCCTGAAATGGATTTTTTACATTAAACCTTTACCTCCCAACCCTGCTACCTCCCAATTACATCCCTCAAGAGGACCCAGAGTGTCTTCCCTTTGTTAAGAATCTGAGAAGCACAGTGGTGAGGGGGCCATTGTACCATCATGGACGATGCTGCTACTCATTTGGATTCTGACTGCAGCAGGGATGATGGGATCCCCAGGTAGCAGAGATAGAGTGGCAGCATTTAACACTCAAGATAGGTGGGCCATGCAGAATGCTCAGTGGGAATGAGGGGCCAGCAGACTGCTGCCAGCCCCAGGGATCTTTGGCAGTGGATGATTGGCTATCATGGTGTCCTTAAGAATGGAGTAGACTGTAATCCCAGCACTTTGGGAGGCCGAGACGGGCGAATCAACAGGTCAGGAGATCGCGCCATCCTGGGGTAACACGGTGAAACCCTCGGTCTCTACCTAAAAAATCCAAACAAAATTAGCCGGGCGAGGTTGGCGGGCGCCTGTTGTCCCAGCTTCGGGAGGCTGGGAGGAGAATGGCGTGAACCGGGAGGCGGGCCTTGCAGTGAGCTGATCCGGCCACAGCATCCAGCCTGGGCGGCAGAAGAGCGAACTCGTCTCAAAAAAAAAAAAAAAAAAAAAAAAAAAAAAACAAAGGAATGGAGTAGATAGATAGGCAGCCTGATAAGTGTTGCTTTATCTATTTGGTGGCAGAAACCTCACCAGGTGTGGGTGGCCAGAGGTGCCATAGGGAATAGTCACAGCCTCTCGCCCCAATCCTGGGCGTAACCAGTTCTCAGATTGGAAAACCCTTGATTGAATCCCCTCGAGGGCAGCTGCACTGTCACAAGTGCAGATTGTGAATCTTCTTCCAAGCTGAAAAAGGAACACGGAATCACTTACAAGAGTGATGTCACACAGATGAAAAGGAAATATTGAGACCCTTCAGGATTTTCTGACTCTGAATTGATGTTAATTTCTGGGGATCCAAAACACCACTGGGTTCTGCCCATCAAAGTGAGGGCTTAGAGTGCTTAGGTAATAAATGGAGAATTAAGCCAAGCTCAAATCATAGTGGTCCCTGTAGGTCTGTGGACTCATGCTGTGGTTATCTCTCCATTTCCAGAATACAAAATTTATGATGTACATACTTGGCAATGGGCAGAATTCTTTAGTTCTTTCTGATAGGAAGTCCCTGGAACATCCTTCCCTATCAGGATAATAAACCAAAAGCTTAACCACAATCCTGACTCTGAATGGATGTTAAGTTCCACCATCGAATATGGATAGATGTGGTTGATACTCACCACATACTTTGATCCCATTAACTCACCTGTTGGAGCTGTGCTGATGGTGGTTGGATCCTGGGGAATGAAGGTGGGCCCTTTACTGCTTAATCAAGTGGTGACTTTGATTGTTGCTGCTATTCCAGATGTGGAATTTTATTTTGGAGCAAATCAACATGACCCCTAATATTGGAATGCAGCTATTGACCAGATAAATACCTTTTCACTAGACCCATTTGCAAGCACAATCAGAAGATGTTTGCTGACAAAGCCAAATGACACCTGCCTGACATGGTATGTTATAGTTCACATTTAAGGTTTTTTAAAAATACGGAAAAATCATAATGTCTCTTATATAAATACAATTAAATTTCTATTTTAGTGTTGTTACAGTATCAAGACAGTTTTGAGACTGAAGAGATTTTTATTTGAATTAAAGGGTGTATTTGAAGTGGTTTAACAAAAAGTTAGGTGTCATAGAGTGCACATTTACTTTAGGGGCCAGGGTATATGTTGCTGAGAAAGGCAGTCACCAATCAGGATACACTGAGAGGCATGCTAACTACTGACCAGGACACACAGCTGAGTTCACTGGATGTAGGTGATGAAAAACCCAGTGCTTCAGCACAGAAATCTTCGTGCATAGCCTCCAAACTCCAGTCTCTGGTTCAAGGTCAAGCTGTTCTCCCAAGGACATCCCAGTGCTGTGTGCCCTGGAGCCAGGCACACTGGGGCTGCATTTCATGCTGCACATGGACCTGGAGCAACACCAGAGAAGGCTCAACTTGCTAGTCAGTTGGTCAAAGCTTTTGTGAATTAGCCGGGGGATAGTCGCACATCAAGTTAGTTACACACCATCTGGATTACCCAGAACCAACACACGTGACAGTGAGGATGTGTTGGAGACTGCCCTGTGTGAGAAATGCTTTATGAGCAAGAAGAAAGATTATCTCTCTGGTCTAGTTTTCTGATGAAGCCTGTGGAAAAATTAAAGGTTCGAAATGACTTCTCAAGTAATTAGACTGACCTCATACCCAAAGCAGGAATAAGCTTGCCAAATACAAAACTATGAGCTCTACCACCGCTGAGAAAAGATAGGAAGCAGCTTCCTATCTCCATTTTTGGGTGTAAGTGTGGTTCCTTTGGCTTTCAATAGGCCCAAGGGCTTCCCTGGGTCTTAGTATGTGCCACACTATTTGTCTTTAAAAACTTTCTGGTCCACTTCTGTTGCCAGACTGTGAGTCAGCAGAGACATACACCAGTGTTTACTATTCCCCATCCTTGGCTAACAGTATGTGTCCAATAAACATTTCCCCAGTGGAAAAGTTTAATTTCTTTTTTGTCTTTTTATCTCTCTGCACTGACAACGTCCTGCTCCATAGGCTGACAAATGCACCCACATACACACACTCTCTTGAGAAAGATGAGATAGAGGAGAACAGTTGAGAATGACTTTTTTTTTTTTTTTTTTTTTTTTTCTAGCTTTACACTACAGGGCATCTCTAAGGAGCTGCAAATAATTTCTCCTAATGGTTAAAATAAGATTCTAACTCATTTGAATTTTAAAATATATGCCAATGGGATTTTTATTTTGTTTCACAGGGAAGATACTAGACAGGATGCCAATACAAAGCTAGGTTCAGAAAGCTCTAAAAAAGTCTTTCAGTTGACATCTTTGAATTTGGCAACTGACTAAATAGGACGGACTGTTGTTTCCACTGATGATGCTACTCGTAGGCAGGGTTTCAGTGCATACCCGGAGGAACTGAAAACGAGCACAGAGAATTTTGTAGACCTCCTCTTTCTGGGAGAGGTCCTACCTCTGTGTAGGACCTGTGGAACTGAAGATCTTCTACTTAGGTGAAGATCCCCACCAAGTAAATAAAAATCATACAAGGTTGTTATCATCTTTGCTGTTGTTCACAAGCCTCCATTTTTTGTGCCCTTAGTTTGCTAACCCATTGCATGCACATAACACACCAAAAGGTGAGCAATATTTACCCCCACCCTGCATTGGAAGAGAGCAAGTCTTGGAAGGGGTGAGAACAATTCCTCAGCGTCTCCCAGGAAGGAAGTGACTGAGTGGGTTCCTTCAGGTCCTCATGCCACGTGGCTTCTCAACCATCTCTAGAGAGGAGAGTGGGTACCTGGAGGACAGCGGCTGTAGGTCTGAGAAAGGATCCAAGGCATGGATTTGAGGAATATAAAGGCTACTGGGAAGGTGTCTACTGGGAAGGTGTCCTGCTTCCTATGGGAAAAGTGAGAACAACTTCTCCTATGTTGACAACCCAAGGTTCTAGAAACTGGAGAGTCTTTCTGGTCATGCAACGTGGGAAATTTGCTAAACCATATGGGCTTTAGTTTCCTTCCTGATCATAAATGAGGATAAATAGTGCTTCTGCTGTGGGATTAAATGAAACAATGAATGCAAAGAGTGCAACACACAGAGACTTGGAGATAGGGCAGCAATTGTGCTTTCTATTCGCTCCCTTGGTGACTCTTTCTGTCCGAGCCAAGGATGCGTGGCACCCAAGGCTCCATTTCATAATTTCATAGGAGAAACTTTCTCTCTCTCTCTCTCTCCCTCTCTTCTTTTCATAGAGACAGAGTCTTGCTCTATTGGCCAGACTCACTCTGTTGTTTAATGCAGTGGCACGATTCTAGCTCACCACAATCTCAAACTCCTGGGCTTGGTCCATCCTCCTGCCTCAGCCTCCCGATTAGCTAGAACTACAGGTGTGTGCAACCCTGTCAGACAATTAAAAAGTTTTTTTTTGTAGCAACGGGGGTCTTGGTATGTTGCCCAAGCTGGTCCTGAACTCCCGGCCTCAAGCAATCCTCTCATCTCAGCCTCCCAAAGTGCTGGGATGATAGGCATGAGCCACCATGCCTGGCCAGGAGAACCTATTGACCTCTTCCAGAAAGGGTATGTGGCAACAATGACAACATCTCTGTGATGGTATCCAATGGCTCAAATTTAGTGTCACTGTGTATGCCTTGGACTCTAACTAACTTTGAGGTATCATCATTGGAAACAGTCTCTTGCAGTCTCTCATTGCGTTTTAAAGTCAGCAACTTTTCTCCCCCATTACGATTTTATGTCCTGTCTTGGTACGACCTAAGTGTAAATACAGAATATTTATCTGAATGTACATCCATATGGATAGAACATGGATAAAATAGATGGCAGAATGGGATTTTTTCCACTTCTGTCCCACCCTCAACCCTTTTTGTTTCTTTTCTCTGTCTTGCATCTTCTAAGCGTTTTTTTGTTTTGTTTTGTTTTTTTTTATAAGCATGAAAAAGAAGCTGCTGATGCTGGTCTGTCTAAGCTATACTGTAAGAGGCAACCCAGGTTGATAGGAGAACTGATCGCTGGTCTGTCTTGTGTTTCATTTGGAAGAACCTAGACTCTGCAGCTAAAGGAGCCCTTAGGAGTCCTCCAATCTGGTGGACTGGGAGCAGGGGGGTTCTTCCAGGAGGAGTAGGGGTGGGGTGAGAGCAGCACAAGGGGCCTTATAGACACTTCTCTGGGTGACAATGGGACAAGCAAAGGACTGACTTTTGTGTGTTTCTGCTGTTGTCCAATGGTAAGATTTCTTTCTGGCAATGGATTGTACCTTCAAGCACTTTTATTTTTGAGATGGAGTCTCACTCTGTCTCCCAGGCTGGAGTGCAGTGGCATGATCTCAGCTCACTGCAACCTCTGTCTCCCTGGTTCAAGGGATTCGCCTGCCTCAGCCTCCCAAGTAATTGGGATTACAGGCATGCACCACCACTCAGCTAATTTTTGTATTTTTAGTAGAGACGGTGTTTTGCCATGTTGGCTAGGCTGGTCTTGAAGTCTTGACTTCTGGGTGACAATGGGACAAGCAAAGGACTGACTTTTGTGTGTTTCTGCTGCTGTCTAATGGGTAGATTTCTTTCTGGCAAATGATTGTACCTTCAAGCACTTTTATTTTTTGAGATGGAGTGTCACTCTGTCTCCCAGGCTGGAGTGCAGTGGCACGATCTCAGCTCACAGCAACCTCCATCTCCCAGGCTCAAGTCATTCTCCTGCCTCAACCTCCCAAGTAGTGGGGATTACAGGCATGCACCACCACACTCAGCTAATTTTTGTATTTTTAGTAGAGACGGTGTTTTGCCATTTTGGCTAGGCTGGTCTCAAACTCTTGACTTCAAGTGATCCGCCCATCTTGGCCTCCCGAAGTGCTGGGATTACATTTGTGAGCTACTGCACCTGGCTGATCTTCAAGCACTTTTAGACATGGCTCACGTAACTATGAAATTACAAATGTAATCTTAATATCCCTCTCCATGTGTCTCTGTCATCTATTTTTAAAATAGACCCAAAGAGGTAGGTTCTTTTTTAAAAAAAATCAGGATTAGGGCATCACACATTCAGTCAATAAAATTCTACCATTAAGAGTGTAGCAGTTAAACCATATGCAATTTAGTAATTTTTATTTATTTTAATTTAATTAATTAATTAATTAATTA
>NW_016814733.1:1406667-1412387 GCF_001698545.2 Rhinopithecus bieti | reverse complement strand
TTAATAATTATTTAATTTATTTTATTTTATGTATTTATTTTGAGATGAAGTCTCACTCTGTCCCCCAGGCTGGAGTGCAGTCCTGCAATCTCTGCTCACCGCAACCTCCACCTTCTGGGTTCAAGAGATTCTCCCACCTCAGTCTCCTGAGTAGCTGGGATTACAGGCACCCACCACCATGTCTGACTAATTTTGTATGTTTAGTAGAGACAGGGTTTTGTCAGTCTGTTGGCCAGGCTGGTCTCAAACTCCTGACATCAGGTGATCCACCTGCCTCAGCCTCCCAAAGTGTTGGGATTATAGACGTGAGTCACTGCGCCTGGCCAATTTAGTAATTTTTAAAGGCATGGAATACATGCACACACTTCGCCTTCAAATGTCACATGCAGGAATGTCCTCTTGATGAGCGCTCAGAAGTTTTAGGGCCCCAGGGTCCTGTAAGACCACCAGCTCTCATGGACTAGAAGAGGCAGTGGGGCTCTTGGCCATCATTTAATTCAGGGGGCTTTGGGTTGTGCTCTGTGGGACTCTACAGACAGTGGAGGATTTTAACTGGGCATTCAGGCTACATTAGCTTTCTAGGACTTCTATAACAAAGTACTACAAACTGGGTAGCTGAGGACCACAGAAATGTATTATCTCACAATTCTGGATGCCAGAAGTTTGAAATCAAGGTGTTGGCAGGGCTATATTTCCTCTGAAGGCACTGGGAGATCAGGGTGTGTGTGTGTGTGTGTGTGTGTGTGTGTGTATGGGTGTGGGTAGGATTGAGATCTGTTCCAGACCTTCCTCTGGGCTTCTGGTAGCCTCAGGTTGTAGTTGGCCATCTTCTCTCTGTGTCTCTTCACATTGTCTTCCCTTACTGCACGTCTCTGTGTCCAGATTTCCCCCTTTTAAAAGGATACTGGTCGTATTGGATTAGAGCCCACCCTAATGACCTCATTTTACTTGATTACTCTTATGAAGGCTTGGTTTCCAAATAAGGTCACATTTCGAGATACTGGGAGTTAGCATGCCAACATGTCTTTCTTGGAGAGAATGTAATTCAGCCCATAACAGGTGCTCAGGTGCTTTTACAAGGTAGGGACTCTATCCTGTTTTTTCGTTTTTTTTTTTTTTTGAGAGAGAGTCTCACTCTGTCACCCGGGCTGGAGTGCAGTGGCGTGATCTCGACTCACTGCAACCTCTGCCTCCCGGGTTTAAGCGATTCTCCTGCCTCAGCCTCCTGAGTAGTTGGGACTATGGGCATGCGCCATCACACCAGGCTAATTTTCATATTTTTAGTAGAGAGAGGGTTTCACCATGGTGGCCAGGCTGGTCTTAAACTCCTGACCTCAAGTGATTCTTCTGCCTCAGCCTCCCAAAGTGCTAGGATTACAGGTGTGAGCCACTGCGCCTGGCCTCTACCTTCTTTTAATAGGACAAGATTTGTTGGAAAAGAAGTTCACTGCTAAACGTTTTGAAAATCCATCATCTGAAACATGAGGAAACTGAGGCCCAGTGGGGTAGATGATTTGCCCAGGTAGTACAACTTATGGGTCAGATTTGGGACTTGAACCCATGCCTCCAGACTTTGTGTGTTTTTTTACTACACAGCAGTAGCTGTTATGCTAGCCCATAGGAAGTTCTGATTGCAGGCATGGTTGTTAAACCAACTTTATTCTTTTAAGTTTCATCAGTCTTTTTCAAAAATGTCCCTTTTAATTGGAGAATTTGACATTGACATTCTGTTGGCTGGAAAGAGCCTAAGGCAACACAAAGTAATTGTCTTTCATTAGAAGAGTTCAGAAGTACATTTGACGATCTTGGTCACCTGCTGAAAAATATTCATTTCTTCCTGGAATAATTTTGAAGTGAAAAGGTGGAAAACAATCCAACAGTTAATGACATATGATCGATACTGAGTAGGAAGAACATAATGCTTTTGTTGGGCTACTGCTTCTTTGATTTTTTAAATTCCTTGTCACTTTTTTTCTCCTACATTATCTGAAAAGACTTAGTGACAGAAACTGACTTGAAGGATTCAGAACTTCTGGGAGAGTGGATCCCAGTCTGAAAATCCTGTGTAATTTTGATTTTCTTGTGACAGTTTGGTAGTGTGTGTACACCCACACAATGAAAGTAATTAGTCAGTGAGATTAATCTTGTTAGGCCAAAATCTATGCTGTACTGTTTAGATGAATTCAGGGCAACCAGAGATCTGTCCAGGAGGCAATGCTGAGATGAGAGTGGGTCACATCTTTGCTGGGTGACCCCTACCATTCTCCCTCCTCATTGGCCTGTACCTGGACACCCCTCCATCCCTTGCTTTCTTCCTGTATCACTACTAGGGTATTCTGGGAATACGGCAGCTTGCATGCACATCTCCAAGACCCTCTTCCTCTTTGGAGTAATTCAACAACCAAGGCCAGTGAGGCAGCAAGTTCCCCCAAGCTCTCAAAGGAAGAGGCGGAGGCTAGCATTTTCCAGGACACAGGGTGAACACGAGGGACTCATGCACAGAAGCCCTGCCTCTCCCAGCAGCCCAGAGCTTCCTCTAATTGTACCCCTTAAGAACTTCCAGGCCTCTGCACTGTCTGCTCCAAGGGAGGCTGCCCATATTGCTGACCCCAGAGAACTGGAGGGTCCCCATGAGGAGGCACAGGAATATTTGTGTACTGCATGGTTGGGAGCTGACTTACTGGTTGAGTGGAATAAACCTAAGAGCAATGAGGCTCCTTTGGCATTCCTTGGCTGAGAAATGAGTCAGTTTAGGTCCTTTGGGAAGCAGCTGGTGAGATACAGAAGCGCAGACTATTCTGGAGGCAAATGCATGTGAAAGATAAAAAGGAGAAGGAATAAGACTAGGCAGAGAAAGTTGCAGACCATGAGGTGGGTCTGCTGTCTGTGCAAGAAAAGGTGTAAAGAAGGCTTGCCATGCAGCTCTGGGAAGTTAGCCTTCCCCAGTGGAGCTTCAGGACAAAGGCTGCCCACACTGTCCCTAAGGGACAAAGGTGCCCAGGCCTAGTACTGCACTGGGCTCCATCACTGTCTGGCAGCTGCTGAGGAGACTATGGCCTTGGCTCAAACACTCCAGCAAGTCCTAAAGGTGCTGCAGCCAAAGAATGTCAGCTGATTGCACTCCTCACCCAAGATTGTCTCAGGAAGGGAGCTCTGAGCAGGGCACTCCATGGCTGCTACAGGGGTAAGGCTCAATCGCATCACTGGCCTCAGCAAATGCTGGAAGGACCCCAACAACCCGACCTGTGCACACTCTACACACAACCAGTAAGAGGCCAGAACACTCTGACTACGGAGGGGACTTGATAACTTGAGAGAGGAGAGCCAGGTTAATGAATTTTCTCTCTCCCTTTCTCCCTTTCCTTTCTTCCTTCCTTCCCTCCCTCCTCTCTGTCTCTTTCTTCCTCTCCCTTCCTTCCTCCCTCTCTCCCTCGCTCCCTCCCTCTCTCTTTCACTTTCTCTCTCTCTCTTTCTCTCTTTCTTTCTTGTCTCATTTTGTTGCCTGAGCTGGCCTCGGGGCTCAAGTGATCCTCCTGCCTCACCTTCCCTAGTATCTGGGATTACAGGTGTGTGAGGCTTCTCTGGGCCACTCTGTCTATGAGATAGCCCTGCTCTGCCTGTGCAGCAGCCAAAAAAACCAAGAAAGAAAAAACAAAAAAATCCCCACAATACACATATATGTATATATTATATATAAGATACTTATGTGTTTACATATACTTATATATTTGTATTGTATACACACATATGTACACAGCTAGATACATCTATGTGACATATAATGACTCATGTTCACATATGCATTTATATTTGTGTAGATATAGAGAAATGCATGCAAAGGTGTCGGGATGACAATGTGGTTATCCTAGGGGTGAGAACAAATGGAAGGCTTGTGTGCATGTCAGTTAGTAATAGTTTCCTTTACAATTTTACAGTTTTGTGCACTTTCTATAACCAATTATCTGTGCACTGCAATGTTATCAAAGTAAAACTTGCACGTTTTAAAAATCTGAGTGTATAAAAAAGATTTGTAATGAAAACGGAGGCCCAGCCGCCAAATCCACCACTGGCTTGGCCATCATCCCACAGGCAATCACTTTTTAAATATTTCAGTTGTCTTTTTTTCCCACACTTCTAAATAATATGTTCACACTGCACTTTCCTGATTTTTCTATTTTGGGCATTGCCCAGGTCTTCCTGGGGTAACAGGGGAGCATTTATTTCCTTGGCACTGTCTCACCTGACCCTCCCCTCCCTTGTCTCCCCCGTAAGATGACACTGTCTTACAATTGTTAGTTAAATCAATAAAAAAGCATTCATATCATTACGACTCTAGGAACATGGTTTCCTGGACAGTCAAATATTTTGCTACGATTGCTTTTCTTTTATAACATAGGTAATTTTGTGCATTTCCACTGAAAAATAAGTTTGTTTACCATTGTTCTCTCCCAGCAGGCAGATTCCTCCACAGAGAAACCCACATTTCTTATGTATCCTTCTAGAGAAATTTTATGCACATGCAAACACATATGTATATATTTTCCTTTTCCCCTTGAAATAGCATATGATACACATTATCCATTCTTCGTTTTTTCTTAAAAACAATACATGGTAGATAGTATTCTACATTAACACATATAAGCATGCCTTGTTCTTTATAATGGCTGTATAGTATTCTATTGCATAAATGGACCAAAATTTATTTAACTACTGGTCTATTGATGGAAATTCAGGTTATTATCAGGTCTGGAATGCATACTGTATACACATGTCATTTCATATGCGTGTGTGTGGTCTATTTAAAAGAAAATTTCCTGTATGTGGAATTTCTGGGTCAGACAATACAAGCATTTTACATTTGAATGATATTGTGAAGTTGTTCTTCAAAGGGAGTATACCAGTTCACATTTTCATCAACGTAATTTGTTTCTCAAGTGTTTTGTAAGCATGAAATGATTTCTTGTTTGGTAAGTGACTTGACTTACTCTTTGCCAATCCGATAAAATAGTACAGTGAGATGTGATTATAGTTTTATTTTGTAGTTATTTTACTATGAATGAGTTTTAGTATATTTTTTGTATATTTAAGAGTCAATATAACTCCTTTTATGTGAACTATTTATTAGTCATGTTTTGCCAATTTTTCTATGAATTGTACATTCTATTTATTGTAGAAACTATGTATGAGGGAAATTGGCTTTTTGTTGGAATATGACTTGCAGATTATTTTATTCAGTTTGGGGTTTATCTTTTAACTCTGTTTATAGTGTTTCTTTCATGCAGACATTTTCATTTTTTTATCTAATCAAATTTTGCAGTTGTATAGCCTTAGTCTAATTATGAGATGACATCAGATAAATTCGAATGGAGGAACATTTGACAAAATAACTTGTCAATGCTTTCAAAAGTGCGAAGGTCATGAAAGATTGAGGAATTGTTACAGATACAGGAGCTGCAGGAGAAATAACTAAATGCAACATAGTTTCCTGGATAGAATCCTGGAACGGAAAAAAGGACATTGGCAGAAAAGTTGGTGAAATTTGAATAAGGTCTTTAGTATTATGCCAGCACAAATTTCCTGGTTCTGATAATTGTAGTATGATTATGTAAGATGTCAGCATTAATGGAAGCTGAGGAGGGGATGGGGCATGTAAAACTCTCTGCTCTTGTTTTGTACTTTTTTTGTAAGCCTAAAATTATTATTATTATTATTATTTTTAT
>NW_016814733.1:1385802-1406270 GCF_001698545.2 Rhinopithecus bieti | reverse complement strand
TATTATTATTTTTATTTTTTAATAATTTAAAAATGTTGCAATTTGGGCAGAGGCTTCCAATTATCTACCCAATATTTATTCTACTCTCTTTCCTTATTAAGAACCCTGGTTAATGTTCTAGCTTCTTTGCAGATTAAGGCTGATGGATGAGAAGAAAAGGGAATTTACCAAATGGGCCTTCTGTGAAAGCTCGTTTTGCTTTTCTGTTTCCAGTTGTCTAGGAAGCAGAAAAGGTGACAGGGTGACTGGAGCTCCAGCAGCTATGCTTGGTTTGTGAATTAAGTATCAGAATAATTTCAGAGACCTTACATTTGTCACCTCTGATATCATGAACCATCTGCATCAATGGCCTATCTTGTTGTTATGAAGTCTCTATATACCTAGAATGCAATTTCTAACTGAGATAGCAGTGTGGCTCCTGGCCTGCCTCACTTCAAGAACTTAAAAAAAGACAAGTCTTCATGTTTCTTCTGGCATAATTTTGGTTTTGTTTTTATATTAAAAATTTTTCATCTATTTGGAATTAATTTCATTTGTTCTAAGGATTAAGATAGAGACCTAACAATTTTTTCTCTAAATAACTACTCAGTTGCCAACACCACTGATTTACTGAATTTCCCCTAGTGACATTTAATGCCATTTTAAAATTTTGGTCTATATCTGTGCTTTCTATCTCGTTGCTCTGATCTAATTATTCATGTGCCATTACCACAATATTTTCACTTTAGTTTTATTAAATACTTTAATGTCTAGTAGGACAAATATCTCCTCAACTTTTTGTTTCAAAATTTTTTCTGCCTTTCTGCGCATTTCCACATGAACTTTAGAATCAGATTGTGTTCTATATTTTTAATTGATGTTTCATTGAGACCACACTGAGTTTATGTATTAATGTAGGAAAAAAATGACACCCTTTAAATATTGAGTCTTCCTGGCTGGGCATGATGACTCATGCCTGTAATCCCAACACTTTAGAAGGTTGAGGCAGGTGGATCACAAGGTCAGGAGTTTGAGACCAGCCCGGACAATATGGTGAAACCCCGTCTTTACTAAAAATACAAAAATTAGCCAAGCGTGGTGGCGCATGCCTGTAGTCCCAGCGACTTGGGAGGCTGAGGCAGAAAAATCGCTTGAATCCAGGAGGTGGAAGTTGCAGTGAGCCGAGATCACACCATTGCACTCCAGCCTGGGTGACAGAGTGAGAATCTATCTCAAAAAAAAACAAAAAACAAAAAACTGAGTCTTCCTATCTCAACAAAATGGAGTATGCCTTTTAATTTATTCAAGTATGTCCTTCTGTAGCATTGTAAGGTTTTATTTAGGTGAATCTTATACATTTTTAATATTTTTATTCTCATATATTCAATCTTCTCTGTTATTTTCTTCCATTGTATTTCCTAATTTGTATATAATCTAATAATCTTGTAAATTGATTTTGTAATCATACAACTTAATTTTTATATTGTTTATAATAATGTTTTAGTTGATTTTTTCTAATTTCTTCAGATATGAAATAATATTGCCTGATTATAATGATACTTTTACTCTCTTCTTTATCATTTATGTACTTTAATTTCTTCCTTACATCTAATTGCATCAGATAGTTAAATTGTAGTGGAGAGGAAGTCAAAGTTCTGATATTGGAACAAGTGAGTAATTTGATATCTAAATTGGGTGATTTGAGAAAAATTTAATGAATGGGCTGTTTCCAAAGCGAGCAAGGTGTGGGGAGACATCGTGGTGCAGAACTCTGTGTAGCGACCGCGGGAAACCCTTACTTCCTCTAAGCCTGATGGGTACAGGGAGGGAGAAGCTTTGGAGCTTGGAGCCAGAGAGAGCTGTGTGAAGGGGGCCGTCAGACAGGAGCAATGGTTTTTAGTTGAGGATCACAGTCAACCTGCAAAGACAGTGAGAAAACAGGAAAATGATACTTAGTCCCACTCTCTCCCTCCCTCTGATCCGCCAGTACTCTCCATTGGTTGAACCCCATGAGCAGTCTGACATAAAGTATCCTGTCGATGACATAGGTGAACTTGCTTCTTGGGCAAGAGCAGACGGAGAAGTAAACAGTGGACTGAGAGACACAAAGAGGGAGATGACCAGCACAGGGAACATCCTTGTCTTATTCCTGATACTAGTAGGAAAGCCTCTAGCATTTACCATGAGGCATATATGTTTGTATGTGTGTGCATGTATATATCTAGATAGCTACATAGATGTGTCTATCTACCTGTGTATCTGTTGACCCTTGACCAACATGCACTCGAACAGCATGGGCCAGTTATATTTTTCAATAAAGTTGAAAAATATTTCATGGGTGGATATTTTTCAATAAAAATTACACTAAGTATGCTTGTTTCTCCTACCTCCCCTTCCAACTGTTCCATCTCTTCTGCCTCTGCACCCCTGAGATCAAACTATCCTCTTCCTCCTTCTCCTCAGCCTACTCAACATGAAGATGGTGAGGATAAAGGCCTTTACGATGATCGTCTTCCACTTAATAGTACATAAATACAATTTCTTATGATTTTCTTAATAACATTTTTTCTTTTCTCTGGCTTACTTTATTGCAAGAATACAGTATATAATGCATATTGTTACCAGCGGCAAATTCATATGGGTTGGCAGCAAACTCAATCCTTGCCTCCTCAGAGAAAATAAATCAGCCAAGAGGCAGAAGTAGGTTTAAGGTGGGGGAGAGACTGAGGCAAGTTCTAGAGCAAGAGTGAGAGTTTATTGAAAAGTTTTAGAGCCAGAGCAAAAGAAAGCAAAGTACACTTGGAAGGGGGCCAAGCAGGAAACTTGAGCTATCCAAGTGACCCGTTCAGCCCTTGACCTGGGATTTTATACATTGGCACGGTTCTGGGGTTTTATTTTCTCCTCCTTTAATCCTTCCCTTGGGGAGGGCTGTTGCTCAGCTACCACATGCGCAGTGTTGGTCAGCACTCGGGAGAGTGACCCCATGCGTAATACATTTACTAAGCTTGTGCACGTGCTCTCTGGAGGTGATTTTCCTTTGTGGGTCAAATGCCTCTAAAGGAAGCTCTTACATCTGCCATTTTGCTTCTTCCTGTGCATGCTTGAGCCTGCTCACCCAACTCCTGAGATCTTATCAGGAGGCTGTGGATCACCAGCTTTGTGTGTTTTCCATCTATTGGGAGACTGCCTTTCTATACATTTTCAGAAAGGCAGTTTTACAACTGCCGAACCGTCATCTGATGGTCACCTGACATTCCTGGGGGAGCCCTTTTTTGCTTTCTCGTGTCTGCCTAACTACCTACTCTAACAATATAACATAGAAAACATGTGTTAATCAACTGTTTATATTATTTATTTATGTATTTAGAGACAGAGTCTCACTCTGTTGTCCAGGCTGGAGTACAGTGGCCTGATCTTGGCTCACCGCAATCTCCACCTCCCTAGTTCAAGTGATTCTTGTGCTTCAGCCGCCCAAGTAGCTGGGATTACAGGGGTGTGCCACCACGCCTGGCTAATTTTTTGTATTTTTAGTAGAGATGGGGATTTCACTATGTTGACCAGGCTAGTCTAGAACTCCTGGCCTCAAGTGATCTGCCTGCCTCGGCCTCCCAAACTGCTGGGACCCAGCGTGAGTCACCATGCCTCCCCTGTTTGTGTTATTTATAAGGCTTCCAGTCAACAGTAGGCTATTAGTAGTTAAATTATCAGGGAGTGAAAAGTTATGGGTGGATTTTCGACTGCATGGAGGGTTTGTGTCCTTAATCTCTGTGTTGTTTGAGAGTAAACTGCATACTTTTGTATGTGTTAGTCCATTTGTACTGTGATAACAAAATACTTTACACTGGGTAATTTATAAACAAGATAAATTTATTGCTCACAGTATTGGAGGTTGGGAAGTCCAAGATCAAGGCACCAACAGATTTGATGTCTGGGAAGAGCTTTGTAGATGTTGGCTTGTTGCTGTGTCCTCACACGACAGAAGAAGCAAGGGAATTTTCTGAAGCCTCTTTTTTTAAGATAATTAATCCCATTCATGAGAGTGGAACCCTCATGACTTAATCACTTCCCAAGGGCCTCACCTCTGAAAATTATCACTTAGGGTATTAGGTTCCAACATGTGACTTTTTGGGGTGACACCAACATTCAGCCCACAGCAACATGAGATCACATTTAAGAAGAAACCAATTTTTTAATTAAAAAATTCTAAAATTGATGTTGAATATTATATCAAAATATTTGCAGCATTTAAGGAGATGATTATGATTTTTATAAATACAGTAATAATAGATATTTTAATGCATATTCAATTATTATGTTATCTTTGCAGTACTGATATGAAAACTTAGTCATATTGTATTTTTTTATATGATGCTGGATTCTACTTGCTCATATTTACTTAGAAGTTTTGTATTTTCTTAAACTTTTGGTTGAATTTACCTGGGAAACTGGTTGTGTGTATATGTGTATGTCACTCTCTTTTTTTTTTTGAGATGGAGTCTTGATCTTGTTGCCCAGGCTGGAGTGCAATGGCGTGATCTCAGCTCACTGCAACCTCTGCCTCTTGGGTTCAAGGGATTCTCCTGCCTCAGCCTCCCGAATAGCTGGGATTACAGGTGCCTGCCACCATGCCCAGCTATTTTTTGTATTTTTAGTAGAGACAGGGTTTCACCATGTTGGCCAGGCTGATCTCGAACTCCTGACCTCAGGTGATCTGCCCGCCTCGGCCTCCCAAAGTGCTGGGATTACAGGCATGAGCCACTGCGCCCTGTCGTGTATGTCTCTTTTTGACAATTTTACCCATCTTTTAAATAGAAATTTGTCTTATTAGATTTTTTCCTTTGATGTTAATGAGTTTATGTAACATGTTTCCCTAGAAAATAATTTATTTTATCCAAATTACAAGCTTATCTACCTACTGTTGACCAAACTTGTCTCGTGATTCTTTAAATTTCCTCTGTGTCTGTCATTTTCCCATTCAAATTTTTTTTGTCAGTATGTGTACTTTTTCTTCTTTTCTTGGCTAGCGAGCTATAATTTTTAAAAATTACTTTTTTTCTAAAAAAACAGCTCTCAGGTTTATTTTTAACACTTTCTGTTTCCTAAATCATTTATTTCTGTTCTTAATTTTAATTCATTCCTGTGATTTAGTTATTTTTATTTTTTTCTTTCTAGTTTTTTGAGTTGAATTCTTAAACCATTACTTTCAATCTTTGTTATTTATTCGCATTAGCATTAAAGGCTATGATTTTTCTGATGGTACTGCTTTAGCTGTAATTGTATTGTTATTTTTTCAGTTTCAGTTTCAATGTTTTCCTCCTTTGGCTCAAGAGTTATTGAATAGAAGGTACTCTATTTTTCAGATGAGCTATGAAGTCATTAAAAGAGTTTCATACAGCATTTTTTTTTTTTTTTTTTGGAGGTGGAGTCTTACTCTGTCGCCCAGGGTGGAGTTCAGTGGCGTGATCTTGGCTCACTGTGACCTCTGCCTCCCAGTTCAAGCAGTTTTCCTGCCTCAGCCTCCTGAGTAGCTGGGACTACAGGTACACACCACCATGCCCCACTAATTTTTTGTATTTTAGTAGAGACGGGGTTGGCTGGTCTTGAACTCTTTAGCTCAGGCAATCCGCCCACCTCGGCCTCCCAAAGTGCTAGGATTACAGGCATGAGCCACCACGCCTGGCTATTTATTTATTTATTTATCTATTTATTTTAACAGACTCTTTTAGAGCAGTTTTAGGGTCACAGTAAATTCGAGCAGAAGGTACAGAGATTTGCCATACGCTCCCATCTCCACTCATGCACAGCCTCCTTCATTATCAGCATCTCCCACCAGGGCGACCCCTTTGTTACAGTTAGTGAACCTACCCTGACACATCATTGTCACTCTAGAGTCTGTCGTTTACATTAAGGTTCATTTTATGGGTTTGAACAAGGGTATACTGGATACTATTGCAGTATTACATAGTATTGTTTCATGGCCCTCTAACATCCTCTGTACCTTGTCTATTCATCCCTTCCACCAACTAATCCCTGGCACCAACTGTCTTTTTACTGTTTTCGTAGTTTTGCCTTTTCCAGAATGGTCGTATAGTTGAAATTATACCGTATGTAGCCTTTTCATGTTGTCTTCTTTCACTTAGCAATATGCATTTAAGTTGACTTTATGTCTTTCAATGACTTGATAGCTTGTTTCTTTTAAGAGCTGAATAACATATCATTGTCTGAATGTACCAGTTTCTCCATACATCTAGTGAAGGACCTCACGGTTGCTTCCAAGTTTTGGCAATTATTAATAATATTGCTATAAACATTTATGTGCAGGTTTTTGTGTCCACATAAATTTTCAATTATTTTGGGTAAATGCCAAGGAGTGCTATTGTTGGTAAGAGTCTATTTAATTTTTTTTTTTTTTGAGACGTTGTCTCGCTCTGTCGCACAGGCCAGAGTGCAGCTGCGCAATCTCGGCTCAATGCAAGCTCCACCTCCCGCGTTCATGCCATTCTCATGCCTCAGCCTCCCGAGTAGCTGGGACTACAGGCGCCCGCCATCACGCCCGGCTAATTTTTTGTATCTTTAGTAGAGACAGGATTTCACCATGTTAGCCAGGATGGTCTCCATCTCCTGACCTGGTGATCTGCCCGCCTTGGCCTCCCAAAGTGCTGGGATTACAGGCATGAGCCACTGCGCCTGGCCCCCAGTCTGTTTAATTTTTAAGAAACTGCCAAACTCTTTTCCAAAGTAGCTGTACCATTTTGCTTTCCCACCACCAATGAATGATGATAGTTTCTGTTGCTCCATATCCTCACCAGCATTTGGTGTTATCAGTGTTTTGGATTTTGGCATTTGGTGTTATCAGTGTTTTGGATTTTGGCCTTTCTGATAGGTGCGTAGTAGTATCTCATTGTTTTAATTTGCAATTTCTTAATGACACAAGATGTTGAGAATTGTTCCCTATGCTTATTTGCCATCTCGCTGTCTTATTTGGTGAAGTGCCTGTTTAAGTCTTTTGCCTATTTTAAAATTGAGTTGCTAGTTTTCTTATCGTTGAGTTTTAAGAGTTTAAAAAATATATTTTGGGTAACAGTTTTTATAAAATATGCCCTTTGCAAATATTGTCTCCCAGTCTTGGGAGGCTTGTCTTTTTATTTTCTTGACAGTGCCTTTTACAGAGTGAAAGTTTTTAATTTGAATTAAGTCCAGCTTATCAATTATTTCTTTCATGGATAGTGTCTTTGATGTTGTGTCTAAAAAGTCATAATTATACCCAAGGTCATCTAGAATTTCTCCTATGTTTTCTTCCTGCTTTTTTTTTTTTCTCAAATAATTTACTATCTCTTCTTATTTTTTTCTAAATATTCCATTAAATGACTTATGCTATAGAGTTCTCATTTTTTTCCATGGACCCCCCCATTCCAGAGTTATCACTCTTCCTGTTTTAACATGAATGGTTGCTCTCTAATGTTGCTGGTTACTCAAATTCCTCCCTCCCTTCCTCTCTATCCCTTCCTCCGTCTCTCCCCTCTCCCTCCCTTTTCTTCTCCCTTCTGTTTGCAAACCAGGCATTATTATGGGTGTGATACAGCAGTAAACAAAGCAAAAATCCCTGCCTTCATGGTTTTCACATTCCAGAGGCTGGTGCCATAAAATAAACTAACTGAATAAATAGTAACATATCAATTGGTGATGAGAGCTAGGGAGGAAAATAGAGTAAAGATGATAAGGAGTGATGGAAGTAGAGAAGGGGTCACTGTTTTGTAGGATGATCAGTGGAGTCCTCCTTGATAAAGTGCATTGGAACAGAGATTAAAGGCAGTGAAGAAAACAATCACAGGGATATCTGGGGAAAAAGGCTCCTAGGCAGAACGAACTGAGGAAAATCTTTTTAGTTTAGAATTTTACACCTAGTCAAACTACCACTGAAATATAAGGATAAAACAAAGACCTTCTGTGCATGGACACAAAGTATTCAAGTACAATGACTGTTTCTTAGGAAATTACCATGAGGTGTGGTCCAGCAAAATTGAAGAGTGCAAAGGCATTAAAGTAGGGATACATTTGGAAGGTTCAAATAGAAAAGGAGGCAGCATGGCTGGAGCTGAGCAAGTGCAAGAGAAAGCAGTAGGAGATGAGTCAGAGGTGCAAGGAGGTCATGCATGCAGGACATTGTAGACTACTGGAGGGATGTTGGTCTGCATTCTTTGTGAGACGAGGCAGGAAAGGAGGGTTTTGCAGAATGGACATATATTTTCAAAGGATCTTTCTGGCTTTTCTGTGGAGAACAGATACAGGTGGAAGCCGGGGGACTAGGCCTCTTTTGTTAGATTTTGTTTTCTGCATCATATCTACCTCATTTTTTGATTTACTCTTCAATTCTGCCAGGCATGTCTTTAACAGTATCCTAAGAAAGAATGCTTTGAAAGTAAATTCTCCATGTCTCTGTATGCCTAAAAAGGCCTTCATTCTCTCCTTACATGTGAAGAATATTCCAAATGGGTATACCCTTCTAACTTGAAAATTACTTTCCTTCAGAATTTTGTAAACCCTATGGTCTTCTAAGACCTTGTACTGAGAAACTTGATGTATTTCTGGTTTCTGATCTATTGCTTTCGACTATTCTTTTTATCTCTGGAAGCTTTTAGGATATTCTCTTCAGTTTTCAAGTTCTATAATTTCATGATGATGTAGTATATGTGTGTGCACATGTGTCTTCCCATCTTAGTAGGCACTTTTTGGAGAGCCATATTTGTCAGTTGTGAGGAAATTTTCTTGTATTGTTTTTAAAATTTCCTCTCCTTAATTCTCTGTTCTATTTGTTGGATTTTGGACTCTATAGAATGACCTTTGATATTTTTTATTCTTTTTATTACACGTTTCAACTTTATGTCATTTTGTCCTATTTATTTCTTGGGACATTTTCTCAATACTCTACAAATTATCTACAAGTTTTTTTCTTTTATCTTTGCAATTAGACTATTAGATTTTTAAATTTCTGTGAGCACTCTTCTATAAAACAGCATTGTGTGTTTGTTTTGCGAAACAAAGCACGTGTAGAGGAATAGTAAAAGTAGAGTTTTTTTTATTTGTTCCCTGTTCACTGTGTGATCTCTTTCTTCTGGGTTCATTTCCACTCTCATTTGTTTATTTTCTTTCTATTTTCATATTGGATGACTTGCTCCCATGTCTCATGGTACTTCCTTAATGTTGGGTGATTTCATGGGGGGCCTGACCTTTATTTGGGTGGTTTCCAAATGCCAGACTATGGTGGTCTTTTTCCTTTCCTTTCCTTTCCTTTCCTTTCCTTTCCTTTCCTTTCCTTTCCTTTCCTTTCCTTTCCTTTCCTCTTCCTTCCCCTTCCCCTTTGCCTTCTCCTTCCCCTTTTCCTTCCCTTTTTTGAGATGGAGTCTTGCTCTGTCACCAGGCTGAAGTGCAGTGGTGCGATCTCGGCTCACCACAACCTCTGTGTCCCGGGTTCAAGTGATTCTCCTGTCTCAGCCTCCTGAGTAGCTGGGATTACAGGCGCACGCCACCACGCCTGGTGAATTTTTGTATTTTTAGTAGAGATGGGGTTTCACCATGGTGACCAAGATGGTCTGGATTTCTTGATCTCGTGATCTGCCCTCCTTGGCCTCCCAAAGTGCTGTCATGAGTGTGAGCCACTGCGCTTGGCCGTATGGTGGTCTTTTCTTTGGTTTGTTCCACTTCTCCAGGTGAATGCTCTAATCTCTCTCCTGGAGGAGTGGATTCTTGGCTGCTGGCATTTGGTATCTAGGGTGTGAGACTGGAGGTAAGAGTCAAGATCACTCCATATTTGGTCCTTCAATTACATGTCCCCATCTTGAGTTCAGGTGTTGGATGTCTCTGACTCCTGCACTATTCTCTTTCAGTTTCTCCAGGATGAGGCCTTCTATTTTCCTGCATGGGGGTGCACACCCACTGCTGGCCTTCTGTGTGGGATTGGAACTGGGGAGAGGGTGGCAGTAGGCATTTCTGTGTGTTACTTTTAACTGCTATCTTCAATTGCATTCCTCTGACTCCAGCTTCCTGGATATTTTGAGGGGGGCAGTGCAATTGGACTCTCTTCCTGTCCAGATGCCTCTTTGCAGACTCTTTGGGCTATTGCTTTCTCCAGTTTGCCAAATTAGTTACCACTGCTACATCTGCCTTCTGTTTCCTAAAATATGTCAAATTCTCCTGCCCACTGATGTCTTTGCCACCATTCTCTCACATTGTGGACTGCACAGTTCTTTCCTTTGCTATAATACAAGTGGGGCATAGGAAGAAGGGAGACAAACATTTACTTCATCTACCATCTTTTGATAATTAAAAACTCAAATAGGGTAAATTTAAAAGGAAGAAAAGTAATTCTACCGGCAGAAGATCATTTTGCAGTGGAGTTGAATTAAATTCACTCTGTCACCTCCCTTATGTACCCCTCCCTGTGAAAAGTCCCTGTTATCCTCAAGAACTTTCAGGTACAGAAAACTAGAGGGAGTTCTGTGAGAGAGCAGGAGTGAGGTCCTGAAAAAGCTTACGTAAGTGACTGGCTCCAAGGGAGAGTGAAGTCATACTAGACTTCCATGTGTGTCTTGGGACAAATTGTCCTGCTGCCCAGCCTCTAGCTCTTCAACATGCTGGAAAATTGGGAAGGTGGAACATGGGAGCTGAGGGCCAAGGCAGGACAGGGCCTAAGTGGCTCCTGCTGCATCTGAACTTGGTGAATCTGAGCTCCCAGAGAGCCCTCTGATTTACAGGCTGGGACCCTTGGAGTAGGCAGCATTTACATGAAGACACCTGTGCTATAACATTTCTTCAGTTTTAATCATGTGCCTCTGCTTCAGAGCCCTGGTCCCTTCAAGAGGAGCTGAGCGATAACTTCTGTGAGTTAATATCCTATGTCAAGCACCATGCTAGACACACAACAGGCATCATCTCATTCAATTTTCAAAGCAAACATGAAAGATAAGGCTCACTATTCCCATTTCATGGAAGAGGAAGTAGAAGCTAAAGAAATCAAGAAATTCAGAGCCAGAACCTGAATCCAGGATGCTTTGGCCTCTGCAATGACCAAAACATGAGGTAGATTTAGGTCTGTTGTCTCATCAACAACTCCTGGACCACACTTCTGTGCAGATATGTTTTGCTTGGCCCATAAACTAGAGGCTTACACATGTCCTAAAGATATTTAGAATTAGTTGGCAATGTTGGGGGATCAGGAGAGTTTACATAATCACCTGGAATTTCAGTTTTTCTTGAAGAGTCAGCAGACCTCACAGCACTGGGTCTGATATGGTTTGGCTGTGTCCCCACTCAAATCTCATCTTGAATTGTAGCTCCCATAATACCCATGTGTTGTGGGAGGGACCCAGTGGGAGATAATTGAATCATGAGAGTGGGTTTTTCCATGCTGTTCTCATGATAGTGAATAAGCCTCCTGAGATCTAATGGTTTTATAAAGGTCAGTTCACCTGCACATGCCCTCTACCCAGCTGCCATGTAAGACATGCCTTTGTTCTTCCTTCACCTTCTGCCATAAATATGAGACCTCCCCAGCCATGTGGAACTGTGAGTCCATCAAACTCTTTTTCTTTATAAATTACCCAGTCTTGGGTTTTTCTTCATAGCTGTATGAAAATGGACTAATACAGGATCCATAAAGCCTGTGTGGTAACAATACCTTGGAGCTAGGTGAAAGTTACATCTTTAGAAGGGTAGGAATGTGTTCTGTGGCCTTCCATGTAGTCCCAAAATAATCCACGTAAGCATCTGGCCCCCAGACAGCATGATGCTATTCTATGTAGATGCAGCCAAACTCCACAGATAACACAGATATCTGGTTGCCAGTTTGTCACTATCCCCACCATTCCCTATGACTCTCCATCATAGGCCCTGATGTTGGCGCTTGTTACTAAGCTTCCGCTGTGCTTTTTTATTTTTTATTTTTATAACATTATCTATTGAACTGAATGAGTAATATTAAGTATCTAAATTATTGAATGAGCTGGATTTAGAAGAGGGAACTTATAGAGCAGCTTTATGAATTATAAGTATTTCCAGTTCATCTCCCTTTCTGGGTTCATTTTGTCATTTTTTGTTCCTGGATGAATCTTGAGCTGGTGCATCTTAGATAGTGAGAAGTTTACTCAGTCTAATAATAATGTCACTTCAACCTTCTTCCTCTCCCATCTTCCTTCATATCTGCCACCAGTCTGCAGCTGGGTGATGTGGCTGGTTGATTGGCTTGTCTTACCTCTCCTTGCTGCATCTGCTCCTAGTGCTTGGCTGCTGCCTTCAATACCACCATGTCAAGAGTGTGACAAGGCAGTTTAATGAGACTAGAAAGGTTGAAACTGTCTCAGGTTGGTGTCCTCTGGATTGAGCTAACCCTTTTTAGTTCCCATCTGGGATCTCTCCCTGCAATCCAGCTGCTTTTGACTCCCTTCAGTCTCTGGGCTTCCCTGGGGCCTCAGGACCCTTCAAATGGTACTATTGGGCAGTAATCATTTTTGGATGACTCTAGACAACCTTGCATTTGTGGGTTCCTCATCTGGTCTTCTGAGAAACCCGCATGTTTATTCTGCATACTTTCTGTTTAACCAATTCCCTATATCAAATTCTCTCTGTTAGATGTAACTGGTGTGGTTTCTGTTTCCCTGGCTGGACCTCAGACAGGGAGCTCTGGCATCTAACCATTTTCTCAGTGCTCCAAATGAGATGCTAATTACCTTCAAGAGGCATCAGTTAACTTCTAATTGTGCTTCAAAAATTAATTTTTCACTTGAATTCTCTCTCTCACCCCATGTCCATCTCTTCCCATCTCTTGTTTTCTCCCCGCTTTATTATGCTGAAAATGTGGTACATTTGCCACTGGCTAGCTCACAGTACCTATAGCAATGACTCTTTTAGTCAAAGTTGTTGGTGGAAAGAGGGAAAGAGTTACATATATATATGAATTTGAAATCATAGTTCACTTATAAATATTATTTCTACTTAGCAATGTTTGTTATTCAAGCAAAATAACCAAAGAAGGAATGATTCATTTGGAAACCTGATTTATAGTAGACACAGGGCAGGTTAAATAATTTAACGGTTTCCTGACTTTGGATCTCTTCACTCACAGAGTCTATTCTGTGAATATTTATTCTACTGACCTTTGGTGTAGGTCTAGCATTATCGTCCTTATGAGATGTGCTGAAAAAATGTGTGAGTGATTGAGAAAATGGTTTTATAATTCAAAGGACTAGAATTCTGAGGCTTACAAGACTTTGAAGGGTTGGTTTATCTCCTTGCCTTCAGGCAAGTAAACTCCAAAATCAATTTAGATGAAAAAATATTTAGAGAATTTCCCCTATTGCTTTTATTAGTTTAATTTGTATGTTAAAAAGAATTTCATCCAGAGAACCTTCCTTTGATCTTATTCTGAATTGATTTAGTGCTTCCTTCCCTCACTCATTAATTCAACACCTTCTTTTTGAGTCTTTACTACATGCCAGAGACTGTTTGCAAAGGAGACACAGACTTGATGTAGCCCCAAATGTTTGCACCAGGACAGATGAGTGGAATGGATGTTACAGGAAAACAGAGCTCAGCTCAATTAAGAAAGAGCTTTCCAAGAGTGAAACATGTCCAAGTTGGATTGGGCTCAAACACAGCCTTAGGTCACTTTGCCAGAAGTAGAAAGGATGGGAGCAGCCACTGGAGGGATAGAATAGATGACCTTAAAGAGCCACTTCAACTTTAGGATCCTGTCTCTCATCTGAGTTCTTCGTTGGCTCTTTCTTCCCTTTGGCTTTTCAGGGAATTCGTTCTTCTATTTTCTTGGGCTGATAGGAAGCCTGATCACGTGGCAGTTGACTAGTAGTTAACTGGCAATTGCCTAGTAATTAATACCAGAGAAATGACTCATGCTCCTGATTTCATTTAGAAGGATGCTCCCTGATTTCCCTCTCTCCTCCCTATCCGACCCCTGAGGTGGTGCCCCGGTTGCATTCTCTAGCACATCAAACCCTTCCTTCATTGCACTTATCGCAAATGCAACTTTACTTTTATTTGTGTGATCTTTATGTAATATGCATCTATTTTATCACTGTATTCCACCTTCTAGCTCCTAACACACTGCCTGGCACATAGTAGATGCTTAATGTTACAAGTTTATATGATATATAATGTGCATATATCATATATAGAATTTATATGTATATACACAGGTGTCTCATATATAATGTGTACATACTTAATACACTTATCTATTCTGAAATGACTGAATATCTTCTGTCATTGATATTTATGATATAAATTGATATATTTATTTGTATAAAGCAATAACAGCAGTGAGAAGAAAACAATGACATTTTATTTTTTTAAGGAATTGACTCATTATTTTGGGGTCTGACAAGTACAAAATCTGTAGCATGCTATAAATTCAGGTAAATACTGATCTTACAACAGTCTTGAGTCTGAATTCTGCAGGGCAGCAGGTTGGAAACTTAGGCATGCTTTCCATGTCGCGGTCTTGAGAATTTGTTCTTCCTCTGGAAATCTGTCTTTACTCTTGAGGCCTTCAGTTGATCTGGGGAGACCAAACCGCACCATGGATGGCATTCTGCTTTACCCAAAATTTACTGATTGTAGATACTAATCACATCTAAAAAGTACCTTCACAGCAACTAGTGTTTGACCAAGTGACTGGGCACCAGAACCTGGCCAAGTTGACACATGAAGTTAACCATCACATATATAGCAATAAAACTTACTCTTGGCTACACAGTAGGTTCCAGGTGCCATGTTGGGCACTGGGCAGAAAGGCACTAAGATGGCCCCAATAATTCTTTCCTCCTGGTATCTGTACCTTTGTGTAATCCCCTCCCCTTGAGTGTGGGCAGGACCTGAGATTTGCTTCTAACCAATTGATATGATTTGGCTGTGTCCCCACCCAAATCTCATCTTGAATTGTAGATTCCGTAATTCCCATGTGTTGTGGGAGGGACCTGATGGGAGGTAATTGAATCATAGGGGCGGGTCTTTCCCATGGTCTTCTCATGATAGTGAATACGTCTCAAGAGATCTGCACATGCTGTCTCTTGTCTGCCACCATGTAAGAAAGGGCTTTGCTCCTCATTTGCCTTCCACCATGGTTGTGAGGCCTCCCCGGACATATGGAACTATGAGTCAATGAAACCTCTTTCCTTTATAAATTACCCAGTCTTGGGTATGTCTTTATTAGCAGCATGAGAGCAGGCTAACACACCAGCAGACTGCAGCAAAGATGATGGGATACATGACTGTAGGTCCTGCGTATGTAAGAGTGTATTATACAGTCTGGAGTGAGGGCCTCTCTTCATGCCCTGGAAAAAATAAGCTGCTGTGATGTGAACTGCCTATGGAGAGGGCCATTTGGCAGGGAGAGAGGGCCTCAGTCCTACACCTGCAACGAACTGACTTCTGCAAGCAGCCATGTGCACTTAGAAGCGGTCCTTGAGCTTCAGATCAGACCGCAGCCCCATCTACCACCACGGCTGCAGCCTTGAGAGACCCAGTGCAGAGGACCAACAAGGCGGTGCCCAGACTCCTGACACAGGGAAGCTGTGAGATAATAAGAGTGCACCGTTTTAACCTCCTATGTTTGTGGTACTTGGTTATGCAGCAAGAAAAACCTGACTCTTACACCATTGCCTAAGGTGGGTGTCATTGCTCCATTTCCTAGATGAGGTGCTGGGGCTCAGAGAAGTCAGCTATCTTGCCCACATCAGAGCTACTTCAGAGCAGAGCTGGGACTCCAAGTCCCAGTGTGTCTGAGCCCATGCCCATGGTTTCCCTGCAGTGAAGTGTGGGAGAACAGACCAGAGAATGGGCTCTGTGAAATGATGAGGATGGAAAGAAGAAACCAATCTGCTGTGCACCTGTATGTAGAGAATCCAGCAGGTGAGATTTAAATTTCCTTTCTCACCTAAGAAAGACTCCAGGATGCTGGATCCCTCTTTTTCAGTGCCAAGAGATTCTCCAGGCCTCCCTCTGAGGATAACCTTAAAATATCCAGGGGATTTTTAATTAGCAACAAAGAGCTTTAAACATTGAACTAATCTTCCTCTAATGGACTTTGATGCAGACCCAGTAGGTAAGAAGGGAGCACAATGCCATGGGGTGGGGGTGGAGAAGGAGTGTGGGAATCACAACTGCTCTTGTCAGGGGCCAAGCTGAGCCAGCCTGAAGGTGCACAAAGCCTGCTTGACAACTGTCCTCCACTCTCATCACTGTAAATTAGCTCCCTGTGGATAATGCTGCTTCCTATTATCTACAGATGCCAGGACGTTTTATTATTCCTACCTTCTGGGTCTTTCTGTCTGTCTTCCCTAAGTGCAAGAGACAGGCATAGGATGGCCTTTGGGAGCCCTGAATCTATTTTTGTACACTAACCTGCATTGTGAGATGCACACATTAAATTTGTTCACAAGATGAAGAGAACCAGGGCCAGAGTGACAGGGCATGGTGTTAGGTCCTTGCCCCACTTTCTATCATGGGCTCTCAAGAGATGAGGAGGGCCTTTCCTGGGTCTTGTGTGGTCCCATGAGTGGTAAACTGATTCCTTCTGGAAAGAGATCCTTGGTTATGTTTTTCCCTTTTCTCTAAAATGGGTAGTTGATTATTCTTTCTGAGTCTCATTGTACCTTCTAAGAACCTTCTCCAGGTTAATCCTGTGGGAATCTACTTCTTCCTCCCTTAACTTCAGAGCTCAGGTTACTGTTCCTTCTCAGTCTGTGCCTTAGCTTTGCGTTCTCTGTTCCATGATGTATGATGTGTTTCATGAGATGGCCATGCCTATAGCTCCCTGACTTTTCCTCCTGCCCCTGCCCCCACTCTACCTGAAGCTCCAGCTCTTAGGAGTCGCCTGCATTGCTGGAACATTGCCTGACCTCTCATTCTTACTTCCATCCTTAGCAGAGACTGTTCCCTCCACATGGAGTCCCCCGCCTGCCTCCTGGACACACCTGTCTCCAAAGTACAACATCAGTGTTGCTTTCCCTGCAAACTACTGCCAGTCCCCAGTGTTATCTCGCAGTGTATTCCAGCTCTTGATTACCAGCTGTGAAGCTCTAGGCAAGTGATTTGCTGCTCCATAGCTCGGTTTTGTAGGGTACAAAACATGTCTGATAATAATGCCTACTTCATGTGGTTGTTGTGAGTTGTAAGTGAGAAAATACATGAAAAGGGCTTAGCACAATGTCCAATGCATACAAAGTGCTCAAAAAATAGTTAGATATTATCTCATGCTTGCTATATCAGTTTAGCTATCTTTCTTCTCTCCAAATCCATGAGCACTGTGAGGACATGCTGGTTATTATTGCTGAGTAACAAACTACCCCCACATTTGGTAGCTTAAAACCACAATAATTATTAATTTTGCTCACAAACCTGCAATTTTGGAAAATTCAGCTGGTTTGGGAAGAATTCATTCTGGTTGCTCCATGAAGCAATAGCTGAGTCTATTGCTTGGGTGTCCTTGGTGATCACTGGGCCTAACTGTGGCTGGTTGTGTTCTCCAAAGATGGCTGTAACTTGCTCTTCTTGCAGTGTAACTTTGACACTCTTCCCAATAAGAGATGGGGTCTATATTCCTTCCCCTTGCATGTAGGTGGGCTCGTGACGATAGTGGGAGAGATGCTGTGTGACCTCTGAGGCTGGGACATAAGTGGTGACACAGCTTACAAACTCGTCCTTTTGAGGTGCTTGCTCTTGGAATCCAGTCAGCATGCCATGCCGTGAGGAAGCCCAAGTAGTCCATGGATAGGCTCATGTGTGGAGGAAATAAGGCCCCTGGCCAACATCCCTGGCTGAGCTCCCAGCTGGTATGCAGCACTACCACAATGCCTATGTGAATGAGCTGTCCTGAAAGTGCATCCTTTCCAAAGCTGCCTCAGCTCTTGCTTCATGGAGCAGAGAAGAGACAACCCAGCTAAATCCATCCCAAATTGCAGATTTGTGAGCAGAATAAATAATTATCATGGTTTTAAGTTACTAAATTTTGGGGGTAGTTTGTTACTCAGCAATAATAAAAAGTGTGTCCTCTTTAGACCCTGAATTGGAAGATTTCCAGTGTCTATGGTCCGTATGTTTCTGTACCATTGCCCCCCTGCCCCATTTCAGATGTTAAAATAATCACCCCCAAGTGATGATATTTGGAGTTGGGGCATTTAGGAAGCAGTTAGGTCACGAGGGTGGAACCTTCATGATGGGATTAGTGTTGTTATAAAGAGAGACACCAGAGATCTCCCTCTCTCTCCTTCCACCATGTGAACACAGTGAGAAGGCAGCTGTCTGCAACCCAAGGAGAGAGACTTCACCAAAACCCAGCCTTAATGATGTCTTGATCTCGGACTTTCCAGCCTCCAGAACTGTGAGAAATAGATGTCCATAGTTTATAAGCCATTCAGTCTGTGGTGTTTTGTTACAGCAGCCCGGATGGACTAAAATACCAGCCATAGTGTATTCAGTGAACGTACCAAGGAATTCAAATGCCAAAGTCAGTGTCAGGAGAGGTCAGAAAGGGGCACATCAACAAGAAGGAAGTTGGGGTAGAGGTGAGCTGGAAGGGCTGGGAGTGTCTAATGGCCTCGGGGGAGAGAAGAGGGCATTCTGGTAGGGAAGAATGAGTCTGGGGGCAGCAGGGGTGGCAGAGGCAGATGAGGCTGGGTGTTTGGGAGGAAGCTGAGCATGCAGGAGGCATCCTTCAGCATCAGGATAAAGACTGAATTATATTCATTTTAGATCCCAAGATCCATTGTAGATTCCAGAACAAGAGAGTGACTTGGTATGCAGGTATTCTGGAATGATTTGTGGGGGCACAGGGTAGATTGGGTTGGGCAAGAGGTGGGGGAGGGTGAAGGGGAGTTTCAGCAGGATCCATGAAGCAGGATTGTTGTTGGTCAGGAGACCTCTCCCCTGTGAAGTCTTTCTCATCAGTGCTCCACGGGCACTGCTCAGGACCCCCTGATGTCCCTTGTTCTACCCACTAGGCTGCCTACATAGCTTCTAGTGGCACTGCCTCTTTGTTAGGGAGGTGATGTGTAGACCCTGATGACAGCTTAGGTTTGAATCCTGGCTCCAGCTCTTATTTGCCTGTGTATTCTTCGGGAAGTTAACTAATCTCTTTACCTCAGTTTCCTCATTTGTGAAATGAGAATAATAATGATACAATACTTGGTGAGATAATTAGTTCACCACACAAAGAGGAAATAATCAGTGATGTTCACATTATTATTATTATTAGAGATGGAATTTCGCTTTGTCACCAGGCTCGAGTGCAGTGGCACCATCTCAGCTCACTGCAACCTCCGCCTCCTGGGTTCAAGCGATTGTCCTGCCTCAGCCTCCTTAGTAGCTGGGACTACAGGCATGTGCCACCATGCCCAGCTAATTTTTGTATTTTTAGTAGAGATGAGGTTTCACCACATTGGCCAGGATGGTCTTTATCTCTTGACCTCGTGATCTGCCTGCCTTGGCCTCCCAAAATGTTGGAATTACAGGTGTAAGCCACCGTGCCCAGCCATGTTCACATTATTTTATGGCATGTCTTCTACATGTTTCCATAGCAGGACTTTGGCATTAGGTATGTACTCATCTTTTGTTTAGTACTCTGGGGCTTCTCAAATACCCATCCATCACCAGCTTACAGTATATCCTTTAGATGGGTTGCTTGAAGAGATGTCTGAGCTCATCCAGTATACACGCATTTAATCAAATTTTACGTTATCTCACTATTTCCACATTATGTTGCTCTTCACTTCCAGATGGTTGGTAAAATTCATGCACTCTACATTTACGAAACTGAACAAAATCATTTTCCTTTAAGAGAGTTCAAGCCAAGTAGATAATCACAAAACATCCTAAGTGGCTTTTGACCGTGGGGAGAAGTAAGTCCAGAAAGATGACATTCCCCAGAATTGGAGCTGAAATGAGTCCTACTGAAGATAGTTAAAATCTGGAGCCTATAGTTAGGGAGGGGTTTGAAACATACCATATCAGCAAGAATTCCTCTCTCACCTTCTCTCTCTTTCTCTGTTGTTCTCAATTCGTATATCCATCCACCCACCTGCCACCCATCCACCCATCCACCCATTCACCATCCATCAGTCCATCCATCCATCCATCCATCCATCCATTCATCCATCCATCCACTATCCATCAAACCATCTATCCATCCACCCAGCCACCACCCATCCATCCATCCATCCATCCACCATCCACCATCCACCATCCACCATCCATCCATCTTTCTTGCATACTGCCAGATCTTTTTTTATCTAAAAAGCAAGCTAGAATTGATATATTTGTTAACTTGATTGGTTACTCAGTTGAATTGACCAAACTGATTACCTGTTTTAGTTATATAGACCCAGTTCAAATATTAACACATTGTTCTGGGAGTCTTTATTTGTATTATTATTATTATTATTATTATTTGTTTTTTTTTTTTTTTTTTTTTTTTTTTTTTTTTT
>NW_016814733.1:1354883-1385711 GCF_001698545.2 Rhinopithecus bieti | reverse complement strand
TTTTTTTTTTTTTTTTGAGACGGAGTCTCACTCTGTCACCCAGGCTGGAGTGCAGTGGCGCGATCTCGGCTCACTGCAGGCTCCGCTTCCCGGGTTCATGCCATTCTCCTGCCTCAGCCTCCCAAGTAGCTGGGACTACAGGCTCCCGCCACTACGCCCGGCTAATTTTTTGTATTTTTAGTAGAGACAGGGTTTCACCGTGGTCTTGATCTCCTGACTTCGTGATCCGCCTGCCTCGGCCTCCCAAAGTGCTGGGATTACAGGCGTGAGCCACCGCGCCTGGCTATTATTATTATTTTTTGAGACAGGATCTCGCTGTGTCATCTAGGCTGGAGTGCAGTGGCATGATCTCGGCTCACTGCAACCTCCGCCTCCCAGGTTCACTCCTGCCTCAGCCTCCTGAGTAGCTGGGATTACAGGTACCTGCTACCATGCCCAGTTAATTTTTTGTATTTTTTAAGTAGACACGGTGTTTCACCATGTTGGCCAGGCTGATCTTGAACTCCTGACCTCAAGTGATCCACCTGCCTTGGCCTCCCAAACTGTGGATTATAGGTGTGAGCCACCACGCCCAGCCAATATTGAGCTGTGTTTTTGGTATGTGATTCATTCTTAATATTTATCATTGTGAATAGGTGCTTGCTATAAATGAAGGTGGAGCTTATATGTATATTCAAAGCTCCAGTGGGTTGATGATAACTCCCCTATAGTCTTGTGTTCCTATAGGCATTCATGATGGATGCTTTTCTTAAGGCCAGAAGGACAAAAGCTTCCTTGGTGTTGATTGGAGCCATAAAATGAAACACATGGGAAAAGCACATTGCTTCCATTACAAATCTTTCCTATATTGGATATAGAATCCTCTTATTTCACAAGGCCTTCAAGCACTGACTTTAAAAAAAAAAAAACTTTTCTCTTTCATTTATGGATGGTGCCTCAGGCATCCACTGTATGATGGGTTCTTAATAAATAATAATAACAGTTATTATTATGGAGCAGAAATTTGCTGATCCTTTCACGTGAATGGAACCTTGAGACCCCCTTTCTATTATGTAGGAGGGTGTATTTGTTTTAACACTACATTATTGTAGCTTTTTATTTCAATGCATCAGCATTCCATTTATCCACATGCTTTGGAATTTATGGTTATTACTGTGTCTGTTTTTCTGTCTCCTTTATATGGAAAAGCTTCAAGTTTTTTTCTTTCTAAATTTCAAGAGTTAAGATAACAGCATAAAATGCATAATATATTTATGCCTCAGTAAATAATGTAGGAAATGAATGAACCTCTGCATGTGATTAGACTCATTTTGTCTGTATTTTTCTCACATGAAGAATTTCTGATCAGTTTCTTCCTTATCACTTTGGGAAATAGTAGAAAATGTGATTAAAGGCGTACATACTCTGAGCTGTGTTCCCAGAACTGTTTTTATTTAGTATTGCTGTATTTAGGTGATGAGGTGGACTTTTCAAGTCACCCTATATTCAGTAAATATATTGCCTTTAAACCTCTTACAAATCTCCGCTTGGGGATGATTGAGGACAGAGTTTTTTTTTTTTTTCTTTCTTTTTTTTTTTATTATACTTTAAGTTCTAGGGTACATGTGCATAACGTGCAGGTTTGTTACATATGTATACTTGTGTCATGTTGGTGTGCTGCACCCATCATCTCTGTTTGTTTGTTTTTGCTTTAAATATTTTACAAAGTGCTTTGGATGAAAAGATTTCAATATGGGTGATACATTTTCCACCACTTCATGAAATGAACATGACGTCATGTTTTCTTCATGACTCAAAGTTGTTGTGAACCTGAGTTGTCGGGCATTGCAATTTCTTCGGGCGTTATCCAGATGTTCTCACACAAAACATCTCCAGGCTGCTTTCCTGAACATCTTTGTCAGTTCTGTCAGCCCCTGCATTATCACTTTTTTTTTTCTGTCTGCTGCCGTTTCTGCCTCCAGTGTTCCCTTCCTTCTTATCCATTTTTTTTTTTCTTTTTTAAAATGGAGTCTCTCTCTGTCACCCAGGCTGGAGTGCAGTGGCGTGATCTTGGCTCACTGCAACCTCTGCCTCCCGGGTTCAAGTGATTCTCCTGCCTCAGCCTCCCAAGTAGCTGGAATTACAGGTGTGCATCACCACGCCCAGCTGTTTTTTGTATTTTTAGTAGAGGCAGGGTTTCATCATGTTGGCCGGGCTGGTCTCGATCTCCTGACCTCAAATGATCCACCCGTCTCGGCCTCCAAGAGTCCTGGAATTACAGGCGTGAGCCACCATGCCCAGCCCCTCTTACCCTGTACTTACAATATGAACTTTGAGATGGAGAAATACATAATTGACACTGTTGTTATTGTATGTTAAATGAGAATCTGTAAGCTAGGAGAAAGGTATGTTGTATTGTGTGACTCCTCTGGGCACCCAAATGGGATTTATAAGATTGTTTCAGTGGGAAGAATGTATTTTCATGGCAAGAAAACTTTTAAATAGTTTATTTGGAATAAACTTTTCAACAAAACCATTGCAAGGAGTGGAGAATGGCTTTTGCACTGTATTTTCATCTCCTGGAGTCCAGGGACCACCTGCTTTTCTTAGGACCTTGTGTTGTGCACCTGGCACCTAACTTCTGTTAGGAAAAGTGGCACAGGAAAATAGCTAATGATAAAAACTTGTGACTTATGTGGCACTTTGTCATTTGCAAGCCCTTTCATAAACAATATTTCATTTAATCTTCACAAAAATCTTGTGAAGGGGCTTTTCCTTTTCCAATTTTACAGAAGAGTAAACTTAGGTCACATCCACGCCTCTTGTGAAGAGACGAGTGTTATCAGTTGCAGGCCCAGTTCTCAGCCATCCTGTTGTCTACAGAGAGCAAAGAGGTCCCCCCAGGCCCCTCCTGATTTGTTAACACAGGTCTCATTGTGTGAATCAGTTCAATCCAAGCATGTTTATTAAGGGTATTTTGAACAAAAGTCCAGCCCTTTGCCCTTGCCTGGGATTTTCCTGAGCCTTCAATAGAAATCTATCAAGAGGAGAGTGTCCGAGACCTCTAGTGCTGAATACATGCTCTATTCAGAGAATATTTAGGGTAGACCATCCCATCTTCCCAGCTGTCCTAATCAACCAAAAAAATTTGTATAAGCCTATAAACTGCAGCTAAACTCACAACTATTGTGGTTATATATGTGGACTGATGGTGGCTTTTTCCCTCTACATTAATCAATTATGTTTTTTGTAAGTTGCCTTCCTATCTAGCCAGAATCTACTTAAAATAAAAGTGTGTAGGACTTGGAATTGGAAAACAGGTTGGCTGTATCCAGTAAAGCTAATCACATCCTTACCCTATAGTGCAACAATTCCCATTCCTACGTCTACACCCAAGAGAAATGACTGACAGACAGGTACAAGAATGTTCACAGCTGCTTTTCTGATATCCATCCATGATTGGAGATATTCCAAAGGTCTATCCTCAGGAGAATGGACAAATATAATATTACAGAACAAAACAATAAGAATTACTGATGTACACCAGAGCATGGATGAATGAATAAAACAAGCAAGATCCAAAAGAATCCATTGATGTGAGGTTCAAGAACTGCATAGCTGATGTATGATGATAGCAACTGTATCAGTATTTATCTCTGTGAGGACAGTTGTGGACTAGGATGGAGCACAAGGAGCCTGTTGGATGCTGAAAGTATTCTGTTTTTTTTTTTTTTGAGATGGCATCTTGCTCTGTCACCCAGGCTGGAGTGTAGTGGCGCGATCTTAGCTCATTGCAACCTTCGTCTCCCGGGTTCAAGTGATTCTCCTGCCTCAGTCTCCTGAGTAGCTGGGACTACAGGTGCGTGCCACCACGCCCAGCTAATTTTTGTATTTTTAGTAGAGATGGGGTCTCACCATGTTGGTCAGGCTGGTCTGGAACTCCTGATCTCATGATCTGCCCACCTTGGCCTCCCAAAGTGCTGGGATTACAGGCGTGAGCCACTGCGCCCAGCCAAAAGTATTCTATTTGTGGACTCAGTAGTGATTACATAGATGGAGATGTGAGTTAGTATTCATTGAGCTCGTACTGGATGCTGTGCATGCTACTCAGTCTACCCCTGCAGGACCCAGGCACTCATGCCTCCGCCGCTGGGAATGTTAACATCACAGGCCTCTCGACTGAGTCCATCTCTAGAAATTGCCCTTGGTTATGTTCCTCCCCGAGAGTAGCCAGCATGCAGAGACTGGTCTTTGGAGGCAAAGACCTGAGCCCGTGCCAATTAAGACACCTCTTCAGGGCCATACCAGTTCTGGAGCTCTTATAGGATCAGTCAAACCTTTTTCATGACTGCATTGCAGCCCAGCTCTTCTCTCTGTCGTGTGCTGCTGCTTTATTGCCTAATAGGTAAGGTTGGCTACCTGCTTTGTAGAGCTCAATGCAAAATAAAAATAAAAATGCCGGCCTCCATTCATACATTACGAAGAATTCCAAAATGTTGACAACAGAGCTCTAGACGAAGTGAAGGCCCTTCTATGTGCACAACCTGGTACTGTGGCACAGGTTGTACTCTTGTGAAGTCAGCCGGATGCTAATCTGGGAGCATGCCCCTGTCAACTACCAGAATGCAAATCTCTGTCTCAGAGGCTCCTCCCCACAGGGAAACCTGGACAGTGATGGAGCTTCAGTGAAGATTTAGGCACTTGACTGTACCTGCTGTACTGAAGAAAAAATTAACAAAACAGTAGAAAAGAAATTGTAAGAGCATCTGGTAGGATGAATAATGCCTCCCAAGGATGTCCACATCCTAATTCCCAGAACCTGTGAATATAATTACCTTACATGGTAAAAGGAACTTTGCAGATTGAAGAAAAATTAACAAAATAATAGAAAAGAAATTGTAAGAGCATCTGGTAGGATGAATAACACCTCCCAAAGATGTCCACATCCTAATTTCCAGAACCTGGGAATATAATTACCTTACATGGCAAAAGGTACCTTGCAGATGTGATTAAGTTAAGAATCTTGAGATGGGGAGATTATCTTGGATTATATGGTGGGTCCAACGTAATCACAAAGGTCTTTATAAACGGGAGTCAGGAAGCTGACTTTGAAGAGGGTGGAAGGGGCCACAAGCCAAGGGAGCCAGAAGGCCCCTGGACACTGGAAAAGTCAAGGACACAGGTTCTCCCCTAGAACCTCCAAATAGGAACATGACCCTGCTTGTATGCTGATTTTAGGCCCACAAGACTCCTTCTGGAAACTGACTTCCAGAACTGGAAGAGAATAAATGTGTTGTTTTAAGCCACCCAGCTTGGGGTACTTCGTTATAGCAGTCACAAGAAGCGAAAACAGAGCTGCTGCTATTCTTCACTTATGTGGAGACTGGTCCTCTGTAAAAGCAAGCTGGCTAAAGGGTTCTAGGAATGACATGGGGAGCATTTTCCCAGACTTGTCACTCAAAGCTGTCCTGGAAGGATGCGGGGCCCGGTTCTCTGGCTTCTTTGTCCTGGATGTGGGAAGTGTAGACTCCCTCTGCAGGCCCTGGGTCCTGGGACAGGGATAGAGATCCTGGCCACAGGGCTGGGGGAGTGGGTATGGAGAGCTTCTCTTCCTCTGTGGCTGACTGGGAGAGTTAATGTTTCCATCCCCATCTCCAGTGCATTTGCTTTTGCCTAAGCTTCCAGGTCACAGGCCATCCTAGGGTGGTTTTCTGAAGCCCACCTCCTGCTGCCCCTGCCTGTATTCTTCCCGGCTCCTCTGCCCAGTCTGGATCCATCTTGGCTGCTGCAGATATTTTGGCCCTTGCTGCCCCGAGTCCTGCATCGTGCCTGGTATCCTGGGCAGTCATCTCTGCAACCAGGCCTCTGACGGCACCTGATCCAACCTGAGGGTTTCCCTGGCCTGGGGCCAATCAGAATTCTCCAGCCCCATTTCAGATCACTGAAAATGCCAATTCATTTTCCTCTTCCTTATGGTGAGCTTTCCAGTGTACCCTGGATTATCTTGATGTGTTATGGGAGCTCCATGTTCTCAGGGTGTAGAATTTGTTCTTTCAGAATGAATGTGTTAATTACAGGCCTCTGTAAATCGTGCTTCTGTGCACTGCATGTGAGGAAAGCATAACAAAAAAATAACTCCACGAGTTCTTCTCCTTCCAGCTCATGGAAGTCAGCCCTGCAGGGTGCCCCCAGCCCACTGGCACAGCAGTAGAGACAGATGTGCAGGGCATAGACAGTGACTGCCTGGGCCGATCTGAAGCATTTGCCCAGGGCATGTTGTATTCAAATTGGTTCCCTGCTAGATTGGCTGGAAAACAGTCAGAAATTCAAATGAAGTCGGCCTTGATTCTTTTATTAGTTGTTTGGTTATTGGGAACCCCAAGGAAAGAGGGAATGATCCCATGAAAAGGCATCTTCATGTGGTGGCAAGAGCGCATGGGTCAGACACAGACAGACCCGGGCTCACAAAGCACTACCACTTTCTAAAAGGTAAGATTTTGGGCGAGCTCCTGGTCACCTCATTCATACAATGGGTAATAATAATATCTACCTTTTAGAGTTGTTGATGAGTTAAATGAAATGATACAAATAACCTCATTTAGCACCTGGCATATGGCAAGGGCTCCAAACCGTCCCCTGACCAATAGTCTCACCTTGCATTATAGTCTAATTATGCTAGACTTCTAAAGATCCAGGCTGCAGGCACTACCAAACATGAATGTGGAACAGTTTTCTTATTCTGTATTTTGTAATTTCTTATTCTGTAATACTGTGCTTCCTACATGCTGAACAATGGCTCTCAGGTGTGCAGGTGAAGTGTGGGTCCCTATTCGAATAAGTCACTGCTCAGCCTTGCCCTTCAAATTAGATTTGGATTTGCGGCTCTTGGCATTGTTGGAGGAAAAGGCTTTTCAAATTCTCTCTCTTTTTTTTTTTTTTTGAGACGAAGTCTCGCTCTGTCACCCAGGCTGGAGTATAGTGGCCGGATCTCAGCTCACTGCAAGCTCCGCCTCCCGGGTTCACACCATTCTCCTGCCTCAGCCTCCCGAGTAACTGGGACTACAGGCGCCCGCCACATCGCCTGGCTAGTTTTTTTGTATTTTTTGTGTTTTTAACACGGTTTCACCGTGTTAGCCAGGATGGTCTCGATCTCCTGACCTCGTGATCCACCAGTCTCGGCCTCCCAAAGTGCTGGGATTACAGGCTTGAGTCACCGCGCCCGGCCCGGCTTTTTCAAATTCTTAAGTGGAATTAGCACCAAGTTTGGAGGCCTCAGGTCGCATAGTTTTTCTATACTGTGAGGAAGGCCCTCCTTCACTTGTGAAGGCTGGGGCGTGAGTTTCACTGCCCTAGAGGTGGGAAAGCCCAAGCCTGGCTCTTCTAGCTTAGTGAAGCATGTGGTGAAGAAGGGATGAGTCAGAGAATGACCCCTGGGGAGTGGCAGCAGTGCTTTAGAAACATCGGATAGGTACAGGAGAGGTCTCCTGAAAGATGGGACCACTTGAATGCTTGCCTGCCTTGTCTTCTAAGAAGATGCCTGTCCTCTGTCCCTTCCAACACGATGCATATTGATAGTACAGCAGTCTTGAAAGGAGGGGGCTAGATCAGTGAGGTTGGCTTGAATATGGTGGAGTGTGGGATGCAAAGATCCCTGTCCCCCAGTGATGGAAGGTGTAGGCCTGTGGCTGGGCCTTTGAGCCTGGTGGTAATTGCCCCTAACCATGGACTCTTGAGGGGAGGTTCCTCATGTTGAGGACAAAAAGCCACACTCTGGAGACCACGATATGATGGTGAAAAGCTGTCCAGCCACTCAGTAGCAGAGACCAAGGAAGATCCAGAGGACACCATAGATCCAAGAACCTTCTCTCCTCCTTCCATTCCCATGCCTGGGAAGATACAGTGAGCTCCCCTCACACCTTCTGGCACCATCTTAGGGAAGAGGATGAGCATTTGCCTAGGGAGACAACAAAAAAGGCTCCTTGCCTGAGGGCTGAACTTTGCATAGACTGGCTATTTAAACCAAGAGGAGATTATTCAAACCGAAGACACAGAGGAATGCTTAATTGGCACATGTATGTTTTTCTGCTACCCAGGAAGAAAGTATGTTAAGCACATTTTCTCTGCACATCTGAGTGTAGTGTAAGTATATTCGCAACCCCAGTAGGTATCAAAGCTTTGTATGCAAGTTATTTCCATTCTGGTGATGGATGGGAATGATATATACAGCACGGAGGAAATCGATTCTCAGGATGGTCAGGCTGTGGACTGGGAGGCAGGAGGTTAAGGTGATATTCTTTGGTAAAGTACTTTCCATGATGGAGAAAAGTCCCTCAAGCACTTCATCAGTGCTGCAGTCTTCAGAGCTAGTACATGTCATGGTTCTGATTTAATGTTCTTCAGGCCCCTTTCTGATTGTAATTTGATTTACTATTTTCTCCTAAGTGGAGGGAATCTGCTGGCTATGACCAAGAAATAGTCCAGTCAAACCAAGGCCATTAATTCATAGGCATTGGCTTATATGTTAGTCTCTATTAATTTAATTATGGTGAGTTGGCCTTTGGCAGACAAAGTATGGGGACCAACAACATCAGGACTGTGTGCCTTTAAAGCCAAAGGGTATGGCACTGCTGTGTGGTGAATTTGTTAGAGGCGATGCCACCCCATTCTTTCCCAGAAATGTTCCAGAATCATAGCACATCTTTCCCATTGACCAACAAGCCTTTTTGTAGAATTAATTAGTTATTTAAGTCTATGATGGAAGAAGTTATTTTTCTTTTTTTTTTTTTGAGACAGAGTCTCACTCTGTTGCCCAGGCTGGAATGCAGTGGTGCAATCTCAGCTCACTGCAACCTCTGCCTCCTGGGTTCAAGTGATTCTCCTGTCTCAGTCTCCCAAGTAGCTGGGATTACAGGTGAGTGCCACCACACTTGGCTAATTTTTATAGTTTTAGTAGAGATGAGTTTTCTCACCATGTTGGCTAGGCTGGTCTCGAACTCCTGACCTCAGATGATCTGCCTACGTTGGCCTCCCAAAGTGCTGGGATTACAGGTGTGAGCCACTGCACCCGGCCAGAAGAAGTTCTTAAATGTATCTTTGGTTGCTCTTGGCAGGCATAAATATTTTATGTCTCTGATCCCAGGTTTAGGTTTTACTCATGCACTGTCTCAGTTTGAAAAGGGATGTAGCTCTTGCCAGGCAGTCTCCACTTCTATTATTCCCAACTGAATAAAATCACATCACACACAGTGGAATCACATTGGATGAACACCTAACTTACTCAAGTTCAACTGTATGAGATCCCTATGTTACTGAAACACTAAGGGTTTGGTCTAGGTCCTGTTGCTTGCTACACAGAAAGGCAATCACTGAAACAGTGAGTATTGCCAAGGAAGAAGGCTTTGACTGGGTGCCACAGTGGAGAACTCTCAAATCAATCTCCCAGGCTGACTAAAGTTAGGGGTTTACATAGCAGGGAAGCAATGTAACCATGTGTGGGAAAACAGGAATTAGGGACGGGTAAGGAAGAGAAGTTGGTCAACAGGAAGCAGGTGGGCAGTAAGGCAGTCATGATTTGTGAATGGTCTGACAGTGATCTGGTGAATTTCAGCTCCTTGGTACTATCTGGGAGGCCTGATGGTTGGTTGTCTGAAAAAGGAACTCAGATAAGACAAATGTAACTTTCTCAAGTTTTAAGACTGGAAGCATCGATTTCTATGTTTATTCAAAGAAACTTTAAACATCAGCTCTATGGGACAATTGGATCAGTTTCAACTACAAGAGGAAAATGACAATTTCAGGGGTATCATTGGGAAGACAAAGATGCATCACTGGAAGACATACAGGATTAGTCTTCACTCTTCATAGTTCATCAGACATGCAATTTTTATGCAAGCACAGTAACTTACTGGGTACTGTATACCAAGCCACATGTACTAACAAGCAAGGGCTGCGAAGCCAGACTTCCAGTGTTCAAATCCTGGCTCCACCACTGAGTGGCTCTGTGACTTTGGGTGAGTGTCACTAACTCATTCTGTGCCTCAGTTTCCCACATCTATAAAATGGAAGTAGTCATCATACCTACATCTTAACACTAGAATAATGTGGGTCATAGTAAGCTCTTACTAAGTGCTAGGTGTTATCATGATTATTGTTGCTTGGCTTAACAAGCTACCTAAGGGATTTTTAAGGGCAACTTTCACTCCATATGACTATTCAATTACTTGCTGATGTGATAAATTTCATGGGGCTTACCTACAGAAAGCAGGACCTGTAGGACTGGGAACATCTCCAAAGTTCAGTCTTCTCAGGGATCCCAAGAATTATGATCTTCCAGCTCTGTGGGAAGGTGGGTCACACTCCTGCTCAGGCTTCCTGACCTCCTCATGGCTAAGCTAACCTTGATGGAAACTTCCAACAAAGCATTTCTGCAGAGTCATCCATAAAGCATGACCTAGAGCTATATTAAACCTACAAAAATCAGCCTCCAACAGTGAGAAACAGTTTTATATGATAAAGTAGTGATTACATTTTCTAATGATTGCTCAAAGTATTCTGTAATCTACAGGGAATATATTTCATAGCTCCCGGGAGCCCTCCCAGCTCCCCTATTTTTCATTCTAAGTTTAAGTAGAGCACAGAATATGAGGAGAACAATCTTGGCATACATTATCCTTTTGGGAACTCAATATATGCCATATCCATGTAATTAACCCAGGTTTAGCCAGCCTACTCATGACGCTGCAACTTGTCCTCAGCAACAAGGATGAAACATTGTACGAATTACCCATTAGGACCCCCGCCCTCACCCCGTTTCTTTTTTAAAAAATAGGATCATATTTTTCAGACTCTTAGTAAGCATTTTCCATTTCTCAGCAAGAAATTTTTCTTCTGTTAAAATGTTTAGCGCTGTGGATGATTGTGAAGTCTTCAGAGGGGCTTATGGTGACATGCAGTCTAATGTCTAACATTTCATCAAAGGAGCTTTCCCATCAGAGAGCATAGAGCTGTTTTTCCAGCTTATCCGTCAAACTGGCTTCCAAGCCAAACTTCCTGGCTTGAAGTTTGAATCCCAAGAGCAAGACTTAACAGTTTTCCTGCAGAAAGAGCAGTGTCCCTTCCTTTAACTTGCAATTGCTAATCATGAAGAACATGCTCTGTATTCAGATTCTAATAAGCTGTAGAAAAGATAGGAGGACAGTAGAAAGCAGAAAAGCAGGATTTATTGGGTCTATTTCAGGGCTGGGTCAGTGTTGGAGGGGCAAGTAGCTTTGTTAATTGATTTCAAAGAGGGAGTCATTGTCTGCTGTTGAGAATGAGGCTGTAAAGGTTATTTTCTCACTCAATAATATGCACTGGGTCCCAAAGACTTCTATTTAAAATATAAAGCTATAATGATATCATATTCTATTATAGAACATGAAACATTAAGTTGAAAGGGACTTACAGATAAATAAAAGCATATACACATAGGACATATATATATATATGTGTGTGTCTGTATGCACACACAAATACATGAGCACATGTCTGCCCCAGTGTCAAGCTCGATGTTGTGCATGTGTGTTTCATCAAAGAAGCACAGATTTGGAATGGGGGCTATTATTTCCAGTGACTTGCTGCCTCGGGGGCAGCAAATGGAAAAGAGCAGGGTAGCCTGCTCTCCCAGCGATGTTCACTGCATCTGAAAGGTCATGTCATGTTTCCCAGCAATTGACTCAATGGGTTTGGATTCTGCAACATAAGGTCGGGCCATTTCCACTTTGCTTGTGTTTCCTGGGGAACGTGCCTTCCAGTTGTTTTCACATTGACCTCATTACCCAGTCCTGGTGATAAGCTTGGCATGGACATGTTGTGGCTGCGGCCGGCTCGGGGCTGCCTTGCCCTTGCAGACCCCATGCCTCTGCCTTGATCAGTGTGGCTGGGGATGCCTATGCCTTGGCTCAGAAAGATCTGATCCCTCCCCTCCCCCTGCAAAGGCCCTCTGCATACAACTGAACAAAGATTACAGGAGGACCAGGATGTGATGGAGGGGCTGGGGACCCTTCCTCTAATTTATGCAAGGGCAGGCAATGAAGAGGAGAGTCAGGAGACACCCAGGACCCTAGTCTCAGATCTTCAATGCATGAGCAGAGGGACCTGATCAACACCAATATAACATTTCCCAAATTCCCCAGCTCCTTTTCAGAGTGAATGTTTTCTAATCAGTTCTGGAAGCTCATTTTGAGCAATGAGAAAGTGATTTTCTCAAATCCACTGTCTCTGTATACCTCCTGTCTACAAACATTTCTGCTGGGTCTCTTTCAAGGGAATTAGAATACTTTCTAAAACATAATTGTTTTGGCTCTGGGAAGTGCACTCCACCAAAGTAAAAATACTCAGCGAACTCAAGGTTTTATTTCCTCAAATGACTGAGGGACTTGAGCACGAATCAGTGATGAAATGCTTCTATTAGCTGAGTCCTAGACAGTCAATTAGAGGGGGCTGGGCTGGGCTGGGCTGGGCTGGGCTGTAAGCCCATGAGGATCTAGGCCTGCCATGGTTCCATCCTTTGTGTTGTGATAATGGGTGGGTTATTTAAAATCTCAGAGCCTGTCAAATGGAGGATTAGTATGAGGATTGAAGGAGATCACACCTAGGGAGTACTTAATAAAGGCTAACTTTAGTCATTTACCTCTGTGTTTCCAGTTTTCACTATGGAGTGATTTTATTCACCTGAGTCTGGCCAATTACTTGGTGAAGCCAGAAGAAAGGAAACCAAAGTCTGATGTGGGGGAAAAAAATTCTGGACCATGAAGGTCGATCAGGCAGTAGAATAATTTCACTCAGGAAGCTGTCACGACTCTAGAACTAGAGATATTCAAGGAAAAATTGGATGTCGTACTTAGGGAAATAATATTGGAAGACTTTGTGCCCTTGTGTATGAGTCTGAAGGAGATGACCCAGCAGCTGATCTATAAATAAAATGCTTTTTTTTGTTGTCTAAGATTTGGGCACTGTGGGAATGGCAGGATGTGTCGGGCACTTTGAAAAGTGATAATACAAAAGCGTTGCAGTACAGTGAAAGCCTGATGTTTCTCTTCATCACAAAAACTGTATTCGAAATGTGAAGCCCATTCTAAAATGCAAATACGACCAGCCTGCTTCCTGTCTTACAGTAGACTAGCCTACTCTGTATAAATGTGTACAATGAATTTTTCAACAGAAGAGAAGTTTATTTTTGTGCTCCACAGTCTGAGGCAGCTGTTGTTGGTTGGTGGGAAGCTTTCTTCCATATGATGACTCAGGAATCCAAGCTCCTTTTGACTTATGGTTTTACTGTCTCCTACCCCCTTGTCATCCTCTACATGAACTGGTGAAAGGTGAAAGGATTTGTAGGAGGGGCAGTCACCTATTAAAAGCCTTGGCCAGAACAGGTGCCATCTTCCTTTTCATATTCCTTTGGTTAGGACTCAACCACATGGCCACACCTACCAGCAGAAGCTGCTGGAAATTAGGGTCAGCTGGACGCCCAGGAGGAAGAAGAGGAGATGGCTTCAGCTGGGCAGCCTGGGGTTTTGGCACATTCTGTTTCCTAAAGTCCTTCAACTGATCCCACACTGCTCTGAGATTGCAGCATTGACATCAGGCAGTCACCATCTGTTATCTTTGAGAAACAGATAAAAGCTATGGATCTCTCTCCATGCTTATACCCATTGCCAATTCTGCTTGCAGGTTTACAGAGGGTTCCCAGATGCCATCAGTGGAATTCCTAACCTAGAGGGACAGAGAAATTGCTCTCGAAGTAATGTTTTCATGATGGACTAGTGCACCTTCAGAAGACCTGCAGTGGATATGGAGCATGTAAAGGGCTAATTTCGATGCCAGCATCCCTAGGATTGGTTGCTGGGGAAATGCAGAGAGGTAAGCTGCTAGCCCAAGCTGAGCTGTTTTCTCCATAGTGCTACTAACAAGGCTTTGCTTGATCTCAGTCCTCTGCTATGTGGCTCCCCACCATGAAGGCGAGTCTGACTTGTGTACACAAGGTTGAGAATCCCCAGGCTCCAATTGTATAGAAACGTGTGCAGGTGTCATAATTAGCCATTTCCTGCCAAAACCCCACAAATAAGCTACAATCCTCGAGACAACCTTCTGGAACCTTTTACAGAATTGTTTGCAGACCAAATAATATTCATCTGTAACCTGCTTAATTACCCAAGCCATATATTTAACTGCCCCAGACTTGCTGGTACAAATTTTACAGAGAATCGGATGTAAGGAGAGTTAATGGCAGGAGGGCCTCTAGCCACCATGTGGAACTCAACAAAGCAGAAACCAAGGCTGGTCTGCCCACAGACCAGTCAGATGGGTGCAAGGTTGCAGTTTCCTGTTCTATTCCTTGCCTATCAAGACCAATAAAGATGTCACGAAGTGACCAGAAACATGTGGATTTGGAAAGGCAAACATTGACATTGAGCACACTGTTTCAATGGTCTGAGCTGCTTCTCCTATCTCTCTTGAGGGGAAGTTAAGGCACTAGATTGTATAAAAAGTGCAAAACCCCCTTAAATACCTGCTTTTCCACCTCCTGACATTTCCCGCATATCTCAGGAAATACATGAACTAAACGAATATTTTCCCCTCTAAATTAAGAAAATCAAATTTCATGTTAAAAAGTCTAAATGATATTTAGACTAATGAAGGCAAGGGCTTGAATTACGCTTGCTAAAGACCTAGATGAAGTCTTCTCTCCCCCTCCTCCTGCAGCTATTAGCGAGACGTTGAGGGAGCCACTGTGCATTTTACACTACAAGAGAGATGCCTGCTGGGGATGGCGTCTTGTGATCTGCCAAAATGACGGCACTGTTGGATGAACAATTGTTCAGGTTATCTGGAGATTCATGCAAATGTATTTTCATCACAAAATTTATTTGTAAGTGCATAGACACAGGCACAGCCTCTCCATTCAGAGAGTCAAAGTTCCCATCTGGTTTTGCAGTTTTGAAAATCATGTTATACCTGCTAGCCTTTTCCTCACCACAAAGGCTGTTCCTGGGCCAATGTAAATTTAACTGTATGGTTAGATAAGAAAATTCAGATGAGAAAGTATTGTGTGAAATACAATATTGAGAATATTGGGAATGAACAAGATGTAACAGGAATACAGAAACAGTAATATTCTCTCCCATATTTGCAAAGTATAGTATGTGTGAGTGTGTATGAAAGAGAGAGAGAGAGATTGGATGGCATTCCTTTGAACAAAGCTTTATTTAAAAAATTGAAATAAACTTACACTGTTTGCTTTTCTTATTATTGTAAATAAGGCTTCAATGAACATCTCCCTGCAAATGACGTATTTTCTTCTAAATAATTTCCTCCAGAATAAATTTTATGCAGGGAAATATTTGGCGAATGGGTATGGATTAGTTTTTGGTTTTTAAAATATACATATTGTCAACTTACTTTTCCAGAAGAATTATACAAATTTATGGTGTTACCAGCAAATAATGAATTTAACAATTTCTCTGCAATTTTATCACTGTTGGATTCTGCCTCATTCATTAACTAAGTCTAAAATGGTCCTCATTATTGTTTGAATTTGCTTTTCTTTTATTTATCACAATAATATTTTGCTGTGTGCTAGCTTACTTTTTGTGTTTTTCGGGGAATATTCAAATATCATGACTTTTGATTTTGCTAGATAGTGTTCTTTTCCATTTGAAGGAGCCTTTTATAAAACATCAGCATTATCCCTTCAAACATGTTGAAATCCATCAGTGATAATTATATTCATATGTATAAAATGTGCATAACAATTCATTCCCTGGGCTATTGCACTGAATTATTGTGATAATGCATTTGAAAGTGCTTTGAAAAATCCCTAGCATTATGTACATGGAGGTATATGATGATCTTAATATGGAATTTATACTTAGTTAAAAGTATAAGTATAAATAGAAATATACTCTGGCAATAAATAGTTCTATAGGAACTCATGTGCAAAAGATCTGGGTATTTTAGCTAATCATAGGCTCAATAAGAGAAAATATTGGAACCCAAGTGATAAGAGGTTACTATGAGCCACAATTTATGCCTGAATATGTGATATGCGCTTTTCCTCCAAAAATTATCCATCGGAAAAAAAGCCACCTTATATTTAAGGTCTAATAAGTCTCTCATATTACAGGAAACAAGAATATATTGTATTATGAAGACATATTACCTCCATCAATGCCAGTTTTGAAGCTTACAGAGGCCCCTTGACAGAATTAGTTAAAAAAAAAGGAGGCAAAGAAATTTCACATCAATTTAGTGATTATTCCTGGGTGTATGACCTCACAGTTTTAAATGCAAAATGTTGATTTAAACAAGTTTTAATTGATTTTTAGAGATCACTTGACAAAGCCAACAAATAGGGGGTTATATTGTGGAAATCACACATCTATAAACCTATGAGATGAATTTGAAAAGCCCAGCTGCCTAATATTATGCAAATAGACACTTGTGGCTTGGGGGAACAACATAGTAAATGCACCACACACAGATGTAAACTTAAACCTTGAACTACAAGTGTAACTACAATATAAAACAGTATGGATGACTCTCATGAGCATAATATTGACTAAAGGAAACTAGACACAAATAACTCTTACATAAAATTCAAAAGCAGGTACCTTTAAACTGCTGTGGTAGGAGTCAGGATAACGGTTTCCCTCTGAAGAGGAAAAGGGTGGGGCTTCTGGGGCACTGGTTTGTAATGAGGGCCAGAGTCGTTCTGTTGGCTCACTTCGAGCAAAATCAATGAGCCAAACACGAATGATTTGTGCCTTTTTCTGTATATGTATGTTTTACTTAAATGAAATTTTTTTTTTTTTGAGACGGAGTCTCGCTCTGTCGCCCAGGCTGGAGTGCAGTGGCTCGATCTCCGCTCACTGCAAGCTCCGCCTTTCAGGTTCACACCCTTCTCCTGACTCAGCCTCCCGAGTAGCTGGGACTACAGGCGCCCACCACCATGCCCGGCTAATTTTTTTGTATTTTTAGTAGAGTCGGGGTTTCACCGTGTTAACCAGAATGGTCACGAGCTCCTGACCTCGTGATCCGCCCACCTCAGCCTCCCAAAGTGCTGGGATTACAGGCGTGAGCCACCGCGCCCGGCTGAAACTTTTAAAAAATACTACACTTTGAGCAATTTAGAGCTAAAGATGATATGTTCTGGAAATCTGTTTTATTTATGTGACTCTGAAGGTGGCTCCAGTGATGGCAGGGATGATGTAATGATGCAAATGAAGAGTGAATAATTTTTTTTGATGACGTGTGTAGAACAGAAAAGCCATGTTTTTATTTTGTGGTGCCCAGGCTGGTCTTGAACTCCTGATCTCAGGTGATCCTCCTGCCTTCACCTCCCAAAGTGCTGGGATTAACAGGCATGAGCCACCACATCCAGCCAGAAGAGCTATGCTTCTAAATTGATCTATTCTATTAGAATGTGTGATTCAGAATAAATATGTAATTTAATTCCTAAATTACCAAATTTGAATTTTAAAGTAGACATTTCACTATTTCATTCTAATTCTTCTAATTTGTATCTAAGTTGGTCAAAAAGTGTGTTGTGGGTTCTCTCATTGGCAAACTGTAGCGTGGCCTTGTTTGGTGGGATTTTTTTTTTTTTGAGAAGCAGTTTGAGCTCACCTTCTGCATGTTTAGTTCTAGGTGCAATGTTTTAAAGGGAAGACTTATATTATGAAGCTAGCTCAGAAGAGGGTAACTAGAGTACTGAGGAGTTCCTACTTGGAAGGGCTGTAAGGTAAGATAAATCTTGGTGTAGAGAGTGTTTATGAATATGGGAAAGGCTGTCAGGTGCAAAGAGGCTGGTACAGTCAGCTGGATCCAGGGAAGAGAACTAGGATGCATGAGTGCAGTGCACACTTCAAGCCAATATTAGGAAGAATTTCATAATGACTGGAGCTCATTAGAAGGGAGATGAGATATCTTCAGATTAATCCCCATAGATTCAAGAATCCCTTAGATTAATCCCCTAGAAGATTCTGGGATAATCTGGATAATTATTTGCTAGAGATGTGGGTGGAAGGGATTTCTTCAATGGATCAGGTCTTTTTATGATTTCTCCCAACCTCAAGAGCTCATGATGTCATGGTTCCTTTCTTAGCTGTCTCCAGCTGGTCAGCTCTGTGTCTGCAAAGTTTAGAAGGTGAAGAGCTTGTTTGTGAAGTGGTCCACACCATAGAGTCAAGCCATTTTGGCCCCAACCAGGAGCCAGGATAATCTGGTTTGATTCTTGACAGGAATCAAATGAGCCAAAATAACATTTGTTCTCTTAGTTATTTTTTCTAGGTCAAACTTCTGAACCACTGGTGTGTTTTGTTTAGCTTAGAAATTAAAACAAGAGCTTGTTGCCCACATTTAAAAATAAGGAAATTTTTTTTTTCCTGAACTTCAGATTCCTGGGTTTTTTTTGAAAAGCCTGTGGTTAGGCAATGCTGGACCCCACTCCCACAGGCAGCGATGGGGTCCCTGTGTTTCTTGCATTCTGTAGAGGGGCTGGCATTCCTGGGCTCACTGGGCACCCCCCCAACTGCTTCCCTTATTCACTCACATTATCTGCCTGGCCCCAGAAGCTGTTGAGCTTGCAATCTCTTTTCTAAGAAATATTAATAGTTTTCCTTTCTTTTGCACGTAATTTCAGTTGCCTTTAAAATCAATTAAATTTACAGTGATTAGTCCATGGTAATGAAAAAACAGAGTCTAGTGCCTGTCAATTTTATATTCCAAGTAAAAGTGACCCTAAGAAGAACTGGTAGAATATCTGCTCACTTGCTTTTCAATGTGACTTTAGAATTCTATTTTTCTTGTGGCCTTAATCTCTTTGCTCCTCACTTTCTTCATCTGTAAAATAAAGTTACTGCAGTAACAGACAACTACTTCAAGAATAGTTTTTGTGGATTAAATAAGGTCATGCTGGGAAGCACTTACATCAGTGCCTAGCAGATAGAATGCTCTCAGTAAACATTTATTAAAAAGAGGGAGTATAATGAAGGAATGATCTAAAATTCATATTGTCTAAAATATGCTCAGTAGAATACATTGAGCTAGAAATCTCAAAATATTTGCTGTGGCAATAAATTGACAAACATTTCAATAATTTAGCTGCTATTGTGTTTGGTGGGATTCATAAAGGGCACGCCATTGTCATGTTCACTTTCCAGCTCTCCTGCACCAACCCAGCGATTACCATAGCCCTAGAAGGAGCTCTGTTAGGCTGGGGATGATCACTTGATGAGGCTGGTGTCCTCTAAAAAGTGGTAATAGTATCCCCACTTGCTTATCTAGGATATCTCTTGAGGAAATTGTCTTCAAAAAGAGAAGCAAGACTAAAATCTAAACAAATGAACAAACCAAATAGTTAATTCCTTTTGGAATAAATGGAACAGCAAAAGTCTTTCAGGTATTAACTTGGAGTCAGCCAAACTCAAGGTTAAGGGCACAGTCTTCCAAGATTGTCAAGTCTCCCCAAGACTTCTGACACCACTGACAAGTTTGGGAGTCCCCAGGGCCATCCTCACATGAGAAAAGGTAACAACAAATTTAGGGGTTCCCATGGACTCCCTCAGGTTTGATAAATTGCCAGAATGACTCACCGAATGCAGGAAAGCACCATACTTAAAATTACAGTTTTATTATAGCAAAAGGACACAAATTAGAGCCAGCCAAAGGAAGAGACACATGGGACAGGATTTGAGACTCAGAGGGTCACAAATGTAAAGCTTCAGTGTCCTCAGGGATGTGTTACCCTCCTGTTGTTGAAATGTGGTAATGTGCAGCATTGTCAGCCTATGAAGGTCACTGTCTTAGTCACTTTGTGCTGCTCCAATAAAATATCATAGACTATGTACTATGCATAAAGAACACATATTTATTTTTCACAGTTCTGGAGGCTGGGAAGTCCGAGCTCAAGGTGCCAGTGTCTGGTGAGGGCCCTCTCCTCATAGGTGATACTGTCTCAGTGAGCTTAGAAGGCAGAAGACCAGAAGAGAGCAAACTCACTCCTTCAAGCCCTTTTATAAGGATCCTAATTCCATCCACGAGGGCTCTGCCCTTATGCCTGAATCTACTCCAAAAGGCCCCACCTCTTAATACTATCACATTGGTGATTACATTTCAACACATAAATTTTGGGGGGACATTCAGATCATAGCAGTCACCAAATATCAGTGTCCAGAGTTTTTATTGGGATTTCATTATGTAGGCATGATTGATGGAATCCTTGACCAGCTGATTACCTGATTCAGTGCCCCAACCCTGTAATCTCACTGGGCTTTCAAGGTAGCCAGCTTTCACCCTTAGTCATCTATGAGCACAAACTCTCCAGGGGCCCACAATGAGTCACCTCATCAGCATAAGAGGGGTCCACCATGAATAACAAAGGCACTGCTATCACTCAGGAAATTCCAAGGATTTAGAGATTCAAAGGCTAGACTGCTGCTCTTTGGGTAGAGTTAATTCTTGACTACACAGGCACCTACTTGGGGCAGGCAGCCTCTGTCTGAGATGGTCCCCACTGACCTCCAAGTGACTGAACCAAGTGACTCATTTCTGGCAAATAGAATACTAAAAATGTGATGGATATCATTCTGGGATTAGGGTACAGAAAGGCTCTGACTTCCTTCCCCATTATTCACCATCTTCTTCTTTTGCTTCTTGCATTGAGGAAGGCAACTGCTATGTTGTGAGCTGCTCTATGGAGAGGCCCATGTGGAAGGAAGTGAGGGAGGCCTCTGGTCAACAGTCCAGGAGGAACTGAAGCCCTCAGTCCAACAGCCTGTGTGGAACTGAATCCTGCAAACAACTCTGTGTGTGAGCTTGGAAGTGGATCCATACTCAGTCAAACCTTGAGATGGGACCCCCATGCCCTGCTGACACTTGATTGTGGTCCCAGCTAGGCCACTGCTGAAGTCTTGACTCAGAGAAACTATGATATAGTAAATGTTGTTTCAAGTTGGTAAGTTTTGGGATAACTTTTTATATAGTGATAATTTTTATATACTTTAAAATAACACATTGCCTTATCCTTTGCTTACACTTTTCTCTTGGAACTCTGCTTGCCCATATATTACACATACCTTTCAGATCATGGGCTGAAAGGTGGATTATGGGTGCAGTGTTTAAATTTAGCAATGCCATTTATGACTGTTCATATGAGTTTTGCTGCATAAAATGTTGATATTAATTTGTTTCCCTCTAAGACATTCTTAAAGTTTACCTCTCAGTATTTTCTTTGTAGTCAATTAATATAAGATGAATGTAGTTTGTAGGTTTTGCCTTTCTTAATTCGTATACAAAACACACAATGTCTAACTATTGTTATTTAAAGATTAACTAGGAGGAGGTGATGGAAACTGTTTAGGGTCACCTTCTTTACACATTAGGTCTATTTGCCCTAACTTGAGTATATATTAAACTAGTGGGGATTGAGCTACAAAATACTACTTGGTGAGAATTTTTTTTAATACAAATACTCAACTCTGAAGTTATGTTTTTTGTGGAAAGCTATCACTTTGGAATTTGAATTTTCTTGGAGCTAAGCCACTGGTAGTTGTAAAAACTACACCTGTAAATTTGTTCCCTAGAAGATACTTTCGTTTAGTGACCACTTGTTTCTCTGTGGATAAATTCAATTATAAATTACAATCGAATTGACTTTTTCATAGCATCCTTCACTCTCCAAGTATCTCAAGTCCTCTGTGAATTATAAAGTAATTACAGTGCTCAAAGGACAGTTTCATAATTGTGTCCATGAGTACAGACTTTCTCTATGTTCGAGAAGGGCTCATTCCCAGCCAGGAACATTAAGTTGGATTTTATTGAGACTGGGGACTGCTGGTCCAGACAGCTGGGTGATCCCCTGTGCTATTTTGAAAAGTATCCTGGGATCTTTAATTTCCACCTGGATGGTCAGGGAGGTGAGAGAACGGCCCTCACTGGGTGTGACCTTGTATCCCACTTGGGGTCTTGAACCAGGGGACCCCCAACCCCAGAGGTGAGATGTGCAATATGGTCAATTATACAGCCTCTTAATTATTTTTGCTGAATCTCAAGTGTATTCTCATGGCCTGTACTCCCCCATGTGGGTTCAGATGGTGACCAAGAAGAAATGTTAGAAAATTCCCAGAGAGCCATTTCATGAGAATGTTTTCATTGGTTTGTGCCTGATACTGTTTTGTTTTTGTTGCTGCTTTTTAATAACATTTTTTTCTTTCTGTGGGGTCATTTGTGTAATACACAGGTGAGGAACACTCAAGGTTATTTGGTCACGTGCCACAGCTTTCCTTTGGCATATCTGCAATGAAGGAGTCTTTCTGTCTTTCTCCTTTTGTTCCTTATCATGTGTTAGCTTGGCACAGCTGACTGAGCTGTTAAGTGATTACTGCATATTTTGCACCTCACCTTGAGAGGCTTTGGTATAAAAAGGTGCTAATTAAGCTGAAGCTCCTGGCCCTCTTGCCTATGCGGGCCCCAGGAAGCAAAGCAAAAAGACCTTAGGGAGCTGGAGCTTGTGTGTGTCTGTCTGTGTGTGTGTGTGTGTCTGTGTGTGTGTGTGTGTTTGGTTTTCAGCATTTTGAGGAATTGTTACTGGAGCTTATAAAATAATTGTTTTAGACCTATAAACACAGCAAATTCTTCAAACTATGTATGAGGTTGACTCAAAAAGCCACATAAAGGTAGCTTGGCAAATCAACTAACTGTTGATCAGTTTGTGGCGATCGTAAGTCTATATATGCTGGATTTGAATATTTTCTGTATTTAAAGAAAAATAAGTACATTCTAAGAATAGTTGTCATCTCCCTCTCTAGACTTGCCTCGTAGATATTTGAAATGGGGATTAACATATTTAAGAGTAGCAGGAAGTGCTATTTTATCAGTGTCTGGAATGGGAGGTGAATTCACGTCCCTGCCTGGACTTGTTGACTAGCTTGCTGGGTTGTGAGAACCACGGCATTCTCCTGGGAATTGGTTCCAGGGCACTGACTGCATTTCTTCTGAAGCTAAAGCACTTAGCTTTGCTTCCATGCCTTTTAATATAATTTGTAGGCTTCAGCAGATTTCTAAAGTACACCACTTGATATCTTTCACAGCTCAAGGTAAATTCTGCAGCACGAACTTACAGAAGTTTTTTTCTTTTACCCGGGGTGAGAACGTACTTTTTTCTAGTGCTATTTTTTTTTTTTTCTGGGATCCTTTCATCTGTTTACATGAATTCCACTTTTTCTTGCTGTATTAAAAAAAATCACCTAAGCTGTCTACATAGGTGTGAAACTTTTGGTTGTGATTTCCTTGAAGTTAGTTGGAACTGGAACTTTTTTTTTCTGTATCCTGAATGGCTCACACATTCCCTAACACAGAATGGGTACTCGGTGAACAGTTGTTGAATCAGTGAACAGTAATGGATCAGTTCTGTCAGACAATGGATTGAATTATTTTTGCACACTTAGTTCACTCATGGACTGAATTAACCTACTCATGGGCTGTTTGGGGCATCAAGCGATATTTATACATTTCTGGAGAATGTGGAATCACCTGGGTTAACAGTGTTTGCAGGTGACATTCGATTGCAAGGGCCCAAGGAACTATGGTTGAATTCTGCTTGGGCATAGGCCATTTTCCACCAGCAAAGTTATGAGAACCTTTTTTTTTTTTCTTTTTTGGTAACTGATATGAAATTTTCAGTTCTGAATGACATCCAGAAACTCTCCTTCTGCAGCAAATGAATAAAATGTTTTGAGGGAATTTGAGAGGAGGGTTGGTCTTTTATCTCTCACCTCTAGCAGGAGGATGCTTGCAGTCTCTTAAGAGATGTTCTCTTTATGAAATGGTGGAAGGACAGAAGCATCAGCCAGCCCATTCATGCTTGGGGACAGAGAGGGAGCTCAGAGCCTAGGGGAGCACAGGTCATTCTAATGAATGACAGCTGTAATAATAAAGACATGCCATCTATGCTACTTTTTGCAGAAACCAGAAACATCCTTGTGAAAGTTAAAGGGAAAAGAAAAATGTGTACTTTGAGGGGGGTGTTAACAGGGGACAGGAGGTGGCGACATAAAGACTGGTTTAATGTGTCTCGTTGTAGCCCCTAAGGCTTTACCTGACCCCATCACTGTCACAACACCTTCTCCGGGACTGACAGTCTTGGTAATTGATGGGTTGGTGGGGGCTGTTTTCTGCAAACACATTAAGGCAAGAGGGAATACTCTGGCCCCCACCTCCCCACGCCTGGCATGGGGGACCTGGAGGCGAGCAGACACAAGGCCCGGCGGTGTTGAGGGGAGAAGGAATCAATTCTGTCAACCAGACTGCCCAGCTACTGTCAGGCGCTAGGACCTTTCACCCGCTCTTTGGAGTCGTTAGAACTCCCAAATCTCTTTGCAGGCCTTTTCTATTAGACACATACTCCCATGTTTTGATTTTTTGCTCCCAAAGTCATTTTTTAAAATAATTACCTGCATCGAACCACACTTACCATCTGTGGGCTGAGAGCGGGCAAATGATTTATTAGTCTTGGTTTCTAATGGTGTGGAGCAGCGTGGGATTGATCTTGCTGGTGACGCACTCGGTGGTTGCACCGATGGGTGGGAGGGTCAATGTCAGGATGAAGCTTCTTGTGGAGCTGACATGCACGTGGGGACCCGGGGTTTGGTGTTTAGTCGGCAGACTGTGACATTGCAAAAGTGGAGTCTCAAATCAGGGTGGGTAACAGGAGGCAGGAAAAGCAGTGAGGGAGCTTCTTGGGATGTTTTACTTTAAGCAGAAAGTAAGACTGCATGAAAAGAGGAGACAGAATATGCAACTCAAATCATTGCCAAGAAGGCTCTGGGTTTCTTCTGTGCACACTGCCTGCCTTGTATTCAAGGGTTTGACTGTGCAGAGGCTAGTCATGTTGGGGGACCCTGAGCACTACACTTGGCATTTGGGTGTATCCTGATGTACATCCAAATCAAGATATCCATCAATATAGCCATTTCCACTGCTTGACATTAGGTTTTGGGGCTAGTTTTTTAAAGATCAGTGACTGAATTGTAGCTCGGCTGATTGGATGTGTCTTCTTGGAGACTCACCTGTCCTCCCCGATGAGATGCTGACTACACAACAGCAGTCACTGTGCTGGGCACATGGGCAGAGTTCAGGAGACGTGGCTTCCTTCCTTCTTCTTTCATTTCTTCCTGCCCAGAACAACAAGGCTGAGACTGATAATAAAATTCCTGGAACATGGAGAAACTAATGTGGGGAGAAAAGCAGAAATGTATTGCGACTTCCATGGGCTTTGGGCATTTTTGGACCTCCCCCCTCTCTTTTCCATAAAAAATGCATTTTAAGACATATTGGTATAAAGATAGAATTATTCATAGTACATATTAAAATTTTTCCACTACCTAAAAGTTTGTGATTTTATTGTCTTCTTGTTTTTAAAATAAACTAAAATATTTTCAAAGGTCCTTAGAAGAACTGTGGGCCCTGGGCTCGGTGCCTGCTGTGCCTGATAAATCAGGCCTGGAGAAGAGACATCAGTGACATTTTAGTGTCAGGTAGAAAATGTAAAATATCATGATTGTTTTCCAATGATATACTAAGTAAGACACATAAGATGTGTTTTAATTTTTTTTCTTGATGTATGCTGTGGTCCTTTAGTTATAAATGCTGAATATTGTTAAAAGATAAACTGAGGCACAATAAAAACTTAAAGAGTTTATTTGAGCAAACAATGATTTGTTATAGAAACACCAGGGATTCATCGAGGTCCTGTTGTTCACTGCACAGAAAGCCAATCACCGAGACAATGAATATTGCCAAGGAAGAAGGCTTTAATCAGGTGCTGCTGTCCAGGAGATGGGAGATCAGTCTCAAGTCCACCTCCCTGACTGATTAAAACTAGGGGTTAGCAGGGAAGAAATGTAACAATATGTAAGAAAACAGGAACTAGGGAGGGGCAAGGAAGAAATCATGAAGAATGAGGGGCCTGACATCTCATTGCATGTGATGATCTGGTGAGTTTCAGTTCTTTGATACTCTTTGAGAGGTCTGGGGTTCCTTTCCTGTGGAAGGAACTCAGATAAAACAAATGTAAGTTTGAAGCTGTAAGATCAGAAGGATCAAATTCTATGTTGATCTAAAAAATGTCCATGGGACTGCTGGGTCAGTTTCAGATTCATGAATCAGGCAGCTCCAAACTAAAAGTGGTTCAGTGCCTATGCTGAAGAAAGGAAGAGACAGGCTTTTGTAGAGTGAACGAGGAAACAACAGAAATGAAATATTTGATTGGTTACAGCTAAAACTTGCCTCATTTGGTCTATCCTGCTGAGAAGTCCTCAGTTATATAATTATAAATTTGTTGGCTGCTTCTGATTGTTTGAGCTTCAGTTCTGGTTTTCTAATATGGGCATTTACAGAAATAGCTCATGCTAAGTTTTGTTTATGTTTGCAAATCAAGCAAGATTAAGGTCATTAATGAAGCCTAACTGGCTTTGCCTGCTCAGGGCATCTTCAAGCCTGGTTTTCATTTTAATTTACTGTAACAGTACTTTAGATTTGTAAGGTAAAGTTAGAATCCATCTTTGTTGACTCCAAAATATACTCTGAAGTTTGAACTTTTTAATAACTCCCTGATATGTCTTAACTTTTTTTGTAGGTATGACTGTCATCTAAATTTCCAAGTTCTTTTTTTTTTGAGACAGAGTCTCACTGTGTTACCCAGGCTGGAGTGCAGTGATGCGATCTCAGCTCACTGTAACCTCCACCTTCCATGTTCAAGAGATTCTCATACCTCAGCCTCCTGAGTAGCTGGGATTACAGGTGTGTGCTGCTATGGCCAGTTAATTTTTGTATTTTTAGTAGAGATGGGTTTTCACTGTGCTGGCCAGGCTGGTCTTGAATTCCTGACCTCATATGATCTCCCTGCCTTAGCCTCCCAAAGTGCTGGGATTATAGGCATGAGCCATGCCTGGCCTCCAAGTTCTTTGTAGTAAGTACTTAGTACTTTAGACTTCTTAAGCTTTTTCCTCCTACTTAGCTGAAATTTTGTATCCTTTAAGTACTTACTACAGAGAACTTGGAAATTTAGATGACAGTCATACCTACAAATCAAGTTATTATGGATAAGTTATAGCGTTATTTAACTTATTATGGGTAAGTTATAGTGTTACTTAACAATCAGTATGCTACTTAGGAAAAAAACTTCTGAGCTCTATGCAAAAAAGCCTGTTGTAAAGCAAATAATTCCATCTAAGGTATTTGCTTGTCACTTTGGGTTGTTTTTCCAATTATTGAAACGTTTAAACTGAATGCATCTCTATTCTTCCTAGCCTGGTGAGTACTGAAGGGTTGGGCTATATCTCTGACTTTTTTCCGCCCTGACAAGTGTTTCCTAAGAGCAAGTGTGGTGCACAGGTAATAGCCTAGGCTATAGAGGTGACTGAGTGTAGTTCAATTCCTCGCCTTTCCATTTGCTCTAGGGCAAGTTACTGAAATGCTCTGTGCTTCCATTTCCTCAACACTAAAAAGAGGAAAAAAAATGCAAGTATCCTTCATAATCCAAAGCAAATTTGTTCTGTATACCAGGTAAGACGGTGAATATCCACAGAGCAGAAGCCCATGTCCCTTTATTTAATTTAATGTATTTATTATTAACTTTTCTATTATTTATTTTTAAAACTGACATAGAATTGTACATATTATTAATGGTGTACAACGTGATGTTTTGAAATACATATACATTGTGAAATGGTTAAATCAAGCTAATTAACATATGCGTTACCTCACATACTTATCATTTATTTTTGATAAGAACACTTAAATCACCTTTCTTAGTAATTTTTTTTTTTTTTGAGACGGAGTCTCGCTCTGTCACCCAGGTGGGAGTGCAGTGGCGCGCTCTTGGCTCACTGCAAGCTCCGCCTCCCCGGTTCACGCCATTCTCCTGCCTCAACCTCCCGAGTAGCTGGGGCTACAGGTGCCCGCCAACATGCCTGGCTAATTTTTTTGTATTTTTAGTAGAGACGGGGTTTCACTGTGTTAGCCAGGATGGTCCCAATTTCCTGACCTCGTGATCAACTCGCCTCGGCCTTGCAAAGTGCTGGGATTATAGGCGTGAGCCACCGTGCCTGGCCCTTTCTTAGTAATTTTCAAGGAAGTAATATATTATTACTAACTATAGTCCCTGTGTTGTACAATAGATTTCTTGAAATTATTCCTCATATCTAGCTGAAATTTTGTATCCTTTGACCAATATCACCCCAATCACTCCGACCCCGCAGCCCCTGGTAACTTCTATTCTACTCTACACTTCTGTGAGTTTGACTTCTTTAGATTGCACTTATAAGTGAGTGAGATCATACAGTATTTCTCTTTCTGTGCCTGACTTAATCTCACTTGTGGAAAAATAATAAACAGGTTTCTAACTCATCCTAAAGTCCCAAATGATGTCCCCCCAAATCCCTAAAACTCAAACAGGTTGGTTCATGACAAACCACTAAAGATGTGTGCATGACACAAAGTGTTTAAAATGTTACCTCATTTTAAAATAATTAACTCATTGATGGGTACGCTTGTGTGTACAGTAACTCTAGAAATGATTTTCTACAATTCATCAAACATATACTCTAAATTAAATGAGCAATGAAGTAATACATTAAAAACAGGCAGGGCGTGGTGGCTCACGCCTAGAATCCCAGCACTTTTGGAGGCCAAGGTGGATGGATTGCTTGAGCCCAAGAGTTTGAGACCAGCCTGGGCAACATGATGAAACCTCATCTCTACAAAAAATACGAAAATTAGCTCAGCATTGTGGCATGTGTCTGTTACCCCAGCCACTCGAGGGGCTGAGGCGGGAGGATCGCTTGAGCCCAGGAGGTTGAGGTTGCTGTGAGTCATGATAGCACCAGTGCACTCCAGCCTGGGTGACAGAGTGAGACCCTGCCTCAAAAAACCAAACAAAACAAAGCAAAAGACAAAAATGCAAAAAAAAGAAAACCCATTGTGAAGTAAAATAAACAAGCAATGAAAATTTAAAAAATGATTCCTTACAAATTGGAGACCTACAGATTGAAGGTGATTGAGATTTGGAAGTGAGAGAAGGGATATGGAACTGTTGTCACTGTTGTTGCCTGTGCTAAACCTCTAAGGTACAACGACTTCTTGGTCCATTGGTGGTAAAAGCAACTTGAACTTTATCTTCATAATCAACAGCACTAGAAAGAGTGTGCTCTGTCAACAAAAAAGTGTTGAGCAATCAACAGCACTAGAAAGAGTGTGCTCTGTCAACAAAAAAGTGTTGATTGCAAAATTTTCATTCATCATATCTTTAATGGATGGTGACAGAAAGCTGCTGGTTCGTACAGGCTTATGATAATGGTTCGTACAGGCTTATGATTCAAATATCAGGTGACAGACAATGCCTTCTCTTCTACTTGGCTCTAAAGGGCACTGAAGTTGTCGGAGTAGTATATCAGTGAGAGTTTTAGCCTAACACCTTCTTCATAAATGCCTCCAAAAGTAGCATTAGCCTTTGTTTAGGGGTTTTCTATCTAGGCATGTATTCTTGTCTTCTTAAATGGACCTATAAGTTGCCTTTTTTTCTTTCTTTCTTTTTTTTTTTTTGAGACAGAGTCTCTCTCTGTTGCCCAGGCTGGAGTGCAATGGCATGATCTTGACTCACTGCAACCTCCGCCTCCTGGGTTCAAGCTATTCTCCTGACTCAGCCTCCCAAGTTTTGATGTGTAGAGAGGCAGCACCTGAAAGGTCTCTGTGGCTTCTAATAGTCCAGGGAGACGAGAAGTCAAAGAGGTCCCTGTGTGGACACTAGGAGAGGGGACAGAGAACCTCCTGGGAAGCAAGTCACTCACATGGCCAGGGCCAGAAAGCCCTCAGAGAGAGCAGAGAAGAGAGTCACGAGGGTCTGTGGGTGGTGTCTGGCTTGATGTAACACTGGTTTTTTTTTTTTGCAGTTAGTTTGCTAATGTCAATTCTGAGTTAAGAGACACAAGACGTGTGGGCTAAGAGATGTCTCCATGTTCAACACACACTAGACAAACTTAATTATTTATGAGTCTCTATTGGAGCACTTCAGGCTGTGCAGAGGCAGCTTTTAGATGGTGAAGACAGCTAGTTTTTTTCAAAGGGCGCTGGAAAGATAGGGCTAGTTTTGGATTTTGTTTCACATTTTGTTTTCAAACAAGCTGGTAAATGTTGAATTAAAGCATTATTTTGGGCCAGGTTTACATAGAGTGGCAATGAAACATTTCACTGGGTAAAGGAATGGGGGAAAAGAGCTCCAGGGTTTCTTGCCTCTGGCTTTGTAGCTTTCTTGCATCACTAGGGGATCGTTTCTGCAAATGGAGTGGGAAAAGCCAAAGCTTTGGAATAGATTCTAAGTGAATGGGGAGAAACAAATGTAGGGTGAACACACACACAAGCCAGACAGAACTTTGGTACAAAAATCAGATGCGCCATAAAGACTGTTTCACTTTAGGAATGATGTCTAGATTTGAAATGCTTGGTTTAAAACGACTATTACGTCACCGCCACCTGCTGGCCAGAAACGGTATTAGCTTAAAGCTCCATTAGAGTAAAGGGTCTTCTTGGGGTGGGGTAACTGATTGGGATTCTCATGGTTATTTTTCTGTGGAAAGAGTCTTTCTCCGAGAAAATCTGCTTTTATTTTTTCTTTTGTCTAGAAAATGTTCCGTTATTTTAAATGAACATTTTAAAATTTATAAAACATAGTGATAGGAAATTTTAAAATACAGAAAAATATAAGGACTATCTATATTTACACATTTTCCTAACATGGAAATATTTGAAAAAACTCCA
>NW_016814733.1:1291022-1353154 GCF_001698545.2 Rhinopithecus bieti | reverse complement strand
CAAAAAAAAAAAAAAAAAAAAAAAAAGAAGAAGAAGAAGAGGAGGAGGCCTGGTGTGGTGGCTCACACCTGTGATCCCAGCACTTTGGGAAGCCAAAGCAGGAGGATCACTTGAGGTCAGGAGTTTGAGACCAGCCTGGCCAACATGGCGAAACCCCATCGCTACTAAAAATACAAAAATTAGTTGGGGCTGGTGGTGCTCACCTGTAATCCCAGCTACTTAGGAGGCTGAGCAAGTGAATCACTTGAACCTGGAGGTTGAGGTTGCAGTGAGCCAAGACTGTTCCACTGCACTCCAGCCTGGGCGACAGAACAAGATTCCGTCAAAAAAAAAAAAAAAAAAAAAAAAATAAAATAAAAAAAAAAAAAAAGACATAAAGGTCTGGGACCTGCAAATAATTTACCTAAAATGATGAATGGAGTTCAAATATGAAGTAACATTTTTGGAAAGCAAATTATAAACTTGTGAGTAAGATACATTAACAAACAAACAAACAAAAATACCTCTTGCTGCCCAGTCTTGGAATTGGAAAATAGAATTGGACAAAATATCAGAGATATCCTCTAAAACTTGGATTATACACACATTCCTTTTCCTTGACTATCTGATCTGATGGAACAGGATGCTAAGTCAAATTTACTCCTTTTGGGAAACCAATATATGAGGAGACAAAGTCAAAGTTTTATATGGTATTTAGGGAAGTCCTTTACTTTTTATTTCATTTATTTTTTATAGTCTCATTTTGGAGTGGACAGCTACTGGGATGAATTGAAGAATTCTGAGTAGAATGTTTTAGACTCATCAGCAACTTCTTGGTTGTTCCTAATAGAGGACTATCCTTTGACACACTCACAGTAGACACATTAAGATCATAGAATTACAGTAGGATAGCCTGGAAAGCTCTTTAGAAATGGAATCATCCGACCTTCCCAGATGAGGAAATGGGGATTTGGAGTGGTTCATGGTTTGTAACCCAATATTCCCCAGATGTCCTTCAGAACATGGCCAATTTGGAGTTCTGGGTTAATAAAAGTGCTTTTGTGAACTCAAGGACAACCCACACATACCCCTAATAAATGAAGGCATCTCTCATCAGAATCATAGGCACACCTTGAGATCTGGGGAGAGCACTGAGCTGGGAGTTGGTGGATTGGTGTTCTAGTTCCCCATGACCATCCCCAGCTGAGTGACCAGGAGACTCATCTGCCACAGGAGGCAGTGGAGAGAAGACCCCTGTTCTCTCCCACTCTAACATCCCCCATGTCTCAGTTCCTGCCTGGGGTGACAGGTACAGTTTCCAGTGCACAGTCTAAGGCCTCAGGACTTTATCCAGGGGTCTTTGCTACAGACTGGTTTGTTCTATAGAGCAGAGATTGGATATACAAATGAACAATTGATGGTTCATTTATAAAAACAAAACACTGACCCACAACCTGTAGCCACCTGCCCAGGAAACCAATCGCTTATCTACAATAATCAGCCTGGGAAGCCAGCCTGCTGTAAGCCAGGTTTATGGGAAGTCAGATTACCATCTCTAGTAACAATCCAGGAAGTCAAACAATAGCTTCCATAACAATCAGCCCCAAATGGCCAAGACTTGATTAATAACTGATAGCCTCTCTAATTTTTGTCCCTACTTCCAACTTAGTACCAATTACAGCCCACCATGCACCCCTAACCAATCCCATAGGATGCCCTGTTCCCGACACCAGCAGCCTCCAATCAGGGCACATCTAAAGCCTTTCCCCTACCTTTTATCCCAACAATAAAGCTCTTCCACTCCTCTGCCTGCCTTTAGGTCACTGCCACGTGCAAGTGACAATGGCTGACTCCCTTGTTGAAGCAAGCTCTGAACAAATAGCCTTTGCTGTTCTCATTTGGTTGATCTTTGCCTCTTTCCACCCAGCAGTAATGCAGGGATGAGACTAGAATGCTGGGCTTCGTCCACCCCAACCTTCCTCTTGGCCCCTGAGGGTTCCAGTAAGGAGATCAGAAGCCAGAGACATGTGGGCACACAAAGACCCCTCCCTCCCACACCAAGACCCACCCATTCCCAGCCTTCAAATCTTGTTTTGTGTGGTCTCCCCAGTGACTAACATCAATGTTATCGATAATGACTGAAAAAAGACAGTATTCATGGAATAGAAAATCTGTGTAACTTCAGCTTGGGTCTTGCTGCTGGCAGTGTACTTAGATGTACGTTTTCAGTTAGTTTTGTCACCAATGAGCTAGAAAATTGCAGCGTTGGGTTAGGTCATTGGAGTTGGGTCAAGATTCTCTTTGAGAGCAATTGAGTATGAAATCTGTTCCAATTTGCTCAGACCCAGGTAATTTTTTTTTCAACTTGCTTTTGCTGATAATAAGTAATTTAATATTTGACAGCAGGGGGATGTGAAAATGTAAAAAAAGATGTATTAAAAAAAGTAGACTGGGCACAGTGGCTCATGCCTATAATCCCACCAACTTGGGAGGCTGAGGCTGGTGGATTGCTTGAACCCAGGAGTTTGAGACTAGTCTGGACAACATAGAGAGACCCTGTCTCTACAAAAAATAAACACAAAGTATCCTAGTGTCATGGCATGCACCTGTAGTCCTAGTACTCAGGAGGCTGAGGTGGGAGGATTGCTTGAGCTCAGGAGATTGAGGCTGCAGTGAGGCAAGATCGTGCCATTGCACTCCAGCCTGGGTAACAGAGCAAGACCCTGTCTTGAGAAAACAGAAAACAAAACAAAAACAAAAACCAAAAAAACCCGTTTATTTACACAGTGGTCATTGAACTCCTCCTGCCTGCTAGACTCATGACTTACTATCAAATTAGATTTTCATCATGTCTATGAAAGCACAAGTTTATGCAGATGCAGTTGGGTCATTGTTATCATTTTCTTTTCACATCTTCTTTTCTGTAGTTAAAAATTGATTGATTGACAGAGTGTTGGATGAGAAAAATGCCTCGAGTGTTGGTTTTTTTGTTCTAGGTTTTTTTTGTGTGTGTGTGAGTTTGACCACCTGCATCTTCATTTTCAGGGATGCTTATTATAAAAGTACAGTTCACCGGGCCTCGCTCAGGTCCACGGAATTGGAATTCTGGGGGATGGAATCTGCATTTTCTTTTTCAGGCTCCTCATGTGAGTTCATGAACTCAGTCTATGGGTTTTATACCACACGGCTTCTGTGTTATTGGATGGAGAGGGATTCTATTATGGATGAAAAAAACTCAGAAAAGGAGGTTAAGTGGCCCACTAAAGGTCACAGAATCAGTTAATAGGTGGTTGTAACACACAAAACCCAAGGAGTAGAATGATAAAGTGATTTGGATCTGTAAGACTCTCTGAGGCTTTGGGTCAAGTGCCTAGTATTTGCAACTCATAAAGTAAATCACTTAATAAAACAAGATACTGTTCTCAATCAAAAGCTCATTGAATGAGGTGGAAAACCTGGTGTTATTTCTGGAGCTTTGGTTTATCTGGGTGTGGCTCTTGGGCAGTGAGGTGCTAGGGTCTTAGAAACCTGGGCTCCAACGCGGATCCTCATTCAGGCAGGCTTTCTTAACTGAATGAAGGAACCAGGACCTCTGGTTGTCCTGTTCATAAAGCAGTCAGAATAATGCCTCTCCCTTTCCAAAGAGAGTCAAGGCAGTTATAGCATCTTTGAGCAGAGGCTTCAACAACATCAGTTTCCCCTGTGGTCTGGGGGATTCTGTGGAGGTTTAAGCCGTAGCAACCCCCTCCCCGTTTTGGGGAAGTAACCGAATCAGGAAGACTGTTTTAATCAGAATGATGCCCCCTCTTCCTTCCTCTTCTGTTTATGGTATTTGACTTTAATTAATTAATTTGTGACGGGGTTTCTCTCTGTTGCCCAGGTTGGAGAGCAGTGGTTCACTGCAATCTCTACCTCCCAGGCTCAAGCTATTCTCCCACCTCAGCCTCCCAAGTAGCTGGGACTACAGCTGCACACTAGCACGCCTGGCTAATTTTTGAATCTTTTGTAGAGAAGGGGTTTCACCATGTTGCCCAGGCTGGTCTCCAACTCCTGACCTCAAGCAATCCTCCTGCCTCAGCCTCCCAAAGTGCTGGGATTACAGTCATGAACCACCGCACTGTGCCAACTTTATTTTATTTTATTGCAATCACTTTTCAGGGCCAATGACCTTCTCTGGGAGAGTGGGGAGGGAGCTGAAAGGAAACACCTTGGGTGGGCTGCCTGCTGAGTTGAGGTGTTGTTTCCTTTCCAAAGCAGCCAGCAGTTGCTGCCATATCACTGCACCCTGTAAGAGTGACCCCTGGCAGTTCAGAGTCCAAGTCCCAGGCTGGACTGGTCCCTGACCCTACACTTCCCACACTGCCATTCCAATGAACACAGTATCAATGGCTAAATCCAAGCCTTTCCACAAACAGAAAATAGGTAAGATGAACACTGCATTTATGTAGAACCTGCACTTTATTTAACAATAATTGTTTTTTGTAAACTGTAGTATATCCAGAGAGAGAAACTTCTTGGGTCCTTCTTGCCTGTTTCATGTACTCTGGGTTAGAAAGCCACGTCTGCCCAAATAAGGCAGATCTCTCTCCCCATCTGCAATGCTCCAGTGCATTTGGTGCTCACCTACCACAGATCACATGTGCTATACAATTGAGTCCTAATGAAGGCTTCTTGCTCCCCGATTACTGCTGACAGCCCCTTCAAAGAAGCAGGGTTTGTGCTGCTCCCTGTCATTCCCCTTACCCTGGTTCTGCAGATTCTTTTCCACCGTTTTCATGCTGTTCTGGCTGAAGCAGGCTCTCATGGGCCGGGCTGTTTCTTTTTAAGTCTGTGACTGAACTTGCTCAAAGTTCCACATCTGAAGTCTTTTTTGTGGGGTGGACTAGGAGGCATTACTCCCTTCCAAAGTATTCTGAGAAATACTAGCCACTGATTACTTATTAATAACCTGCCCAGTGCTGCAGCTCTGTGCTCTGACCCATGCCGACTGCTCGGTCAGCATTTTGGCCCCTGGAATTCTTGACTGCACTGTGGTGAAGAGAGGCTAAACACAAAGCAAAACAAATAGAAGAAGCCAAAGTTTCTTTACTCATTCAAGCACAGTTGAAATTTAGAAAACACAGATGAGCTGAAAGGAGAGAGGATCTCGCTGCAGAAATAGAAACATCAACATTTTGGTCCACATCACAGGAGACCCTGAGGAACCTGCCGTCTGCTTTTTCCACATAACATGACTTCTTGAGCATATTTTCAAGCCATTCTCTTATTTTTAAAATACATTAGTATCCCATTATATAGACATATTGTATATATCTGAGGGCTATTGGACAGCATAGTTTGTTTCTGAATGTTTGGTATTATAAACAATAGTAGGGTGAGCACCCTGTGGCTGTCTGCTTGCAGCAGGAGGGCTGTTTTCAATGTCTTTGTGGTTGGATTACATCTGAGCTGAAAACAGATTTCCCCTCTAGGCAGCAGGAACCTAGTGGGCATGTCATGATGTTTTCAGGTCACCAGGAAGCATCTTCCTGGCTGCCCCAGCCCAAAGGTGACCTGCTTAACCCCTTGAGCTCACCTTCAAGGACTGCACTTTCTCATTCTCACAGTGATTCCTGACCACACATCAAAGGAGGTAGGAAGGGCAAGCATTACTGTTATTTTTAGGAGGAGGGAGCAGACACACACTAACTGAGGTGTACTTGATGGTCTCCATCTGATGTGGTGTGGCTGTGTCCCCACCCAAATTGCATCTTGAATTGTAGCTCCCATAATTTCCACATGTTGTGAGAAGAACCTGGTGGGATGTAATTGAATCATGGGGGCAGTTTCTCCCGTATGTTTTCGTGGTAGTAATTCTCGTGAGATCTGATGATTCTATAAGGGATCTCCCCTTTCACTTGGCTCTCATTCTGTCTTGTCTGCTGCCATGTAGGACGTGCCTTTTGCCTTCCACTGTGATTGTGAGGCCCCCTCAGCTGTGTGGAACTGTGAGTCCATTAAACCTCTTTTTCTTCATAAATTACCCAATCTTGAGTATGTCTTTATTAGCAGCATGAAAATGGACTGATACGCCATCCATGCACAGGTGAAACTTGTCTTATAACTTGTCTGCTTCTTCTTCCAACTGGATCCCCTTTCTCACCTGTGACCTGAGTTCAAGCCTGTCGCTGCCAATAAGGTCCTGTTGCCATCCCTCACCTGGGAGTGATAAGGGAGGTCATTCATTATGTCACATCTGTCAACTTTTTTTGGCTCTGTGAGCTCCTCAACCACTCAGTGCCACAGGCATTGATGACTCCAGTAGAAGCTAAGTGACTGCCAATCTTTCAAATGGATTTTGGGATAGAATGATCACCAGTAGTCTTGTAGGTGACGGGTCTGTAATGGCTTCTTTTGGGTTTCCTAGGTGAAAAGTAGGCTTTCGAAAGACTTCTCTGTACACTTGGATGCCACTTTTTCTTCTTTACTTCATTGTAAATGTTTCTACCCCTTTCCAGAATCAAATTTGCTATCTACATCCTGGCATGGGGAGGCCATTTCAGCATGGGGCACAGGTCCTCACATGGCATTGGTAGACAGACACTTGGCCCTGCAGTTTGGGTTTTATTTGTTTATTTATTTATTTATTTATTTATTTATTCATTTATTTATTTGAGATGGAGTCTCGCTCAGTTGCCAGGCTGGAGTGCAGTGGTGTGATCTCAGCTCACTGCAACCTCTGCCTCCCTGGTTCAGGCAACTCTCCTGCCTCAGCCTCCCGAGTAGCTGGGACTACAGGCGCCTGCCAACATGCCCAGCTATTTTTTAAAAAATATTTTTAATAGAGATGGGGTTTCACCATGTTTGTCAGGCTGGTTTCGAACTCCTGACCTCATGATCTGCCTGCCTTGGCCTCCCAAAGTGCTGGGATTACAGGGATGAGTTACTGCCCCCCCAGCCAAGTTTGGGTTTTAAAATCGCTAAGTTAGTGGTACAATTCTGTGCAGGAAACAATCTCACTGGTGGTTTGGCTCTAAGCTGTCGAATTACCAGAGCACTTGGCTGGTTACTTTGGGGTCTGTAAGGAGAGAGGGTCCCTGCGGTCGTTCCAGTCCATGTGTAGAGTTCACCTGTGTTCTGTGTTTATCACCCACATATTAAGTTTGTGTGTTACCAAGATGACCTCCTCAACAATAAAAAAAAGAAGCATTTCAAAACTTTTAATAACTTTCAATCTAGCAATTCAATTTCTAGGGATCTATTATTTAGAAATTAATCACAAACCACTAAATAAGTATATTCAAGGGTGCGCATGGTAGTGTTATAATACTGTTTTGGAGAGGGAGAGGAAGAAAATCAACAGGAGACAACTGACAGGACATCTAAAGGGGATTGGTTAAGAAAATCACGGGAAGCCAGAGCCGTCATTAATAACAATGCGGGAAAGGTCACTTGGGTACTTGAGGGAAATGTTCAGAGTCTAACTATGAGGAGAAAATGCATGGGACAAAACAAGTATAATTTGGTACATTTCTGCTGTATGTGTAGAATGAATGAACACATGCCAATATGTGGGTATTAGTTGAAGCTGGCTGGAGGCGTATTTCTTCTCTCTCTCTCTCTCTCTTTTTTTTTTTTTTTTTTTTTTTTTTTTTTTTTTTTGAGACAGAGTCTCACTGTGTCGCCCAGGCTGGAGTGTAGCGGCACGCTCTCCGCTCACTGCAAGCTCCTCCTCCTGGGTTCACGCCCTTCTCCTGCCTCAGCCTCCTGAGTAGCTGGGACTATAGGCACCTGCCACCACGCCCAGCTGATTTTTTGTATTTTTAGTAGAGACGGGGTTTCACCGTGTTAGCCAGGATGGTCTTGATCTCCTGACCTCGTGATCCGCACACCTCGGCCTCCCAAAGTGCTGGAATTACAGGCATGAGCCACCACGCCCGGCTGTATTTCTTCTCTTTTATGAGTTTTTCCTCCTCTGGCCCCTTTTCTCTTCCTCCTGCCTCTTTTCTCCTCCTTCTCCTTCTCCTTCATCTTCTTCTTCTTTTTTTTTTCCTGATGAGGTCTCGCTCTGTCACCCAGACTGGAGTGCAGTGGCATGATCTCAGCTCACTGAAACCTGCGCCTCCCAGGTTCATGCGATTCTCCAGCTTCAGCCTCCTGAGTAGCTGGGACTACAGGCATGTGCCACCATGCCCAGCTAATTTTTGTATTTTTAGTAGAGATGGGGTTTCACCATGTTGGCCGGGCTGGTCTTGAACTCCTGACCGCAGGGGATCCACCCGCCTTGGCCTCCCAAAGTGCTGGGATTACAGGTGTGAGCCACCACAACCAGTCCTCCTTTTTCTTCTTTGTCTTCATCTTCATCTTCTTTGGCAGGTTTTCAGCTGTTGTGATTAGCAAGACCCAGTGGCAATGCCTTAACCAGCATTTTAAACTCACAGGATAGAGAGGTGTTGCTTCCCATTTTCCTAACATAAAACAAAGAACTAGTTGAGGTTCCCTAATTTGGTAGCATTTTAAACTTTTATAGCTCACACATCTTGTTACTTCGTGTTGTCTACACAGTTTCAGTCTTTGAGAACTGGGGAGATAAAATGACTTATTCAAGTTGAAGGGGACCCTATTTCCTGAGCTCATAGCTTGGGCATATGGTTGCTGGGTCTTAGACTACTGGAATATAGGTGGAATATAGGTTAAAATTCTTAAAATCAGAACTTTCTGGAAAACCAGTGTGGTCACCTGGAAAACCAGTGTGGTTACCACCCATCTGTGGGCCCACATTTCTCTCCAGCCATCCAGGGAAGAGGATGCTGGAAGCTTGTCCTGACCCTATCTCCTGCTGGATGGGAAAGTGTGCCTGAAAAATCTTACTCCCCATAGTGGGAATGTTTTTAAGCGAGGAGGTTCCATGGCAGAGACGGCTGGGAGAAACTGGTTATGAACAGAAGGCTCCTCCTGAAATCCTTTCCACAAACACACATGAGTGCGTGCATGTGCGCGCGCGCACACACACACACACAGACACACAGCTGGGTGTATGTGTGTGAGTCTGAGTCTGAGTTAGATGCATCTGCAGCCTAGATGGGAGGTCTGCCACAGGAAGGAGGGAGGTCAAGAGCCCACAGGTGGGAATCACCTGAAGCTGCGATCACCTGGGGAGAAGCAGGAGAATTCCCTGAAAAAATGTGTAAGTAAACTGCACCTTCCATATTTTTTTTGGAAGAACCAGAGTTGTTGGCTGGAAGAGGGGAAAAACGTCATTCTGGAGACATTTAAAAAGTTTTCTAGGGGGTAGACTCTACTGAGAGATGTGAGAGAGTGCGCCTTGGGAAGGGACAGCGGAGCGGGGCGCGGGGAGGTGAGCAGGCTTCTTGGACCGCTGGATCCTCCAGGACACTCCTCCCTGTGCAGAGAGGCCCGGAGTAATGTGGCTGCAAGGGAATCCATCAGGGAGGGCGGGACTGTGCAGAGATTCCGGGTACTAGGGAAGGGCCATCAGCAAAGGGGTGGGGACCAGGGAATAAGCAGGACTCAGGGCCCTCTTGGAGCCAGCAAAGTGAAAGTAGAGGAAGGAGAGGAATCTGGACAAGGGGACAGGATCTCATACCCACCAGAGCCTTGTGACTTCAGAACTAAAGGGCTCCTTGGTGGGAGCAAGGCCATCAGGACTGTATCCAGTGTATGGAAATAGGACACCTTGCAAGTGAAAATGAGCAGGGCCTGGTCCAAGTGGAGAAGAGAAGCTGGGGGTGTTGGAGCCTCAGCACTCTCTGGCCTTTTCTTTCTCCCTCCCTCCCAAGCTCCTCAGCGACCCCAGAGAGGCATCCAGTGTTTTGTGCTCTTTGTCCCTTCCCTTCAATTGGAATCCACTGTGATGCCATTCAGACCATAGGGTGACTCTACTCCCTGTGGTAGACCACAGTGTTCTCTCTGGGATTTAGTGACGACTGTGGGATGGGGTGGAGTTGGGTGCAGGGGTTGGGGGTGCTCTGAAGGCTTGCCAGCAGACAGGGGGCACCTGAGTGAGGGACAGGGGGATTCAGTCTGGGGCGATAAATGCTGTCCTGGAGAGGTACCCAGCCGGGGTGGCAGATGTGAACATCCACAGGAGCTGCCCACAGATTCAGTGGGCACAGGAGGAGAAGGGAAGCCAAATGGGCATACCCTGTCTGAGGGACGTGCCTCCCCACAGCTCTGGTTGGAGCCCTGTGGGTGGGAATCTAGGCTGCTGTTACCAGAGGGGCTGATTTTCCAGGAGATTCTGCAGAGTGGCATGTTTGTGCAAAACCTGTCACTTACAAAATGCCGTTGATTAATTTAAAAACAAAACAACGCTGTCTCAGCCCAACATAGCGCATTCTTTGGGCCATGGGCTTATGACTCCTGCTGCAGTAGCGAACCTGATGGTGCTAGGTCCAGACTGGCATGGCGTGAGGCATGTTGTCCCTTCTAACTTAAAACAGAGCCCCTAACTAGGTTGGAAGCCAGTGTAGCCACGTGGGTGTAGCAAAATAAATGGAATGCAGGGTCTCAGTTAATCTGCACGCCTTCCTTTTGGGATAGAGCAGTCCTATTTTGTAATTGAGAAAAAAGGGGAGCTCAGAGAGGTACATAGTTGTCAGGGAGTAGCAGGTTTTACTCCAGCTCTTTCTGATTTTCAAGACCGATTTCTCATTACGTATAGCTTTTGTATAACAGAGAAAGGCTCAGGTAGAGTGAATGTTACTGTACTAGGGTTCTCCAGGAAACACCAATAGAATATATCTGTATCTATACCTATAGATATAGAAATATAGGAAGATATTTACTATGAGGGATTGACTGATTACATGATTATGGAGGCTGGAGAGTCCCACGGTCTGCTGTCTGTAAGCTGGAGGCCCAGGAAAGCTGGTGGTGTGGTTCCAGTCCAAACTCAGACGCCTGAGAACTAGGGGACCGATGGGGTAAGCCCGAGTCCAAGTCTGAAAGTCTGAGAGCCAATGTCCAAAGTCATGAAAAGATGGAAGGTCTGGCTCAAGGAGAGAGAGGAAATTTGCCTTTTTCTCTGTCTTTTTCTTCTGTTTGAGTCCTCAAAGGACTGGATGATGCCTTTCCACCCTGGGGAAGGTGATCATCTTTACTCAGTCTACTGGTTCAAATGCCAGTCTCTTCCAGAAACACCCACACAGGCACACCCTGAAATAAGGTTTTATTGACTATCTGGGCATCTCTTAGCCCAGTCAAGTTGACACATAAAATTAACCATCACTGCTACCATATCCACTGCTAATAGGAATATGGTGAAGCAAATTCTCCAGAAGGAAAGGCTGCCATCCCTAGGACCAAACTCCTGCCTTTTCCATTCTAGTTGGGAACATTCTGACAGACCAAGAAAGAGTATCAGGGGCTAGGATGGAGAGCTATAAGATGGCATGGACTTATATGAAATGTGCTATGTGCATTTCATTAATTCACTCATTCATGCAACACACTCCTAATGAGGACCTGCTCAGTGCTGGACTCTCTGTTCTAGGCACTTCGGATCCAGGAGTGAACTTAGTAGACAAATGGCTCTGCCCTTATGCTACATTCTAGCTGGAGGAGGCAAACAATACACAATGCATGTAAAAAGCAAATCATATGGTAGGTTAGGAGGTGACAAGTGTTATTCCAGAAATACAAAAAAGGAGGCATAGAAGTGTGTGTGTGTGTATTGGGGGGAGGCGCGGGTGGGTGAGGGAATTGCAGTTGTGATTGGTTTGATGAGGGTGTGTCTCACTGAAAAGGTAGCACTGGAACAAGGCTGTGGCAGGAGCATGCCTCCTGTGAGAAAAGCAAGGAAGCCAGAGCAGCCAAGTGCAGCAAGGGAGCAGTGTTGAGGTCTGAGATTCCAGAGCCCCACTCACCCAGGGCTGGGTGCTATTATGCCACTCATTGCCCCGTCTCTCCAAGTCTCTAATTCCTCAAGTGTAAATGCAGTTGATTACATTTCCTCTGCTTCACAGGTATTGGAGGATCCACTGTGAAAACTTTGAAGACTGATTTTATTTTATGTGTGAGGCTGCCCTAGGAAAACAGTCTCGGTAACATTCTTATTCCTCCTAGACAGGATGTCCACCATGAAGCTTCCCCCAGCTCCTCCATCTGCAGGGATGTCCCACTCTCTGCTTCTACTGCACCCAGGTGCATCAGTTTCCTCTGAAGGGATGGCTGCCAGGAGGCCAGCTTCTCCAGCCCCTGCTGACTTCACGGGCATTTGACCTCCGCAATCACACAGGGACCCATACACAGAAGAGCCCTGTGCATGGTTGAATGCTCTGCCATTGCCATCTTTAAATACTCCATGATTTTATCTTTACACTTGTGATGAAGTCCAATGGGACAATACAGCGTGCCCCTGAGCAGAGGCGATATGCGTGGTGTGTGTGTTGCCATTCCTTGCCTCAGAGCACAGAATTCTGGTGCTCCCATGATAGTGGGAGTTCAGAAAGACTCGAAGTGAGAACGAGATTACTCAAAGTGCGTACAAGTGCTACAGCTCTGATTAAGTACGGGCCTGATGGGCCATGCTTTCCATTCAAACTAGAACTTGACTCAAAAATGGAAAGAAGGAAATGATGTTCTAAGAGACATCAGTAGCCAAGGAAGCCTATCATATTCTTTCTCATTCCTGTTGTTTCTTTGTGTTAGTCAACCACTTATGCCAGTAGTTATGACATAGGAGGAAAGGGAACTAGCCCTTCTCTTTTCTTTTTTTTTTTTTTTTTCTTTTTGAGATAGGGTCTTGGTCTGTCACCAAGGCTGGAGTGTGGTGGCACGATCTTGGCTCACTGCAACCTCTGCTTCCTGGGCTCAAGCAATCCTGCCACCTCAGCTTCCCAAGTAGCTGGGACTACAGGTGCGTGCCAGCACACCCAGATAAATTTTGTAAAGATGGGATTTCACCATATTGCCCATGCTGGTCTCCAACTCCTGGGCTCGAGTGATCCACCTACCTTGGCTTCCCAAAGTGCTAGGATTATAGGTATGAGCCACAGTGCCTGGCTTTCAGGTCTTTGTTAATCCTCAGTAAGTCAAAGGCAGAGGGTGCTGGTAGAATGTATGCATATCTAGAAATGAAATAAAAACAGCAAAGCTAGTTTTTGTGCAGCATTTCCAGTAAGGGATTGGTTGAAAGGGCAGGGCGATTGTGTCATTGTGTGCCTCTAAATGCAATCATCTGTACTGGTTAAAAAACCTCCCAAATCTATTTATGTATAAGCTACAAAATACGAATTCTATAATTTCTGTGATTCTGCATGTGAGCTAAATGCTTCCATTAGTATTGTAAGGTGGCATTGCACTGGAATGGTAAGATTTATGCTATCAATTTATGTTTAATTTTTCCAAATTTAGCACATATGAAATAGCAAATAATACCACTGCAAGTCAACAGAGAGACAGCAGAAGAAAGGAAAAGTCCTTATATTTTAGTAACTTTCCTGGCACCTTCTTTCCTGCTTTTTGGAAAATGGGCCCAACATTTTCATTTTGCACTGGGCCCTGTGCATTTTGTAACCGGCTCTGGCCAGCTCAACTGGTGCCCAGCAAACACTGTCTCCTGCTCACTCCACTCCAAGTCCCAACTAGGGCCAACAGTGCCAAGAATGAACTGTCACTGTGAACTCGGGCCTGGCCCCAAAGAGTTTCTGCTGTGATTCCCATCACTTTTATTTTCAAGGAATTAAGACAAAAACTTCAGGCTCTGTTTGGGGTCAATGTTGTGCCCATTCTCCTTAAGAGAGAATAATAAGTTATTTAATTGTCTATAGGCCAGAGAGCATCATAAGGTACATACGTTTTTAAAAATAAAATTTCACATAACCCCAATATATAACAAAAAGAGAGAAAAAAAAAAAACCCAACATAGATATTCTCTGAACTGTGTAAACCCTTTGGAAATTTCCATGACAGAAGGTTTAGAACATTCTCTAATGGTGATTTTAATACAACAAAAAGGTCACATCTGTATCTTATTACCTTACGGAGCGTTCCCAGGGACTTTTCCCCAAAGGTGTGTTACAGCCCGTGCTTCCATTAGTAAGGATAGATAAAAGATGTTAACGTTGGATGCTATTCTAAAAAAAAAAAGAAAAACAAAACAAAAAAATCCCTTCTCTTTTAACACTAGAGGTCACTCTGCAACCGCAAATGCGAAATAGCACCCTGGGGCTCCAGAAGGTCAGCATAGCTAATCTGTATAAATTGCTGAACCATGAGCCAAATTTGTACCTAATTACGGGTTGCTTTGATGCAGTCCCACTCCTATTAAAAGTTTCTCTCTTTCCTGCAGAATTGTGGATGTTGTGACTTATATGTTTCTACTGAGCCCTAATATTTCTCAGCTAAGCAGGGGCATTCCAGGCACTGTAACCAAGAACACACATCTCCCTACATTCCAGATTTTTGATGTTAATTATCCAGATGGAAAAGAGCATCTGCCACTCGGGTATCAAATGGTGATAACTTGGTCTTTATTTCTTTACGAGACTGAGGTAGAGACAGATTTAACACAACCCTGCATGTGGGCGTGCAAAGACCACAGGCACAGCATGTTGCGCAGAAACAATTGACAAATATTTTCAGAGTTTCTTTTTCCTGTTTTTGGAGCTACGTATAAAACTGACTCTGCATCCAGTGTATGGAAATAGGGTTATTTGCATATATTGGGGATCGGAACTCACAAATGGCTTATCAATCGAAAATTAAAATCCTTGTGCAGCATCCCTAGAAGACTTCAATTTCCTTTGGTTAGCTACCCTTTCGGAGTAATTAACGTTATTTCTGATTTGGATTCCTGAGGGTTTGGATATCTGTCTATGCAGTAATTTCATATATAATTGCATGCAAAAATTTGTGCTTTATTTCTTTACTGGCTGCTAATCTTTGGTATTTTTTTTCTGTGATGGATGGGAGTTATGAGGGGTCTTCATGGTCTCCTCATTTAGGGAGAGTGGAATTCCTGAGCTGGGCAGGCATAAAAGACCTGAATATCAAACAACGAAAAATAACGGGCATAGTGGAAGCTTCTCACTCTCTGCAATATCTTCCTGAGGCATGGATGGGAATTTTGCAGCAGAGGCAGGTGATACACAGGAAATGCAAAGCTCTCTTCTTGGGAGGGCGGGCTCAGCTCGCATGCTAGAAGTGCCTTGACACTGGCAGCCTCAGCTGGGGTGGAGGGCAGTCTCCTTGCCGTTCTGCTTAGCCTCCAGCACTCGCAGCAGATGGAGAGCTGGTGTGGATAAAGTGAAGCTCCTGTGCTGCTCCTGGGTCCAATTCCTCACATGAGGGGGTGGCCACATTTAGGAAGATTTTAGCCCTAGACCAGCCAGACCCCTCCCTCTCTGGATTACAGCACAATCGCATAATCACCCTGACCTTCTCTGTGTTGGATTTTCTGTTGTATTTTGCTTAGATTTAGAGCATTCAAGGTGGTTGAAATCATTACTCTCTGTAAGGAGATAACAAAAATACGCTATGGTCACTTATCTTGGCACCTAGCCGGTCCAGCCATCGATTTCCCATCTCGGTTCACAAGGTGCTGAATGGAGCCGATCAATTTAACAGCACCGATGCGACTCAAATATTCTCATAATCTATATTATCAGTGGGCTTCCTTCCTGATGTCCTCATCTGACCTGGTCACCGTGGCCTCTTGATCGGAGAAATGAAAGCAGGGATTGGGAGGTCTTCATAACGGGAGTATGTGAGCTTTAGCGCGGCCACTCTGGGGGACTGAGGGTTCATCATGCCCACAGCCCTGCTGCTAATGCTTTTAGTAATGTGCATGCTTGGATTTAAATTAGGAGTCCCAATTAGTCTCCTGTTTTCTAGCAGCCTGCAAAAACGCCATTTAGGGAGGAACTGTTTAGAAAACAGGTTTTTACTTAATAAACAGTGATCAATCGAATTGATTAACCATGAACACATTCCCACAGTCTGTGGGTGGCGCTTGTTGTTGATAATTGCGGTTCATGAGTACAAGACTGTTAAGTGGCTGCTCATAGACGATTTCCCAGCTCTTTCACCTAAGAGAACTGGGGGCGCACTCTGGGGATGCCAGCAACTGTTGACAGCACTTTTTGGGTTGGGGCTATGCCTCAGCCAGCCTCTGCCCCTAGCAGGCCTTTGGAGTATCTCTATCAATTGTGACCATTTACTAGACACTGGCAGACATTTCTGTAAACCTCGCATCTGTTTTTTTACTAATTCACGCGGTAATTAGGTGTTCTCACGCTGGCTTTGTGGCTTTACATAAATGGTAAGTGTTTGGAGCTGCCTGTGCATTAGAATTAGTGCTGTGTTCTGTGCAAGGCTTATTACCACCGAGGCTCTCTCTCTGCTCGCTAGAACGGCAGCTAGAAAACTGGGAGGAGAGCTTCCTGGCAGCATTAGCAAACTAGCAGCCCCTGAAGGGCGATGAGAAAGATGCAAGTGAAGGCGGGTTCGGCGGGAGAGTCCCTGGTTGCACTGAGCGGTTGCGCCGCGCGCCTGGAGTTGCGCTTGATGAACGCAGCCCGGGGCCGTAGCGAGCACCGCCGGGCGGGTTGCCCGGGGCTCCGGGCCCAGCTCCCAGCCCAAGGGACTGACTGTTCTTTGTGGGACAGAGGGGAGAAGACGCCTGCCATTTGGAACCCTTGCTGATGCTCCAGCTCATTTTGGGCAGGTTTCTGAGCCCCTCTTGGCGTAGTTTACCTAATTACCAAAAGTACAGAATAGCGATGTGTTCTATTATGTAGGTTAGAACGCCCTTTATGCTCTCGGTGCTGGCCCTGGGTAAATGGGAAGCCGCCAGAGGGCTGGGTGCCTTTACAGTTGTCTTGACCGAGGACTCCTCGGGGCCGAATGATCTCTTGCGCCGTCTAGCGGTGTACATACCTACTCTCCGTGGACACCAACCTAGTGGTCCTGGATCTTCACTCTGAGTCAATGGCCCCGCCCCAACCCTAGAGGTTTTCCTTGCACTGAGGAAGGGACCCAGGCCTTGGTGTTTTTTACAAGTGCCCCAGGAGATTCTAATGTGCATCCAAGCTGGAGAACTTCTGCTAGAAACCAAGGCAAGACAGAGCCACACGTGATAGGTGGTAAGCCATACGTGCTTCAAAATATGTTTATTACTTATGTGTTTATTATTATTATTTTAAACATAACATTTACTCATGGGTAGTTTTTTTGTTTGTTTTTTGGTTTTGAGACGGAGTCTCGTTCTGTTGCCTGGGCTAGAGTCCAGTGGCTCAATCTCAGCTCACTGCAACCTCCGCCTCTCGGGTTCAAGCAATTCTCCTGTCTCAGCCTCCCAAATTGCTGGGACTACAGGCACATGCCGCCATGCCGGGCTAATTTTTGTATTTTGGGTAGAGACGGGATTTCACGATATTGGTCAGGCTGGTCTCGAACTCCTGACCTCAGGTGATTCACCCACCTCAACCTCCCAAAGTGCTGGGATTACAGGCGTCAGCCACCCGACCCACACTTACCTATAGGTAGTTCTAATTTGGAAATTTCCAATCCTCTGGGAAGACTCTGCAGATTGCCTGGGATAACAGTAAAATTCCAAGCCCTCCTCTCTCTTTCCACCTCCTGCTAGAGACTGAAGAAACTAAATCAGTACGTGATTTCTTAGTCTCTCTTAATGCAGGGGTGGCCGTATGACACAATGCTAGTCAATATGATGTAAGTGTAAGGAAAAGTCCACTCTGGGGTGTTTCTGGAAAAGCCTTTTTCATCCTTTCTTTTTTTTCCTGTTAAAAATGGATGTAGAAGATCACCACCCACTTTTCTCTTCTTGCTTTGGATGTAGATGTGATGCCGGGAACTCATGCAGCTATCTTGCAATGATGAGGATGAGGCTAAGAGAATAGGAGAGATCCTCGCTCAAACAGGGTAAGCCAACCCCAGAAGCAACTTGCCTCCAGACTTTTTATTATGAGGGAAAATAAATCCCTAAACATTTAAGCCACTGGTAGGTTATATGTTACTTGCAGTCAAATAATTCATAACAAATATACTTACAGAGGAAACATCATGATGAAATGCTGCCTAGAAGAAAGATGACAAGAAAAATAAAACTTTTTGAAGTGTGTACAATGGGCCAGGCCTTGGGCTTTCACATGCATTATTTCATGCAGTACCAAAGACATTGGTGTCATGATTACTATTTTCATTTGTTGAGAAAACTGAGGTTGAATAATTTTCCTTTTATCAAACTGACTGCCGAGTGTCTGTTTAGTATGAAGGAACAATTATGAAATGCAAGAGTCAAGTTTCCAGAAAGTTTTATCTGTCTTCAGAGCCCATGCCTTTTCTTGGAATTTTTTCCTCCTACTGCCTCTTGCTTGCCAAGAAGAGATGCTGCAGTCAAGCCCTACTGGGGAGGCTGAGGAGGGCAGCCAGGCTGCCTCAGCTGGAAGCAGGGACACAGGGGTGACTGCAGTGCCATCAAGCAGGATATGGCATGTCTAACACTCAGAACCTTGAACTGCCTCCCCATCCCCACAGCACACAGAACAATGTAGCTGGCCCTGGGAGGACTCAGCTGGCCAGGACCTGGAGCCAGCTTCTTACATCAGAGAGAGATGGACAGAGTGGTGCAGCATGGTGGAACCACACGCTAGAGTAGAGAACCTGGGAAGAGAGGGGAGCAAAGCTCCTGGCAACTTCTTGAGGGAATGTTTACTTTGTTTTGTTTTTTGAGACGGAGTTTCGCTCTTGCTGCCAGGGCTGGAGTGCAGTGGCGCAATCTTGGCTCGTTGCAACCTCCGCCTCCTAGGTTCAAGAGATTCTCCTGCCTCAGCCTCCCGAGTAGGTGGGATTACAGGTGTCTGCCACCACTCTTGGCTAATTTTTTGTATTTTTAGTAGTGAGGGGTTTTACTATGTTGGCCAGGCTAGTCTCGAACTCCTGACCTCAGGTGATCCAACTGCCTCGGCTTCCCAATGTGCTGGGATTACAGGCATGAGCCATGGCGCCTGACTGGGAATATTGATTTGAATGATAAGAAGACTGAAAATCTGGCAACGTGGGCTCGAAATGAGAAGTGACACCTCATCCAGGTCTGCAACAAAGGCAGAGAACTGTGTATTTAATGGAGGGGATGGAGACCTGATATCAGAAACCTATTAGAGACTGCACATTTGAATATCTGTATTATGAAAATGCATGTGTTATAAAAGGGTCGACACTCTTCTTAGTTTGTGTCTATCCATCAGTCTCTTATCTTCACATAGGATTGTGTTAAAGACCTTCCCCCTCCTCCAGCCACTGTTATATATGGCCAGGTGGACATGGACCCTGAATGGCTCTAACATAGAAGACTGAGGTGCCCAGACAGGGCCCACATTAGACCTCAGCCCCACAGTTAGCCATCCCTCCAACTGTGCCAACAGGTGTGGCAGCATCCCTTTTCTGAGATAGAGCTGCTGGCTTCTCCTCTAAGCTCCCCGTATCACTGATTTGCACCTTCCCTGACTGGATAGATCATTAAGAGAATTGGTTTACAAGGCTCTTGCTGAGCTGCTGGCTGTGGGAGAGGAAGTAAACAGACACGAGAGAGAGCTATAACATATGATGTTATATCCAGTGCTTAATGAGGCCCGTAAAAACAGGAATGCAGGAGCAGCCGCAGATAAATGAACGTGCTTCATGCAGAATCGAGAGTTGACTGTATTTTATTTGATTTAGTTCTAGAAATAGCAGATGTTGTGTCAATTATGGCAAAGTAGTTCTAACTAATCTCTTCATTGAATTCATCTCATTGACCAAAATGGATTAAAAATTATTTTGTTTCCATGATTATAAGTCAATTTTCTATAGAAAATATACAGAAGAATATACTGGAGAATTGAAATGACCCGTAATCCCACCACTAATAATAACTCATAACAATGGATTACGTTTGCAAGTGCTAACTGGTTCCCAGTCACTATCTAGAACCACTCTTCTGTTAGCATGCTAATTAAACCCTCTAGGAAGTAGGGAGAGCTAGCAACTGTATGCTCAATATAAGGAAACAGAGGCACTGGGAAGTGGGAAGTTAAATAACTTCTCCAGTGTTAATACATTTGGAGGTGGTGGAGTCAGGGTTCTACCTTGGCAGTTTGGTTCTAAAACCTGCATTTTTTTTTTTTTTTTTTTTTGAAATGGAGTCTTGTTCTGTTGCCCAGGCTGGAATACAGTGGCGTGATCTCGGCTCACTGCAAATTCTACCTCCTGGGGTCAAATGATTCTCATGCCGCAGCCTCCCGAGTAGCTGGGACTACAGTTGCCTGTCTCCACACCCGGCAAATTTTTGTATTTTTAGTAGAGACAGGGTTTTACCATGTTGGCTAGGTTGGTCTCAAACTCCTGACCTCAGTTGATCCTCCTGCCTTGGCCTCCCAAAGTGCTAGGATTACAGGCGTGAGCCACCACGCCTAGCCTAAAACCTGCATATTTATCCAGGAAACTTTATTGCCTTTGGTAGAAACCCCTATTAATGTGTTTTCTTTCTCTGAAAATGCATGCAAATATCACATATTTTTATATGTATACACACAAATTGGAGATCATATTCTATATGCTGGTTTGCAATCTGCTTTGTTATATAACTTTATATAATGTTATTGTAAATAAGTGTTTGATGGCTGCATGGTGTTCTTTCATACAGAGGTACACTGGGATATTTTTAAAATCAATCTCCTAACCTCAGGCATTTATGCTGTTTCCACGTGTTGCTGGTTCATTTTATAAATAATGCTGAGATGAAAGCCAGTTTTATGTACATATCTCAGAGTGAATCTCTGAGTGTTTTATCTAAGTAAATTCCCATAAGCAACATTACTGGACAAAAAGTATGGTCAGTTTTAATGACCTAAATACTTACATAGATTCTTACACAGATTTAGTTTGGCAAGGAGCTTTGACCAAGATGATGAAATGAGTGGACTGGTTTCAAATTTGTAGTTGTGATTACAGCTCTATCCTGAGCCGTATGACAGAGATACATTTAATGGGCTAGAAAACAAGTGACATGGTGGCGCTAAGGAACCCCAAGAAGCACCTGGGTGGCTTGTCTTCCTTCATTCCCTCATAGCGCCCTGTTAGACACCCTCATTTGTCCATCTTCCCTGCCGGCCTGTGAGCAGGAGGAGGATCATGCATTGACCACATGTCTACCGAGTGTCCTCCCTGAGCCAGGTCCCGGGAGGAGTGAGGGCCCCTGTGCTCACCTGCATCCCAGAACTAGTGTGGAACCAGCTGCTCTGGAAGCCTTGGCAGGACTGCTGAAGCGAACCTCTCCCTCTGGCCTGCTTTCTTCATACTCAGCCTTTAAAACGCGCTCCAGTTGCCTTCTCCAGGGGTGGAAGTGGACATTATGCCAGGCAAGAGTGACAGTATATTCAAACTTTGGGAGCATCTTAAAAGGTAGATCTTGCATTATTACCCCATTCTACAGATGAGGAAGCTGAGGCACCAATAACTTAGTAACTTGTCCAGGACCACACTTCCAGTAAGTGGCTGACTTAGAATTTGAACCTGCATCTGCTTCACTCCCAAGATCTTAGTTTATCCACTGAACCTTGAGGCTTTTAGGAGACAGGTTTAGCAATTCAGGCTAGGGTTAGGTGTAGGCTTTGGTACTTGTCCTGATTCCTACTGACTCTGTGTGGCCCAATATTTAGACAGCAGGAACTGGAGCGTCTGCTTGTACCTCTGGATTTAGGTGATGGACTTGGAGGGCCCCCTGGAAAAGAGGAAGCCCTCTGGTTGCAGTAACTGCTAGGTTGAGACAAGTGTTTACAATTATTCCTACTGGGCAGCCCTTCACCCTGTTGCATCTGGTGGCAACAATCTCACTTTGCTTCTTTTAATTAAGGAAGAGACTTTTGTTGATATTACTATTTTTGGCAAAATGGCTTCCACTGCATTGTCAGTTATTTGAAATAAGGAATCCAAGGGCTCCCTTGTTTGATCATGTATTAGTCAGTTTTCATGCTGCTGATAAAGACCTACTCAAGACTGGGTAATTTACAAAGAAAAAGAGGTTTAGTGGACTCACAGTTCCATGTGGCTAGGAAGGCCTCACAATCATGGTGGAAGGCAAAAGCATGTCTTATCTGGTAGCAGGCAAGAGAGAATGAGAGCCAAGCAAAAAGGGAAACTCCTTACAGAATCATCAGATCTTGCAAGACCTATTCACTACCATGAGACCAATATGGGAGACACCACCCCCATGATTCAATTATCTCCCACCTGTTCCCTCCCAAAATACGTGGAAATTATGGGAACTACAATTCAAGATGAGATTTGGGTGGGGACACAGCCAAACCATATCAGATCATTTGTTCATTTGGCTGCTTTTGAGATCTTTCTACATATCAGGCCTTGCTCTGTGCCCTGAGAATCCAGAGAGAGCTCGGAGAGCCTCAAGGGTCTCCCAGTTTAGTGGGGAGACAGACTTGGACATGACTCGCTGCTATGTGAGGTGAAACAGACTGCAGCTCCAGGAGCGAAATGCTTTGGGCAGGACTCAGAGGGACAGTTGATCTCTGCCAGATGCAGAGTGACTGAGAAAGCTCCTGGGAGAATCTTCTTTGAAAAACAAAAAATAAGCTAGAAGTCATCAGCAGAAATGTATTACTATAGATCAAGCTAAAGGAATGACCAAATCAGGCAAAAAAAAACAAAACAAAAAAAAAAAATTAAAAAAGCAATGAATGGCAAGAAATTTACATTACAACTGGGCAACCTTAAAGTGGACTCATTTTAGTTTCTTTTGGCCACAAGCTAAAACAGGGCAGGGAAAGAGGTAAATGGGAAGCAACAACAAAAAGAATTGAGTTTTCTTTCTCTCTGCCAGCAACATTTGCAAAGCTTGACATAATTTGTACCGATATTTTCTTGTGAAGTACATGGGGATAACATTTCTTAAAATAATTATGCTCTTAACAGTCTCGCTCAGACTAGAAGCTGGGAAGCTGTACAGGAATCAGAGAATGAGCTTCTGAGCCTCTGAATTCAGATGGTCCCAAAGGACCCATAGGTTCCCACTCAGGTCCAGAGGAGCAGTGGCTTTGGCAGAGGCTGGAGGCAGAGGAGAAGAGGTGGGAGGCTGCCGACACGTGGCTCTGTGAGCTTAGCAGTGTTCTTGGAGGCTATGTTTGGCGGGGGGAGGAGTAGAAAGCCCCTGGCGAACACCAGCCTGGATGTCCCTGGACCAGCCACCACTTATGTCTGATATCAGGAACCCCACAGTCCCGGGACATAGCCACAGTGCCTTGGTCTTGCACAGAAAAACAGGAGAGTTAAATGTTGCAGATGTTTTGTTCTCCTTCTTCTGCCTTCTTTTTTTTTTCTTTCCTTTTCTCTTTTTTTTGAGGCAGAGTCTCCCTCTGTCACCTAGACTGGAGTGCAGTGGCGTGATCTCAGCTTATGGCAAGCTCCGCCTCGCGGGTTCATGCCATTCTCCTGCCTCAGCCTCCTGAGTAGCTGGGAGTACAGGCGTCCGCCACTATGCCTGGCTAATTTTTTGTATTTTTTTTAAAGTAGAGACAGAGTTTCACCGTGTTAGCCACGATGGTCTCGATCTCCTGACCTCGTCATCTGCCTGCCTCAGCCTCCCAAAGTGCTGGGCTTACAGACATGAGCCACCGGACCCGGCCTCTTCTGACTTCTATATTGCAGATTCCTTTTTTCCACTAGACCGTGTTGTGAAACAGGATTCTACTACCCTGCAGTTGAGTGGAAGGACATTAAGTGGCAATTGTTCTGAGTGCAATGGCTACTGTTCGCATGGAGCCACACTATTTCATAAGAAAAACGCGTAAGAATGCTCTCAGCTTAGAGATGTTAAGGGAGGCCTTTTCCCTGTTGGGATCCTGGACCGAGGAGAGCTGATATGCAGGATTGTCTCCCTCGGAGGGTCCTGCAGCTGTGTACCTGTGCAATGGACTTTCTGTGAGAGCTGCTGGGCTCTAGGGTCATTCATGTTCAAATTAAGTATTTACACCGTAAGTTGTAATTGTATTCATCTCAAAAGGAGATGGTGGAGTCTTTCAAATCAAAAAAGACTTTTTAAAGTGCCAGCCGTTTCATACTACCTGCTTCATGGGATTGGACACAATAACTCAAGCTTCAAAAATTCCATGCCTATGTTGTATGCTTGAATATTACAGATCTCTGTCTGAAATCACCTTCCTCCTGTGACAACCTTCTCCATCAATGAGAAACCCTGATTATTAAACTTTTAAGGAAAGTTTATGAGACTTTTTGATTATAAGAAATAATGCTCCTTGTAGATATTTTTAATAATAAAGATACAGTACATTTGTTCTATAGCTCAAAAGCAGTCCAACCATTAATTCCGCTTCTTTGAAACAAAACAGGCCAGGCGCGGTGGCTCACGCCTATAACCCCAGCACTTTGGGAGGCTGAGGGGGTGGATCACGAGGTCAGGAGATTGAGACCATCCTGGCTAATATGATGAAACCCCGTGTCTACTAAAAGTACAAAAAATTAGCCGGCATGGTAGTGGGCACCTGTACCTCCCAAGTCCCAGCTACTTGGGAGGCTGAGGCAGGATAATGGCGTGAACCTGGGAGATGGAGCTTACAGTGAGCCGAGATCGCACCACTGCACTCCAGCCTGGGCAACAGAGCAAGACTCTGTCTCAAAAACAAACAAACAAACAAACAGAATCAGGCTGCCACTGACAGTTGTGTTAAGAATGCATCCTCTCTTGTCCTGAAGGTCAACCTCCTGATGGGCATGGACTCTGTTATGTGGGCTGCAATACCATTCAGAACAAGTCCTGCAGGAAAAAGCAAGCAACTTTCCTTACTAGGTGACATTCCAGTTATAGAACTCCAGGCCACTGGTTCTCTACTGGGCGCTATTTTGCCTCCAAGGGCAATTGACAATGTCTGGTGACATTTTTGGGATTATCATCACTGGGGAGGGGGCTCCTGGTGACTTCTAGTGGGGAGAGGTCAGGGATGCTGCTAAACATCCTACAATCTACAGAACAGCCCCCGACAACAGGGAACGATCACGCTCAATATGTCAACAGTGCTGGGGCTGGAAAACCCTGCTCTAGGCATTCTCTCTTTTCAGGAAGAAAAACAAGGACAACGTAGGAAGGGAAGCAAAGAGAACTGACTTATACTGATCACCCAGGCTTCTGACTCTGTGTTAGATACTTCATAGATCAGAGCATGTAGTATTCAGTCTTCACAATGAAACTTTGATGTGCGTATTATCATCCCCATTGTACAGATGACAAACTGAGGCTCAGAGAGGTTAAGTGACTTGCCTGAAGTCAACCAGGTAGGACCTTTAAACACACATCTGCCTTGTTTCAAGTCCCACACTCTTTCTACTAGACTTCTTGAGTCCTGCAAGTAATGCGATGTTGGTAACTTCCTCAGGAAGTATATTGGATGAGAAAGAATGTCTTCAGGAAGGATGTAATGAATCTTTTGCATTAAAACACCTTCTTAATTTGGAATCTGAAAATTCTACCAGGCTGAGGTTGAAGTGTCCCTTTGTAGCACTTACAAAGAAAAGATCTGCACTATGTAAACGAAACCATAGGTCGGGCACAGAAAACTCTTTAAGAGGAGTGAGCTTTCTAAGGCAATGATTGTTAGTTTAAGCATTGCAGGATTCCAGATGGTAACCACATCACCACATCATCGTTCCTTATTAATGAGACGTGGAAAGTAATAACGTTCCTAGCACTCTGCATTCAGGAAGAGATAACTTCCTGGTCTTTGTCATCCATTAACACCTTCCACAAACATTTACAGAGCACTAGCATTGTGGTTGCTGCTGTCTCAGGGGACACCAGATAAGACACACTGGCCTGACAAAAGGTTTACTGTCTATTTAAGGATAGACCTAAAAGGAAAATTTCCATACCCTGTTTGAAGAGCTACAAGTCAGATGTAGATAAAGGGATAGGAGATTGTAGAGGGGACAGTAAAATTCCTGCTTGAATGGAGAGAGTGTCCCTGGGGAGTAAAGCTTGATCTGGGTTTTGAAGGATGAATAGAAGTCTCTTGAGTGGGCATGGGAAATAACAGCAGGCCAGACAGAGAAAGCCACAGGGGCAGAGGCCTTGTGACTGAAGAGCATGTAATTTTCAGAGGACAGTGATAGATAAACATGTGAGCCCCTACTGTGTGCTAAGCATTGGAAATAGTGAGGAATAATAGAGACAAATAACTAAGATAATATCAGAGCAAAACGAGTGCCATACAGAACAGGACAGGGTCATGTGACAGGAAAGTGAGGATTGGAAGAGGGTGACATTTGAATGAAGACCTAAGTGGCTAGGATGAGCTAGATCTATGACCTGAGCATTCCAGGCCTAGATGATTCTCCTCTCCCACCCCAGACTGCAGTCCCAGCATTGCAGGCAGTGAAGCCCACCTTCATGGCTGAGGCACCCGGGCCAAGGTACCCAGGGCACAGGAAAGGTTATAGAGAAGGGCTATGCCTCCTGCTTCTTCATTTTCTGTGCTGGTCATCTGGGGGAACATAGGGTCTCTCCCGGCATTGAGAAGCCCCTTGACAACTCCCAAGAGTGCTTCCCTGAAGGTGGGAGCCGCTGAGCACCCCCAGACTCAGGCTGCCTCTCTCACTGAGCCAACTGTATTAGTCCATTTTTTTTTTTTTTTTGCTGCTGATAAAGACATACCAGAGACTGGGTAATTTATAAAGAAAAGGAGGTTTAATGGACTCACAGTTCCATGTGGCTGGGGAGGCCTCACAATCATGGTGGAAGGCAAAAGGCACGTCTTACGTGGCAGCAGACGAGAGAGAGAGTGTGCAGGGGAACTCCTCTTTGTAAATCCATTATATCTTATGAAATTTACTCACTATCCCAAGAGCAGCGTGGGAAAGACTTGTCCCTGTGATTCAATTACCTCCCACTTGGTCCTTCCCACAAAATGTGGGAGCTACAATTCAAGATGAGATTTGGGTGGAGACACAGCCAAACCATACCACCAACACTCAGAAGATTCCACTAGCGGGGAATGTGATGCATCTCCAGGGTCACAGAAATTGCATTATCATTGAAAAAGCACAGACCCACTCTGCACTGGACCAGGTACTCCCTAAAGGGCAAGGCTGGGAGTTTACGGGAGAGGGTCCTAGGCTGAGGAGGGATGGGGGCTCTGTGCCCAGTTGTAGCTCTGTGCAAGATGAATAGTTGGGTTTTGTTGGGAGAAAGGGCCCTCAGGGTCATTACGGCATTGCCTCCAATACCCAGGGTGGCCTTGTCATTGGTGGAGGCTTCAAGTGGGTCAGACTGATGAGAGCTGAGCAGGTTGAGGGCTTCAGCCTCTGGAGTCCCTAAGGACCATCCCAGTGAGTGTGGGGAGGGCTGAGAGGTGAGAAGGCTGGGAAGGGGCTGAAGCTTTTTGAGGAGTCATGACAGAGACCTTGGAGTCCCCTGCACATGGTGAGGAGGCAGCCAGTGGTACTGGGCAGGGAATGGCACACCCAGTTTGTACTGATTTGTGCTTTAGATGGTTCTCTCTGGAGGCCGTTGAGAGAATATCTGGATTGATGAGGGGCAGACAACCTCTGATCCATCAGGCAATGTCAAGGTTGATGAGGGTCAGGACCAAGTGGCATCCCAAGCTTCCCATGGGGGATGAGGAAGTGGATGGTTGTCCTGCCATTAGACAAGGAATGTGGGTTCAGAAACAGGCCTGGGTAGGGGAAATACTGTAATTTTGATTTTGAGGATTCTGAGGGCAGAAAACCAGGCAGCTGCTGGAAATTCAAGTCTAAGGTTCAGAAGGCCAGCGACACAGTTGATGATGTAGGAGATGATCCATGAGCAGCGTGTTGATGATGCCCTGGACGTGGGAAGAGCCGAGGAGGCAAAGGACAGCATCCCAGCAGATCCTGACTTCTGGTGGACAGACGAGAGGGACAGAGTTCCATGGAGTTGACTGGGAAGGGGTGGGTCAGGAGGCCGAAGGAGAATCAGAGAGGACGATGGACACCAATGAAAAATCACGGCACTCACCTGTGAGAAGAATTTGTTTCTTTTTCATGATGAAATTGGAGCTCAGCTTCTGACAGGTCATCCAGCTAGTGCACAGCAGAGCAGGCACAGGGAACATATTAGCAACCCCTGGTCAGGATGGATCCACGAACCAAGCTGCTCAGTTTAGACTAATTGGAAAGGTTTGCGAAAGTCATACTTGCAAGTTATTATTTTTTATATATGATTAATGTACATTTTTTTTCATTAGGAGGAGCACAAATTCATTGCAGAAAATTTGGAAAACAAAAGAAAAAAAAAATATTTACCAAAATACCCTTTCTTTAACCAGTCAGTATTAGCATTTGGTGTGACTTTTGTGATCCTGTTGATCCTTTTTCTCATTTATATTTTTATTTTATTTATTTATGTTTTTTTGAGACAGGATCTCTCTCTGTTGCCCAGGCTGGAGTATAGTGGCGCGATCTTGGCTCACTGCAACCTCTACCTCCCAGGCTCAAGCTATTCTCCTGCCTCAGCCTCCTGAGTAGCTGGGATTACAGGCATGTGCCACTACCGCTGGCAAATTTTTATATTTTTAGTAGAGACAGCGTTTCACCATGTTGACCAGGCTGGTCTTGAACTCCTGACCTCAAATTATCCACCCACCTTAACCTCCCAAAAATCTAGGATTACGGGCATGAGCCACTGCACCTGGCCTTTATATTTTTATTTTTAAAAGACTTATAACCAATTGTTCAGGTTTGACACAATCTCCATACCCATTCTTTTTAATGGTCACATAACAATCCATCAAGTGAATGTACCACTGATTAATTTGAACATTCTCTCATTTTGAATACTTAGGTCATTTCCGTTTTTGCCACTACTATTTTGCAAAATTGTTATGCTGTATTGAACATTTTTCTGAATTTGAGATTATTTCCTCATGAAAGTTTCACAGTCAGTATTTTTATTGATCTTAATACATATTGCCAAATTGCTGCACGAGATAGCTGCACAAGTAATGACCCAGAAAATGTGTGACTAGAGATGTTTATTTTTTAATTTTGGATTTCTTTTTCTTTTCTTTTCTTTTTTTTGAGATGGAGTTTCGTTCTGTTGCTCAGGCTGGAGTGCAATGGCTCAATCTCGGCTCACTGCAACCTCCGCCTCCTGGGTTCAAGCAATTCTCCTGTTTCAGCCTCCTGAGTAGCTGGGATTACAGGCATGCGCCATCACACCCGGCTAATTTTCGTATTTTTGTAGAGATGGGGTATCGCTATGTTGGCCAGGCTGGTCTCGAACTCCTAACCTCAAAGGATCCACCCACCTCAGCCTCCCAAAGTGCTGGGATTACAGGTGTGAGCCACTGTGCCCAGCCTAATTCTAGATTTCTTTATTGCAACCACTCCGCTTCGTGAAAGAGGCCCTTGACTGTGACCAGCAAGAAGGGTACCAACTCCAGTCTGCAACTCCAGAATGCAGCTCTAGACAGCACGGCATGTGGGAATTTAGACAAGCTCACATGGGTCCTTTCAGAGTGAACTTCACTATCAGTTGGCAGAATTTGCAAAGGTATGAGAGAGGCCAAAAGGGACCTGGGTGGGATTGGGGAGTAGAGATGGGCATGAGAAAGAAATCCTGACAGTGTGGACCCAAAGAAGAGGCAACAGTGGGTGAAACAGGGGAGGAAATGAACACTGGTGAGAGCCCCATGCACTGCCTTTGCGTGTTCCAGAGCTCTTCAGAAAACTGATCAATGGGTACTGTACCTATTGAATTCTTGAGGGACTAACTTATTGGATTGCCTGAGGATCCCGCCACATTCAACAGTTGAATTCTTTTTTCTTTTTCTTTCTTTTTTTTTTTTTTTTGAGATGGAGTCTCATGCTGTCACCCAGACTGGAGTGCAGTGGCGCGATCTCGGCTCACTGCAATCTCTGCTTCCTGGGTTCTAGTGATTCTCTTGCCTCAGCCTCCCAAGTAGCTGGGATTTCCAGGCACTTGCCACCATGCCTGGATAATTTTTTTGGATTTTTAGTAGAGACGGGGTTTCACCATATTGGTCAGGCTGGTCTCGAACTCCTGACTCAACAGTTGAATTCTAATGGAGCTCTCCTGTTCTCTGCCCAGTGGCATGGGGAGAGTGGGAACTGGCTAGCCATAGCCCCGGCTCCCATGCTTGTGTTTGGGATAGAAGGGACGCATACTTATTACCAGCCAGCATGGGGTTAAGGGCCATTTCCCTGTGTGCACGTTCTTAGTTATTTGGTCCCCTAAAGGTCCTTAGAACGATACTAGTCAAATAAGAGAGTTAAGGTGATGGGAAGGAAGTGTGGGCTGGTTTGCATTAGACAGGATGTGATAGATCTGAAGACTGAAGGGCCAAGCAGAAAAGGGGAAGGTGATTTTCCCGGTCCTTATACCTTCCTTGATAGACCAAAGCTGATGTTAGTGGTTGGAAAGTGCTTTTTAAAGTCCAACTTGCCTTCTGTGTGTTTCTAAATTCTGAGAGAGTTTCAGGTAAGGACTCTGGAATCCCAGGGGAGCAAAGGAATAAACACCACACAACTGCAGCTTTCCAGAGAAGCCTTAAGACAACAAAGCACTCGTTAATGAAAAAATATTCGGTGGCCGACACCTTTATTTTTGTTTAGTCTTTTGACAGGGTTGGAATGAAAAGAGTTATGCGATAGGGAGAGAAAGCCCTACCTTCATTTAACTTGCTGTAGTCTGTGCGTATAATTACCTATAAGTGTAATTACAGAGAAGACAAATGGCATTTTTAGCTGTGGTCTTAAAGAGGCGAGTTAATTTCCGACTTTGACCAGAACTATGTTAATTAGCCGTGGTGCAGTCTCTCTCTCTCTCTCTCTCTCTCTCTCTGAATGGAAGTTCCTCACCCAGGACTGAACGTGGCCTGCTTCCTCTGTACCTTTGAGTAATGAAAGGACACTGCATGCCAACCAAATCAGGGCTGCTGTATTAATAAGGCTACTTTCCTGTCCATTTATCATCAATTAAAGGTGCGCTAGTTTGTAAAGTAACCCCACCTTCGGCCCGGCCGCCCAGAACGGCTCCTCATTTATTTTCTGCGTGGTTTCGGTTGGAGTTAGACCCACCTTGCAGCTCAGAGGTGACAGGCGGCATGAAAAAGTACACTAATTGAGACATCTCGAGGGAGAAATATAAGAAAACTGAAACGGTAATTAGAATGAGAGGATTTCAAGCTGGGTAAGGAAAATCGAATGGAGGTGCATATTAGGGGCTGTTACAAATGGGGAGGAAAGTACTTGGTGGGGGGGGGGGGGAGAAATGGATCTCAGAGTAGAGGGTACCCTTTTAACACTTCAGGGAGAGAGAGGAGACAGCAAGAAAATATCCAGGGTCAGGTGTGTGGACTTTTAGGAAGGGTGGCCTTGCACACAGGCTGCAAGGCAAAGCTAATAGGGAGTCTGGCCCGCAAATTGCCAGGCTTTCGATGCAGGCTGATGTTTGGAGGAGAGAAATAGCTTGGATTTCTGGTAGGGAATGTGATTCTAAAATTCAAACGTGATTTTTAACACTCCCAACCTTTTACACAAAACTGGCAAGAGAAACCGTAGAGAGATTTCAGGGGATTTGAAAACGGGAGTGTTCCTCGGCTTCTGCTTTCAGTCCTCTGACTTCTAAGCCCTGGAAGCTGTGCCTGAACAGGGTCCTGAGGATAGTGCCATGAGTCCAAACCCTCATAGGCCAAAAGGTAACAGAGATAGAGCCATTCTCCTGCAACATCATGCCATGTGCATGGATACATTTTTTGATTAGTAATTTGGATTTCAATTGTTCATTTTCTTTTGGAGATACCAATTCCCAGAAACCAGATGCAAATGGGCCATTTAAAAAAAATGTTCCTTTAAGTGTGAGAATGATTTTGAGTGGCCAGTTGCTATTTTAGCTTAGTAGATTATAGATATGCACCTACCAGGTGCATAAACTCTGAGAATGTTGCAGAGGAATTAGGTCCCATATTATCATCCAGCCAATGAGGCCAAGAGCAACAGCATGGAGATGCATGAGTCGAAAGAGAAAGAAAAGGTCTTACGGTCCAACCAACACTGGGACCCTTGTCAAATGGCTGGAAAAAGTCAGGTTGAACATTTTCAGTGACAGGGGACCTGAGCAGGTGTCATGCTACCAACTTCTGTCTGCAGATCAGACATCTCCCTTGTCACAGAAGAGCTCTGCAGATACTTGCATCCACAGTCATACTTTCCCTGTCTTGTTTCCAGCCTAAGTGTGCTCAGTTCCTTTAACTGGGTTCCTGGGAATAGGGGCATGGTTTTAGTTCTTTCCTACCTTAGCCATCATCCTGGTGTAGCACTCAATATGAGCCCTGCTATGTTATCTGACTGGCACGCAAAGGAAATGTCTGTCATCTCTTTTGTCATATAATATATGCTTCTATTAATGCATCTCAAGACCATTTTGATTTCTTTGGCAGCTACGTCACACTAACCATCAGTGTTCATTTCTATTCACTATTAATTGGGTCCTGTGAAGTGCTGGGCACTAGGGATAGCACGGTGGGCAAGACAGATGTGGCCCTTACCTGCACAGAGTTCACGGTGTGGCAGGGAAGATCCATTTGGATGGAGGAATCACTGTGTTAGGAAGGGTGAGGCCAGGCAGTGATGGGATTATATTAATACATAGGCTATGGGCTCATATCTAGTTCTGTTGTGGGGAGAAGCCCCTGAGGAAGAAGCATTGAAGTCGAGCCCTACAGGCTGCACAGGTGCTCACCAGGTAGAGCAGGAGTGGGAAGGGGGGGTGGCAAGTGCACCTAAAGAGGGAACAGCACATCCAAAACCCAGAGGCAAGGAAGGGTGTGGTGTGCCAGTGAATGGCTGAATGTCCTGGATAGGAGGGACTGGATGAGAGAATGAGGCCAGAGGAGGTTATGAGGAGGCCAGAGACTGGAGCCGGCCTGGTCTTGAGAGGGCCTGTGAATCGAGGTCAGGGTTTTGCCTTTCACTGTTGCCAAGCCCTTTTAAGTAGGAAATGGCATGATGAGGTTTTCAGCTCACTTCAGAACCTAAGTCTTTTTCGTGCACCCTCTTTGTAAGAAATCCCATTCCTCCTCCAATTCCCTTCCTAGGATTGAGCCCTGACTTTTACATGCAAGTGAAGAGCTGTGTGTTTATCCACATTTTAGACTTCATTGTGTGCAATTTTGACAATCTCTATGGACACTCACATTTGGATTCTGAATCTATCCCCTGATATATTTATCTCTTTCCCAGCTCCACTCAGTTTTGCTAAGTCTCCTTAGGCTCGTTCCAGGTTGATGGGGGTTTAGAGCTGGATAGAACCCGATGGCACTTCCCTACAAACTGTCCTCCTGGCTGCCGTAGAGCCATTCATGGACTCACGTGGGTTCCTGTTTTGACCTCCCTTGCCTCCACCTAATTGTAGCGACCTCAGCCTGCCTGTCTTCTTCTTGCCACCGTCTGGGAGGCTGCAGAGGCAGCCATATCCATTGGCCGTGGGGCCATTCCAGAGCTTGGCTTGGCAGTGTGCTGTGCTGCTCCTGGAGATGGTGCCTTGTCTCTCCACTCTAGAACTGCCTATGTCTCATCTGAGTCAGGCTGCCAAAAATAGAGTGCCATAGACTGGGTGACTTGCAAACAACAAATATTTATTTTTCCCAGTTCTGGAAGCTGGAAGTCTGAGATCAGGGTGCCGCTGGCTTGGTCAGGTTCTGGGGAGGGCTCTCCGTCTTCCAGGATGCAGATTGCTGTCTTCTTGTTGTATCCTTACATGGTGGCAAAAGTGAGAGAGCTCCCCGGTGTCCCTTTTGTAAGGGCACTAACCCATCGTGATGGCTGTACTGTTGTGATCTAATCCCCACTCAATGGCCCCACCTTCTAGTACTATCACCTTGGGGGTTAGGGTTTCACCATATGAATTTGGGAGTGGGCACAAATGTTCAACCCATTGCAGGTCCCCTGAATAGTCCTTTTTTGAGGCACTTAACAGAAAGATGATTTTCCATAATTTCCTATCTGACTCTTGGCTGAGGATGAAATAGGCCCAGATGACGCCACAGTTGCTACGGTTAGGAACGTGGAGGAAACTTTTAGTGTGAATGCCTGTGAAACTTGCGAAACCTCCCAAGAGGACTCAGCCTGAGTTTGGAAACCCTTCTAAAGGGCGTTTTGCTTTGTAAAACGCTGACTCAGTTGACAGATGGCCCAAATGCTTATTTTGGTCAACACCTGAAAGCAATTTGGGGCTTTGTAATTATTACTCCAGAAAATAGACTAAATCCCACTCAACAAATGTGGAGCTGGCCAGTATGGGGCCCCCACGTGCTAATGCACTGGAGGCTGGTTCTGTCATCAACTGTGAGTCCCTCTTGAGTTCCAGTTCCCGGTGGGGCTCCAGGTCTGTCCTGATTCCATTCCGAACTGCAGCTTTCATCAGCCTATCTGATGTGTCCACTGAGCTTCTTTCAGTCTCCTGTGTTGTCACCTCTAGTGCAACTCTGGGTTTGCTTTTGGGGCTCTGCCATGGCAGTAGGAGGGCTTTTGGACAGACTGAACCTGGTTCCCTCCCAGGCAGGACACAGCTCCCTTGGCAAGTACAGCAGAAGCATCTGCTCCATTTAAGACACTCACCTTCCTTCACTGCCTCATCACACTTTGTTCTGGTTACATCAGAACTGTGGCTCTTCCATCCTTCAGTGCCTAGTTTAAGCCAGCTACAAATTTCTGGATTGCAACCACCAATTAGCATGCTTTATTGTTAATAACCATAGTAATGGCACAACTAATTTCATGGATTACACAGAAATACTTATCAAGGCAGCCTATTTGAGTGAAAATGGGTAATTGTATAAAGCCATGAAGACATGGCCTTATGAAGGTTGAAAATTCAAAGCAAGCACCATTTGGATGGTGTGGTGTTGAATCAGCTAATTATAGTGGTTTTATATCCATGTTTGATCATTTAAAAAAAATTTCTCTACACGCACACACACACAGACACACACACACACACAGACAAACGCATGCGCGCGCACGAGCAAAACCCTATCAAACAAGTTTCTCTTTGAATTTACAATTACTCTTGGGGGCAGGGAGGTTTCTGAATCACAAATGAAAATTTGAACATCAAAGAGATTTTCTCGCCTTCTTCTAAGGGAAGAAGAGCTTCTTCTTTCCAGCTATGTAAGAAGGGAAAAAATACATAGATTGAAAATTAAAATTTCACCAGGGCAGTAAGAAAGTAGAAAACACCAAATTCCTATGTGTGGGTAAGTTTGAATGTTGCTCTGATGAGATAAAATGCAACCTTAAGAAAGAGACATAAAGAGAGAGAGCACTCCTAGTTTTAAAGTCCAGGTCCAGGACTACGGCACCATTTCTTTCCGAGAAGACCACACTCAGAGGCTAATGTATCATCAACTGTCTGATAAAGAGAAAGGGTAATGGATATCCCAAAACCAATGAACTCTGAGCTTGCCTAAAAGTTTATCCTTTAGAGGGGATTGATAAAAGTGACTTTTAAGAATGACAACAGTCTTTGATAAACAAAAGTATATTTAGTTTATGTAAAAGCATTTGGCTTTGAATGGATCATCAATTTCGAAAAGGATAGTATCATCACAAATGGAGGAAATATGTCCACTTTATTAATTAGTAAAACCAATAACTGTATTCTCAATGTGTATCTTTGAAATGTGTCATTTTGGCAATCCTTTTTCACAGACTGTGCTGTACTTTTCTTTTTTGTTTTGTGCCTTTGTTTTTTTGTGATTCAATGAATGCCAACAGATGACATAGAATAATCTATAGCTTATAAAGTTCTCTCACACATTGTTTTGTTTGGATCTTACAACAGTCTTGTAAGATAGTGAGATATTAGCTTCCACATTGTCAAAGAAGAATCTAGCTAACTAAGAAAAACCTGCAACTGACATCATGGTTAAAACTGGAACAAAGCAAGGTGTTTGTTCTCATCCCTCCTATTTATGACAAGGAGGAGTCATTAATAACTATGTATGGAGTTTCTGCAGAATGCCAGGAACTGTGCTCATGCTTTTTATTATGGTGTTTTGTTTAATCCTCCCTACAATGCCTCTTGTAGGGACTCTTTCCACTGCTTTACAGATGAGGAAACAATAGCTCAGAGATGTTGTGACTTTGTCCAGAGTTGCACTGTGACTTTGGATGATGGCTGGAGCATCCAGAAGAGAAATGCTGTTCACTGACTTGCACAAAGTGCTCTCTGCTTGTGTTAGAAATTCGGATACTGACACAACACTAATCACAATAGCAAATACATGGAACCAACCTGGGTGTCCATCAATGGTGGATTGAATAAAGAAAAGGTGGTCCATATGCACCACAGAATACTATGCAGCCATAAAAAAGGAATGATATCATGTCCTTAGGAGCAACATGGATGCAACTGGAGGCCATTATCCTAAGTGAATTAACATGGACACAAAGAACCAAATATTGCATGTTTTCATCTGTAAGTGGGAGCTAACCACTGGGTATGCATGGACATAAAGATGGGAACAACAGACACTGGGGTCTCCAAAAGGGGGAAGAAAGGGAGGTAGGGATTGAAAAACCACCTATTGGGTACTATGTTCACAATTTGGGTGATGAGTTTAATAGAAGCCCAAACCTCAGCATTATGCAATATATCCATGTAACAAACCTGCCTGTGTATCCCCTGAATCTAAAATAAAACAAAGAAATACATTTAAAAAAAAGAAAACAAATTCACATATGGAGAGGACCATAACCAACCTGTATCTGAAGGTGGTGGGCCAGAATGTGACTCCAAGCATGCTGGGTCTCCTTGGTTCCTTTCCACTTATCAGTAGTAGACCAGACTGTTGGTAGGTCTTTTAAGTTTTCATAAATTTTAAGTCTGCATGCTAAAAAGCTATTTGTTTTATAGAAACAAATAATAAAAATACAAGAAAATAAAAGAAAGAAGAAATAAAAGAAAAGAGAATTTCTTCCCTTTCCAGTGAAAAACAAATTCCAATTGGAAAGTTAAAAAAAATCAAATGCAGGCCAGGCGCGGTGGCTCACGCCTGTAATCCCAGCACTTTGTGAGGCCGAGGCGGGTGGATCACGAGGTCAGGAGATCAAGACCATTCTGGCTAACTCAGTGAAACCCCATCTCTACTAAAAAACAAAAAATTTGCTGGGCATGGTGGCGGGCGCATGTAGTTCTAGCTACTCAGGAGGCTGAGGCAGGAGAAGGGTGTGAACCTGGGAGGCGGAGCTTGCGGTGAGCCGAGATCGTGCCACTGCACTCCAGCCTGGGTGACAGAGCGAGATTCCGTCTCAGAAACAACAACAACAACAAAAAATCAGATGCAGCATAGCTGTTTTAATGCCCTTTAATGCCCTTTAAATCTCTACGGTCACTTAAATAGATTGTCTGCTGTTTCTCATGAAAATATCATGTATGAATTTATGAAAATATATATGAAAAAATATATATGAAATATAATGAAAATATCATTAAGCTAAATAGACTGGGAGAGTTTAGTCAAGTGAGGTTTCACATTTAATGATTGATTTTCATTTTCTGAGGTTGTAAATTAAATTTACAACACTGGCATAAAGTTGAGAGCAGAAGACTCCATCCAAAGTTGGACTAAAACAAAGGTACTATAATATATTTGCAAGGCTGGGTGTGTTCCTGTGTGTGCCACTGTTTTATCATGAGTCAGGAAATCCCACGGGAATGCCCCCACCAGCCAGTCTAACTTCACTCTCCATCTACCTGGGTTGCTCTTTCTCTGCCCACCCCAAGATGGCTGGAGTAGAGGGGGAAGAAGAGAGAAGACAGGGTATGTGGGGAAGGTTTCTACCTGCTGCCAGCACCATTTCCGTATGTACCTGCCTGTGGCCACAAGGGGGGTCAGGTGTGGAGAAAAGAAGAGTATCCTACCCAGAATGTTCAGGTAGAATTGTCCCTGCATAAATAAGCTCAATGGTTAAAGATTTTCAACTAGGTCAGGCCAAGGGAGCACATATTATATGTGAATAATATTCACTTATGTAATTCCAGTCGACTGGAAAGGTTTGTACTAGGAGAAAGTGAGTCTGTTTGATGTACATGAAATTTTGCAACTCCCAACACCTTCTAGGAATTAATATTTCTGTGGTTTTTTGGTAAATTAACTGGCTGGGGAACAGTCCCGGTGGACTCCTTCCTACTTTGTTTGAATGATGCATATAGAGAAAGCAGAATTATGTTGATGGGAATGGAAGAGGAGATTCTAAAGCAATTTCAGCAAACCTGGGACATTCATTTTGAGCTTTTATCCAAAATGTAGCAAGTCAAGCTGTATTTTCAAAATTTATCTTCAATCCATTATCAGTAGCCAGTTCCAACACTTTATCCTTAAAGTTATAGCTTGATTTACATGATCTTTTATCCTATCTGAAAATCTCTGCCTTTTAATTGAGATATTTAAGCATTTACATTTAATATAATTATTGATATAATTGGCTTTAAATCTACCATATCATACCAAATCTATCTTTTCTGCCTTCACTGGGATAATTGAGCACTTTCTGTGATTTCTTTTTGTCTACACTATTGGTGGAGACAGTATTATCAAACATCTTTTAAATTCTTGTAAAATTGGTTTTCAATTTTACAAAATTGAAAATTAAAAGCCTAGATTTTCTTAGACTTTATAATATACACCTTTAAAATATTATAATCCAGCTCAAATTATATTACACTACTTTTTGAATAATGTAAGAACCTTTTAGCAGTATATTTTCAGTTTCTCCCTTCCATACTTTGAGCTATTTTTGCCATGCAAGTTCTTTTATGTATAAATCCCACAACAAATTGTTACTATTTTTGCTTTAGCCAGTTAATTAGCTTTTAAAGAAATTAAAATAAGGAAAATAGCTTTTTTTTTTTTTTTCTGAGATGGAGTCTCATTCTTGTTGCCCAGGCTGGAGTGCAATGACACGATCTTGGCTCACTGCAAGCTCTGCCTCCCGAGTTCAAGCAATTCTCCTACCCCAGCTTCCCGAGTAGCTGGGATTACGGGTGCGTGCCACCACACACAGCTAATTTTTTTGCATTTTTAGTAGAGACAGGGTTTCACCATGTTGGCCGGGCTGGTCTCGAACTCCTGGCCTCAGGTGATCCACCCGCCTTGGACTCCCAAACTGCTGGGATTACAGGCATGAGCCACCTCACCCAGCCAGAAAAATAGCTTTTATGAGTGACTTAACTTTTATTATTACCAGTGCTATTTATTTCTTATGTAAATACAAGTTTTTATGTGGTATCATATTTCTTTTGCTTAAAGAACTTTTTTAAACATTTTGTGCAGTGCATATCTTCTGTAAATTAATCATCAGCTTTTGTGTATATGACAAAGTTTTTATATTGTGTACATTTAAGAAAGATATTTCTGCTCCTGTCCCTCCCCAAGCTGGACCGGAGAGCAGCGGCTGGAGGTGGGTGGCAGGGAGGGCTGCGATAGGGGTAAGGGAATCAGAAGGGGGACCACCCCATGCTATGGTCCGCTCAGGACCTCGTGTGTCAGAACGAGAAGCTCAAGCTCTTTCTGGCGGCCCTGCCCCTCGGAGCATCGGGGCCATCTTGGAGCCATCTCCAAGCCGTCCCCTCCTCCGTTCCGGGATCGCCCTAATTTCTTAGCTCCAGCCGCGCAGTTCAGCCCTGGCTGCAGGAAGATGGTGTAGCATAAAGGACGACCTCAGTGTTTACAGACACCGCGTCACAGCGCTCTTCACTGTAGGGATGAGGACATCATATTCAACGTGCCAGAGCGTCCTGCAGATCTTGGTGTCAAACAGCAGGGCCACTGCCATGAGGATGACTGCGGCCAGGGTGGACTTGTGGATGTAGTGGAAGAGTGAGGTCAGGCAGTCCAGCGTCAGCAGCACCAGCGCTCCTGCAGGGGCGCGGGCACATGGGGTGACCTCGCGGGGCATAGGGCCCCCCTAGCAAGCAGAGTAGCCTCCCGCTCAGGGGAGCCCCACCTGGGACAGGGTTGGGGTAGGGTAAGGAGAGCCAAGGGCCCCAGTCCCTGCTTGGTCTCCCGTCGCCATCCCAGCCTCTGTGCAACCTCAGGGCACATGGCCTGTGAACCAAAGCAGACTTGACTTCCTGCTAAATAGGAACATCTCTGTGGGCCCCTCCTCCCTTTTTCCCACTCTGGGCAGTGGGCACAAGGGGAAGACCAGGGGGGCTCACCCATCACCAGCCCCCTTCCTGGGGTGCACACCCCCGACTGAGTGTTCACGGCTGTCCTGGAAGGCAACACAGACGAGTAGCCACCAGGGACTGGGAAAGGAGAGACATTAGTCCATGCTGCTATGGCTGATCTTCTGAGGGAAGGTCGGCTCCCAACATGCCTTAGGAAGCAGGGGGAAGGGGACAAGGGGACTGAGGCCCCAGGGGTTGTGGCAAAGAGATTTAGGGTGCAGTGACTGAGCTGTGCTCAGGCCACCTTGACTGTAAGAAAAGTCAAGAAGCACAAGTCCTTTCAGATTCTAGCCGGCTTTGTTTCTTTCCCCCATCCAGGTGGGGGCCCCGTAACCAGCAGGGTGGTGGTCAGCTGCTGGGGACCAGGCACTGCCAGGCGACGCCTCCTCTCCCTTAAGCCACAGATCACCTCCATCCTGTTGTCCTGACTTAGGAAAGGCCACAGGGTGGCGGGGTTGGGGTTCTGGGCTAAACCTCATGCTGGACTTCTTCAGGGGAGAGCCACAGTCCTTCCTGTCCCGATGTCCTTTTAGGAGTTAACTCTGATACCAAGAGCTAGGAAGGCTTCAATGTGCTGGGAACTTTCTAGCATTTTTTTTTTTTTTCAGACAAGGTCTTGCTCTGTTGCCCAGACTGGAGTGCAGTAGAGTAGTCATAACTCACTGCAGCCTCAAACTCCTGGGCTCAAGTGATCCTCCTGCCTCTGCCTCCTGGGTAAATGGGATAACAGGTATATACCACTATGCCCAGTGGGACTTTTTTTTTTTTTAGATGGAGTCTTGCTCTGTCACCCAGATCTCTGTGCAATCTCGGCTCACTGCAACCTCTATCTCCTGGGTTCAAGCAATTCTTCTGCCTCAGCCTCCTGGGATTACGGGCTAGTGCCACCATGTCCGGCTATTTTTTTTTTTTTTGTATTTTTAGTAGAGACGGGGTTTCACCATGTTGGTCAGGCTGGTCTTGAACTCCTGATCTCAAGTGATCCTCCCACCTCAGCCTTCCAACGTGCTCGGATTATAGGTGTGAGCCACCGTGCCCGGGGAACTTTTGAGTATTAAACTGCAGTACTGTCTATGAGTGCAAAGAAACCAGAGGATACCCTGGAGGACAGCAGTGTGACCCCAGTCCCGCCTCTCCATGGACAGTTCACAGCTGGGGACGGGATGCGGGGTCAGGACAGACAGACTTCTAGTCCGGACAAAAATGAAAAGGACATATCTTCCTCACTTGTAATAGAGGGGAGCATCTTACTTCCCAGAAGAGGGTGATGGCTGAGAAGGAAGTGCCTGTAAGACAAACCCAACGTGCTTGGGAGGTCAGTGGCCACTCACAGTTCTCCACTCAGTTCCTTTCAAACCCACCACTCCTTCTCACAAGATGACACCCAAGGTGAGGCCATAGGTCATGGCTGGTAAGCTGTCTTCCCAGGTGACGCTGGCTGCCTACACCCACAGCACGGTTGGGGCCCAATAACAGATTACTGTTCAGGTTGACCACAAGATCCTGCCAGCATCTATCTCACCCGGGCCATCACAAAAACCAGAGTTTCGCCTGCTCTCTAAGACTGGCAGTGGGTTCTTAAGACCCACAGGTGCAGGGCCTGCTTGCAAGACGACTTGGACTGGGGCCAACTCAGTACCAGGCCATCCTGGGTCACGCGGCCCAGTTCATGGCCTTGAGAGAGAGGGGCTGGGGCAAGGAAATGCAAACATGGGAGGGCTCAGTAGAGGCCCGAGGTGACGGCATGCTGCATGTGATCATCCTCACTCTGCAACAGCTTGGATCTGGGACTCGGCTCTATGAGCTGCTGCTGACTGGGGTGACCCCTCCATGCTTGGCCTTCATGGGCTCATGTCAGCCTCTTGCTGTCCAGCTGCTAAAGACTGCCTGGCCTATCAAGGAATTCTGTAGCTGCCTTAGTAACATTGATCTTCGCTCTGTTTGGGTTGTATGCCTGGAACTCACTGAGTCATCAGAACAGTTCTGTGCTAGTTTTGAACTAATGGGAATGAGATGCTCTGGGAAATCACATTTGGAAGATTTACTGGTGAGGGCTGGGGGAGGCCATGGGTTTTCTCAGCCTCAGGGTGAGTGAGTCCTAGGAAGCCCAAACTCCACTACTCAACTGGGAAATGCCCAGTTCTCTACTGCTCAGGAGGAGCCCTAGCAATGTGCCTTTGTGACCTGACCTGGGTCACACATTTTGCTGTCTAGAAGCCAAGTGGCTCTCGTGAAATTGTCTGGGTGGACACCCCTTGGGAAGAAACCCACGGTGCTGCCCAGGTTAGCCCGCATCTTTGTCCGTGCCCTCGTGGATGAAAAGACATACTGTCCTTCCTGTGGCTTAAAGTTTTTGATTCATAGGAGGAAAGGGTATGGGAATGAAAGTGAGGTTTTGTGTAGGTGTTTTTGCTTCCACTGATCACCTCCTGATGCTTGCATACCTGTGTCACCACAGTAGCCTTATCTCAAACTACTGCCCAATCCCCAGTCTTTCTCATGAGAGGCTAGTGGAGGCCTTTGGAGAAGAGCTTGTGAGCAACTGCAGACTTCCCTTATGTCGGAGTCCCCAGCTACTCCACACTGACATGCTAGCCCACACTTGGGCTTTAAGAATTCATTAAAATTTATCTGAGTTTTTCTTACAGGCATATATGGTGACCACCTCATCCTACCAGGCTCTGCCAAATGTGAACAGTCCATATATCTAATATCTCCTTGGAAGGACTGTCACGCATGGAAATGGTTCACTTGGTTGCAAGGTGACCAAAAGCTTTATGATGGGTTCATGAAAATCTATATTTTTAATAGATTATTCAGTTTTTTCTGTTAATGTGGGAATGAGATTCTTTACTGATTTCTACATCCTAAGCACATAAAAACCTCCTCATTTTTGTTTTAAGTTTCTTGACTATATTTTATGTACAATAAACTGCACATATTGAAAGAATACAGTTTGATGAGTTTGTCATATGTACACTCTTGTGAGATTATCCCCACTATCAACATCATGACCGTATCTACCACACACAGAAATTTCCTCGTAGCACCCATAAGTTATCACTCCCTATTCCCACCCTCATCCCTATACTCTGGCAATAACTGATAAGTTTTATGACTCTAAATTATCTTTTGATGAAAAAATAGATTCCAGATTTTATATAATTTTGGGTTACAGTTGACAAATAACACTTAAACTAATATACATTGTAAGATGGTCCTATTACTTTAAATTAATAAATATTTCACAGCACATCTGACTCATCTCAGGAGTTAGACATGAGTTGGGGTGGCCTAAACAGGCTCATAGTCTGTTCACTGAGATGAGTGCACTGACCAAAGTCTTGAATATCAGATTACAATGTTACATTGCTGTCCATATTTGCAAATGCTTGTAAATTGTGTGTGCTTATTAATCTCAATTTCTATACTTACCTCATGGTGGGCCAGTAATAAGCAGTTTGTGGACTGCATTGGTCAATGGATCACACTATGAGTAGCACTGCCATATAATTTCCTAATGTAGATTTGTGGATTACATTCTTATAGTGACAGTTAGTGTGTTCTGTTTTTGAGATGGAGTCTCGCTCTGTTGCCCAGGTTGGAGTGCAGTGGCGTGATCTTGGCTCACTGCAACCTCTGCTTCCCAGGTTCAAGCGATTCTCCTGCCTCAGCTGCCTAAGTAGCTGGGATTACAGGCGTGCACCACTACACCCAGCTAATTTTTGTATTTTTAGTAGAGATGGGGTTTCACCATGTTGGTCAGGCTGGTCTCGACCTCCTGACTTCACGATCCACCTGCTTTGGCCTCCCAAAGTGCTAGGATTACAAGTGTGAGCCACTGCATAAAAACATTTTTTTAAGAGAAGGGTCTTGCTACATTGCTCAAGTTGGTCTTGAACTCCTGGCCTCAGGTGATTCTTCAGCCATCCTAGGTAGCTTATGATCTATGAGATATCGACCACCCATGCCTGGGATACACTATTCTAATGAATCCATTTTTTTTTTTTTTTTTTATTTGTACAATTGGGATTTGGATTTCTAGAAGCTTTGGTCTGATTCAATATTCTTTTTTTTTTTTTCCAAAACGTTATTTAGTCAGTGGGATTGTATATTTCCATTAGGCGGCGTATGATCTCTGATTGCCTCTCTTTTTGTGATTTTAACAGCCTGTTGATGATGGTTGTCTAGACCCATTAGTTCATCAGGAGTTGCAAAATGATATTATTCTAATTTTATCATTAATTTCTTTTAGTAGCTCAAATGCTTCTGTAAAAAGATACTTCCATTCAACAACTATTGGATTGTCTTGAGGTAGAGCTTAGAAGGAAAGACTGGATAAATGCTTGATTCTTCTCTTTTATTTCACATTTTTCAAAACAAGGAGTTAGTGACCCAACATCCTCTGAAGATGATCAATGAGTTTTTTAAAAACATCTGTAACTATCAACTCATAGAAATATATCTGATAGGTTTAAATCAATTGCAGTCATTCTTATGCTAAAATTGTGCCTTCTCTGGCCAGTGGGAGATCCTTCAAGCTAGCTTCTGTGTTTTCTCAGTCCTATCGGTGTTTGAGTGCTTTTTTATTTTCTCATACAAACGTTACAGATTTATCTTGTCCATTTCCTGCTCCAGACTTGGAATTAGAAACCCTGGTTTTTTTTTTTTTAATGGGAAATGATATTTAGAGACCATAATCTGCATGCTAGGGGATCTAAATAATTTTAACGATTGCATGATACTCAAATTTATATCAAATTTAGTCAGTCACTTTCCAAATGATGGACAGTGACTACTTTCAAGTTTTCATCATGAGTGTTTACACATGACGCTTAGCTACTGAGTGTCTGCTTTCAGGTCTGGTGTTAGGCATTCAGCAGAAGAGAGAAGCTGGCAAAGTAACAGGCTATGCTTGTTTTAGCATTGAGATACTCACAAGCCTTCAGATAATGTTAATTGTTTAATTTGTAGGGGTAGATATGTGGTGGGAACTCAAGTCAGGATAATTTTCATTCAATCTCCAAACATAAATCTGAAAAGGGAGGACAAGAATAGATTCTTCACTATGAATTAATCATTGGAGGACTTATACGTTTTTCTTTTCCAGCTGTAAGATGAAATGTCATCTGCAGAAGACCTTAGTTTTCTGCAGCCAAATCCTAAGGCCTTTCCAGACTCCATAAATTTTCCTGATCTTAGGAAGCAAGCTAGAATCTGTTACTGACTTAAGCGAACATTGCTGATGAGCAGACATTATTCATCAATCATGGAGTCAATGAAATCTCTATGTATGAGAAGAAAAGTGAAAAAAAAATTCCTTTGATAATGTTTTTCTGATCACAGTGAAGTGCACAAACAGGTCATAATACCAAACTACAAAAACAAGATGGTATAATTAAAATTCCACAGAAGGAATTATGTTGTTTTTTGGGAATGGGAGAGTGAATACAGTTGTAGGCAAAGTAGTGGTTTGATAATGAATATTCACAGGTGGCTCTAGAAAATCATACAACTGCCTATTCCTGTCTACGAATTTAGCATATTTTCATAAAGAAAGATGCTTTTGTGGCTAAACTATAACAATAATTTAGAAAAATGATGTTTACTTACTGGAATCAAAGCATTTTTCCTTTTCTCTGCAAAACATGTTGTGAAAACCACTGTTAATTGTAATTCAGGAAGAAAGTGTTAAATAAATAAGAACAAAATGAATAAAGAATACAAATTTAAAGAATAAAAGTATATCTCCAGACCAGAGAAATTTGATATATTTTGTTTACTGAATGTTTCATCTGTCTGAATATGTCGCTCATACTGATATCCTCTTTCTTTAATCAGGTATGAATTTCCCAGGAGCAGTTCTTGGTTCTCATCTTTTTCTACTGCAGTTTCTTTATTGGTGATTTTATGCAGTCTCTGGTTTAAATACTTTCTACATGCGGCGACTTTTAAATTCATATTTTCAAACTTGACCTTACTAGTGTGGAGTGCAGACTCCCTTACTAGAATAGCCAACAGTCTACTCAAAATCTCCATTTGAGAGTCTATGGGTATTTCAGTCTTAATCAGTCTTAATCTGTTTCAAATTAAGCTCTTGATCTTGTCCTTTAAATTTGCTCCCCTTCTAGTCTTCCCCATAGCAAGAAATAGTACCACCATCAATCCATTTGTTAGGAAAGGAGTCTTGGAGGCATAATTGACTATTATCTTTTCTTTGCATCACATAGGACCTGCTATTTCTCCAGCCTCCATGACCATGGTAGTGGTATGTGACTAAGGAATATTTGCACTGTGTCCCCAAAGACGAGTACAAATTTTCTAAGTAGATAAGTGGTGCAAACCTAGTCTAGGCAGATTGAATGGCAAATACGAAAACTCTAAAGACACTTGATATCTATAAATGTGTATGGGCATACCCCTGGTAGATGTGGTTGTCTAGGAAGTTCACATATACGGAGAGTTTTAAGAATCCAATTCCAAATCTTCAACTTCCAGCTTTCCTAAAATGATTCTGCTTGTGAAGGAGTCAATATCCTTAACAGCCCTTCACTTTCCAAGGCACATGTCTCAGCCCTTCCAAATCTCATTTGGATGTGTTACTTGGATGGGATTCTCCGGCCTCAGCCTCCCAAGTAGAGTATAAACCCCTATGGTGTTAAGTAAAAGGGTAAATTAAAATACTCAGGTTATTGTAACCCACAGTGCTCTCAGGTTTGTCCTGTTTTATACACATTTCTGTTGAGGGTATTAGAAAGAGGATATTTTTGCCTTTGTCGGGATGTTTTAAATTCAGAAGGACAGACTTTGGATAAAATAGTGATGGTCTTGCCGGGTGAGGTGGCTCACGCCTGTAACCCTAGCACTTTGGGAGGCTGAAGTGGGCGGATTGTCTGAGCTCAGGAGTTTGAGACCAGCCTGGGCAACATGAAACTCCGTCTTTACTAAATTTGTCTTTACTAAAATACAAAAAGTTAGCTGGGTGTGGTGGCCTGCACCTGTAGTCCCAGCTACCTGGGAGGCTGAGGCAGGAGAATTGCTTGAACCCAGGAGGCAGAGATTACAGTTAGCTGAGATCGGGCCACTGCACTCCAGTGGGCCACTGCACTGCAGCCTGGGCAACAGAGTGAGATTCCATCTAAAAAAAAATAGTGATGGTCTTTTAAATGTAACAGAAATGTTATGTGAATTACCAAAATTTTCAAGATGCATTGGATAAAACTAATGGGTATAAAATTTTCTTGATTACATTTAAATTTAATGGCCTTTTTTCAATAAGGTAATTAAAGCTTTTATTTAGTCATGTAATGAAATAGGTATTCCAATTCCAGTCAGTTCTTTCCCTATGAGCTATGTATGAGATGTCTACATGCAGAAATTAAGACTTAGCTAGAAAATGAGGGGCTGGAATTGGAATCAAGACTCGTTGCATCACAAAGGCCCCATTCCTTTTTTTTTTTTTTGAGTTGAAGTCTTGCTCTGTTGCCCAGGCTGGAGTGCAGTGGCAGGATCTCATATCTCAGCTGACTGCAACCTCTGCCTCCCAGATTCAAGCAGTTCTCCTGCCTCAGCCTCCCAAGTAGCTGGGATTACAGGTGCCTGCCACCATGCCCAGCTATTTTTTGTGTTTTTAGTAGAAACGGGGTTTCACCATGTTGCCCAGGCTGGTCTTGAACCCCTGACCTCAAGTGATCCACCTGCCTCAGCCTCTCAAAGTGCTGGGATTACAGGCATGAGCCAGCACTTTGAGAGCCTAAAGGCCCTATTCTTGACTATGTGAATGTGACTTCAGACAGGTTTGTGAGTTATTTTATTAACTGTGGAATGTGCCTATGACCAACAGCCATCCAGGGTACTAAACTGAGAAAGTGTTTGGCTGATATTGATTCTGCTTCTGCTCAAGAAGGCTGGTGAATCCATTGTCTCTAGTCTGTAATTTTGGGAGTTGACCAGATTTTGTCTAGAAGTAAATAGCTCTCAGATAATAATGATGATTTCATTGCTTGGAAATGATAGTTTGTCCAAACTTTTCCCAGTGGACTCTCCTGTTTGGTCAGTCTTTCCACATTTCAAGGAACATTTGAAGCATGACTGTTAAATGCTAAGTCATTTGGAAACTCAAATATACACTCCTGATTTCTTTTTCTTTCTATTTTGACAGCTGAACTCGAGTATTTCCGGCCCTAAGAAGGAAGGACAAAGATTCCTGGAGAACTCTCCTGTAGTGTCATTGTTTTGAGTAGCAATGGAGGTAAGGGCTTGTTTTGTTAGAGCTGGTTTCATGGTGCTGTACTTACCCCACCTCAAATTCAGAAGGGAAATGGAAGGCAAACAGGCAAGTCTTGGGGTGAAGAATAAGTTCCAATTGATGTACCCCCCCACCCCTAGTTACTGGCACAAAAGTCTAGTGGTGGTTGCTAGCCTTTCCTTTTACCTACCTTTTGTCTTGTCCTGCTGAGGATGAAGCTTGTTCTGTTTGCTGCATAAAGTTTCCTCTAAGGAAAGTGTTATGACTCCAGCTGTGAAAGTGATTGATGTCCTTCTAGACTCCAAGGGCTTTCGCAAATATCCACTGTCATTTTGAAGCAGAAAAAAAGTGCAAGTGTGTGTCAGGGATTGTGTGAAAAAACCATTATTGTTTATTTTATCGAAATGGGGGAGGGAAAGAAAAAAATATAAGAGTGAATACTGGGCTTCTGTGATAAATAGACTGCTTAGGTTTTAACAATGAAGGCACCCTTTCTTAGGAATGAATTTTTGGCCATTCATTCATTCATCTGGCAGATATTGAGACCCTATTATGTGCTGTACCTCGTGTTGGCTTTGGGATAAGCAAAGATGAATAAAAGTGAGTGTCTATCCATGTGGTTCATAATCTTGTGGCAAGTACATATGTTCAAATAAATTATATTATAATGCCATTTGAGATGTAACGAAGAGGAGGTGAGAATACTGCAGGAATAAATGATTCCTCCCTCTGCTGTCTAAAGAAGAAAGTGTGGGCTTTTATAAAGGCAGCGATGTTTGAGTCTTCAAAGAGGCATTTAGCAACAGGATAAAGACCTCAGTCTGGACTCTTGCTCTGCCATCTCCTAGCTCTAGGGCCTGGAGCCATGACCACACCTATAAATGAGCATAATAGTGCCATAGGGTCATTGTGAGTTTAAATGAGATAATGTCCACAAACAAAGTGCTGAATGCAAAGCTGTGCACAGTGAATTATCTATCAAAGTATGATCTAGCATCAGGGTCCTGGCTATTATTTATTGTTGTGGTTAAAAGACAAGTAGGAATTTTTCAATCAGAGAGACGGTGGAGTACAGATAAGAAACAGCATCTAATAAGCTGAATTGAAAAACTATAGATAAGCCCTGGGGGGAATAACTCCCTCTATGAATAAATGGGGCTCAAGTCTCTTTGATTTTGGTCTGTATTTTGTGGGGTGGCAGTGTAGGGAGGTGTTGAAAACCCTTGAGGACACTTTAAAGAATAAAGAAGTGGCCGGGCAAGGGTGGCTCACGCCTGTAATCCCAGCACTTTGGGAGGTCGAGGCTGGTGGATCACAAGGTCAGGAGATCAAGACCATCCTGGCTAACACGGTGAAACCCCATCTCTACTAAAAATACAGAAAATTAGCTGGGCGTGGTGGTGGGCGCCTGTAGTCCCAGCTACTGGGGAGGCTGAGGAAGGAGAATGGCCTGGGAGGTGGAGCTTGCAGTGAATCGAGATCGTGCTGCTGCACTCCAAGCCTGGCCGACAGAGCAAGACTCCGTCTCAAAAAAAAAAAAAAAAAAAAAAGAGTATTTTAGTACCCATTCTCAGGAGGGGTGTGCTGAAGTGCACATTAATTGTGGGTGTTCAGAATGGATTTGATTTCACAAATGCACTTTGTTTCTCTGATGAAAAACAGGAAGGCTGGATGACAGTTGAGTCAAAAAGTTTCAGGCATGTACCAGGCTGGCAATGGGGTGGCAGCAAGGTTGGTGTGCTTATTGTGATCCTAATGAAATTGACTTGGAATCTCTTTTGCTTCTTTTCCCTTTAAATCAATATTCTATTGGACCAGCGGTTCTCAGCCTTGGTTGTACATTAGAATCTCCTGGAAGACTTAAAAAATGCCAGTACTTGCATCAAAGCCCCGAAGACTCTGCTTCACTTGGCATGAGATGAGATCCTTGGTCCTAGTACTTTTCAAAAGTCCCCCAGGTCCTCTTAATGAACAGCCAGGATTTATGGTTACTGTCCTGGGGAGTCTAAAGCTCACCCGTATTATGGTTTAGAAGGTCCTTGGCCATCCTTAGTGACACTGTGCCTTTTTTGTAGAGGTAAGGTTGTCTTTGTGATAATGTGTTAAGTCCCTTTCTTCCTGGAGAGCATCTTTCATAGTGAAAAGGATGCTCTTAGTAGATATGTGGTATAGTGAAGATAATTCTGGTTCCTCTGGGCTAATTCTCTGCTTTCATCCAATCTACTCCTTTGCACTCAAATTTGGCTATCAGTAAGAAGAATTTCTGTGCCTTTGAGTCTTGCCTTTGGAGGTGACATAGGACCGTCTCTTTTACTCTTGGTCTTCCTTTCTTCTGTATACCTGCTTTGACTGGATTTTGAACTTTTTGAGTCTTGAGCATGAATGGCCTTGAGCAGTCCAGGACTCACCTTCCTCTGTTCTCACATTCTGGGCTTTTTGAGCGGGATCCCTGGACTTTACAGCACTGTCCACAGAAATCCATTCTATCTATGGGGTCAGCCCACAGCCCACTCCCAGGCTAATCATTGCCATCCAAAGGGCATTGTTTCTTTAGAAAATGCCTAAGACAAGTCAGTCATTGAATTGGTTGGAATAAGTTCCTTTGAGAAGTATTAAATAATGCCTGCTCCCCAATAAAAAGTTAAATTGATACGAATTACTTTTTTTTTTTTTTTGCCAAAAATAAGATTATTGGAATCACAGAGGGGAGGCTAGACCTTTTGATCCTCTGCTGAATACCCCTTGGCAATTCTGACTTTTGGAGTGAATTCTGGGCAGGTTTAGTCGGACTGTTTGAGTACAACGCCAAGGGCCTGAAGGTTACAAGTGGTGTTCCTGCATTCTGCCTGCCAATCCTCAGAAACTGGCATTCAACCAGATGGAAATGTTTGAATGGCTCAATGCACAGTGATCTTAGGGAATATAAGATAAAAAATAATAGGAGAGAGGATCCCAGTGTTAGAGGACTGCAGAAGTCTTCAAGTCTATCCATCTATCACTTGGAAAGTGTATATAAAGGATCTTACATATTTATTTTTGATATTCCAGTAAAATTTCTTAGTTGTTTGACTGTCTATTGTGGGAAAAAACCTGTAAAAATGTATGTTCTGATAACCACAATAGTTACAGATTATCATCCTCTGCCTGGTAGAGCATTTAAGTATTAAAAAATCTAAGCATGACTGAAATAGAAATTTTCAAAAGTTACATAAAAAGTGCATGCACAGGGTTGGTAATTAGATATGTAATAGAGGTTACTATTGAATGGAGACATGATTAATTTCAGTAAGTAAAATGTGGTGGTGAGCCCTGCCTTCCTCCAGCAAATGTTGGCTGCAAATGAAAGTTCACACATTCAGTGCCTCAGTAGAAAAGGTGTTGTACCTGTGGCCCCTTCCACCAGTATCTGTTTAATAATGCAAGCCCATTAATCGTGGAGGAAGATGGAATGGTGTTCCCTACTCCCCACAGCAAAACCACACGTGGTGTTGCTTCAAAAAGTGGGCATAAATGTTGTCCCATTGCAAAAGAATTGGGAACATGAAACATTTTGTTTCCTTTTTCTCTCTTTTGGAAACATGTATTCTTTGGAAGTGTTAGGATGGTTGAAAAGTGGTTAAATAAACAGCACCGGCTGGCCATTGTCAGCAGACTGTCTTGGAGTATTAGCTGTTTATTTCACTGACATATTCTGAAGGGTCTATAGGGGGCTCTTTCAGAAGTCAGGACCTCAATGTAATATACAAGCATTGATTCTGATATTTCCCTTGATAACAGTGCTCGACCATATTGGGGTCGTAAGTCAGTAAGGTTCATTGGCTCCTGTAATGCTCACTGTCACCAGTAATAAGTACAAAGGACTTGCTCTAAAAGCTAGCTTATAAAACTTTAAGGAAACTTGGATTGCTTAAGTGAACTTGCAAGGCTCTAGGGGGGCCAAGCAGGCCTTAGTTGTCTACTTATATTAATTTCACAGAGTTTAAAGGGTCAAGAAAGGCAGTCGGTGATGCTTATTAATTTATGAAAGACAGGCTCTTGTCTGTCTCGCTTTCTCACTTTGACCATTCTGCCCTTCCTTTTAGAAAATTTAATATAAATTAAACCTTACCAGAGAAGAGTGCCCTAAAAGATTAAGTCTAAAGTTCACTGCTGGACTAAAAGGATCCAAAGATGCTACGTTTTTTTCTGGCACAATTTCATTTGAAGTGATGTTTGAACAATAGAACCACACAGTGGACATAAAACATGAGAAGCAAAAGCAATTAGAGGCACACTACAGTTAGTCAAGGATTAGGATATTTAAAAAATATGAGACATACTTGCTTCTAGGGATTTTTTTGTCTTCTTCATCCAAGTAATAATGGCTTGTAACAAGAACATTTTCTTGGCCTTAAGTGGAGGTATGGTTCTTGTTAAGATGGAAATATTTGTATGTCACAGCAATGTCTCAAAACATATCTGACTGCTGGAGCCAAACCCTGCTGAGAGGGAGTGAGAAAAGGGACATGGCATATTGCCATAGAAATAAAGCCAGTCTTCCTAATGGGAATGCTCTTTTTTGACTGATTTTCTTTTGGATAAAGAGGGAAGGCCACAATCATGTAAAGGCAGATATTTTAAAATGCAGTACCTATTTTAGTCCTTACAAAAAAAGTTGAATTATTTCCTCAATTTACAGATGCAGGTATTGAGACTCAGATTAATACATTTTCTGAGGTTTGTGCATCTAGTAATTGCCTGAGGAGTACTAGGAAATAAAGAAGTCTACCCACCCTTACCCAAAACCAAGGGATCAGCAAATGAGTAATTCTAGAACTAACTAACACAATATCAGTAACAGAAATTTGGACATAAGAGTAAGCAGAATTAGTGAGCTAGCCGAAAAGTCAACTGACTATTTCTGTGCTTATGCACAGAGAGCAAAGAATAAGTAATACAGAAAGGAGCATTGAGACCTGTGAGACTCGGTCAATAGATCTAACATATAAATGGAATTCCAGAAGGAAATAATGGTGAATGAAGCAGAAACAATATTTAAAGAGATAATTCCTGAATATTTTCCTTAACTGATGAATGATATTAATTTACAGGTTTATGGAAGCTCTGTGATGTCAAGAAGTGTAAATATGATATCACCATATTTTATTACAAGTAAATATTGAGTACAACTGCAAATAATGACAGACAAAAATAATGCACATTATCACCATCCTGGTTAACACAGTGAAACCCCGTCTCTACTAAAAATACAAAAATATTAGCTGGGCGTGGTGGCTGGCATAGTCCCAGCTACTTGGGAGGCTGAGGCAGGAGAATGGTGTGAACCCAGGAGGCAGAGCTTGCAGTGAGCAGAGATCACGCCACTGCACTCCAGCCTGGGAGACAGAGCGAGACTCTGTGAAAAAACAAACAACAACAACATCCCCCCCAAACAAACAAACAAACAAAAAGAAAGTGGGAATGGAGTCTGACAGAGCCTTTCTCTCTGCAACTGCCCTCCCAGTTCCAGGTCCTGTCTCCATTAGTCTGTCTCCTCTACTCCTAGAGGCCCCAGCTGGCTCTGTGGCAGCTCTGTGCCTCTGTGACCTGTAGGTACTGGAAGATTTGTAGGGAGGATGCCAGGACATGGAAACAGATGGGAAGACCAGAACACTGAAGATCAGTTCAAAAATTCTGGAAGTAATCTGAGAAAGCTTAATTTAAAATGTGGCTGTTGGAAAATCCTGCCTACCCACTGGAGCACTTTTGCAGATTGATGCCTGCCAGTCCTTCCGCCAGCATGCATACAACAGGGACCCACTGTCACCCTGCTGGAGCACTTTTGCTGCTGGCAACCCCTGTCAGAGTGTTGTTGCCAGCAGACTGGGAACACCTAGGCCCCCGGCGTAGTAGGTGGTCAACCTTGAGGGGCCAGAGAACGTATCTGTGAGCCTAGTCCCAGTCCCCCAGGGTTAGAACATGCAGTCCAAGAGTGCTGAGCTTAGGCTTGGCCCCCTGGAAGCATGCAGAAGCAAAGCCATTCAAGTTAACCCAACTTTTACCATAGTAGAGGTGTCAAGGACATCAAAGAATATGAAAGCAAAAAACCCCATACAAAAGATGGCAACTTCAAACATTAAAAGAGCATCAGTCAACACAGATGAGAAAGAACCAGTGCAAGAACTCCGGCAATTTTAAAAGCCAGAACGTCTTCTTATCACCAAACAACAGCACTAGCTTCCCAGCAATGGTTCTTAACCATTAAATGGCTGAAATGACAGGTATGGAATTCAGAATCTGAATGGCAAAGAACTCATTGAGATACAGGAAAATGTTGAAACCCAATCCAAGGAACACAGCAAAATGGTCCAAGAGCTGAAAGACAATGTAGCAATTTTAAGAAAGAAACAAACCAAACTTCTGGAAATGAAAAATTCACTTCGGGAATTTCTGAATGCAATGGGAAGCATTAATAACAGCAGAGACAAAGCTGAGGAAAGAATATCAGAGCTCAAATACTGTTCTTTCACATCAATGCAGGCAGACAAAAATAAAGGAAAAAGAATAAAAAATGAACAAAACCTCTGAAAAATATGGGATTATGTAAAGAGACCAAACCTATTGCACATTGGTATTTCTTAAAGAGATGGAGAGAGAGAGCAAACAACCTGGAAAACATGTTTGAGGATATTGTGGATGAGTATTTCCCCAGCCTTGCTAGAGAGATTGACATACAAATTCAGGAAATTTGAAAAACCCCTGTAAGGTGGTATATAAGACAACCATTGCCAAGACTCATAGTCATCAGATTCTCCAAAGTCAATGTGAAAGAAAAATTCTTAAAGGCAGCTAGAGAGAAGGGGTAGGTCACATACAAAGGGAACCCCATCAGGCTAACAGTGAAACTTTCAGCAGAAACTTTACAAGCCAGAAGAGATTGGGGGCCTATCTTCAACATCTTTTAAAAATAGAAATTTCAACTAAGAATTTTATATCTAGCCAAACTAAGCTTCATAAACAAAGGAGAAATGAAATCTTTTTTCAGATAAGCAAATGCTAAGGGAGCTCATCACCACCAGACGTGCCTTACGAGAAGTCCTTAAGGAAATGCTAAATACACAAACAAAAGACCACTACCTGCCTCTCCAAAAACACATGTATGTACATATCCCACTGAAACTCTAAAACAACCCCATAATCAGGTGTACATAACAACGAGCTATTAATAACAACATGATGACAGAATCAAATCCTCACATATCCATATTAACCTTGAATGTAAATGGGCTGAATGCCCCACTTAAAAGACACAAAATGAAAAGTTGGATAAAGAGGCAAAACCCAACTGTATGCTGTCTTCAAGAGGCCCATCTCACATGCAAGAACACCCATAGGCTCAAAGTAAAGGTATGGAAAAAGATATAGCAAGCAAACAGAAAACAAAAAAGGGCAGGGGTTGCTATTGTTATTTCAGACAAAACTGACTTTAAACCATCAATGATCAAAAAGGACAAAGAAGGGTATTACATGAGATAAAGGTTCAATTCAATTCAACAAGACTTAACTATCATATATGTGTGTGTGTGTATATATATATATATACTATCATATATTTGATAGTTAAATGTTATTGAATTGAATTGAACCCCTCAATATATATATACATACCTATAAATGTATATGAATATATGCATGTATATGTATATACATATGCATGTACATGTACATACACATGCATGTATATACATGCATATGTACATATGTATGTACATGTACATATGCACATATGTATGCACATGCATATATACACGCATGTGTGCATATGTATATATACATGTTATGTGTATATACATACATATGTATATTTGTGTACACATATGTATGTATATGTGTATGTGTACATGTGTATATACATCCATATGTGTGTGTGTATATATATATAAAACACTGGAGCATCCAATTCATAAAACAAGTTTTTAGAGACATATGATGAGACTTAGATAACCACACAATAATAGTAGACTTCAATACCCTACAATACCAAATAGTAGACTTCAATACCCTACAATACCAAATACCCTTCAATACTGACTGTTAGATCATCAAATCAGAAAACTAACAAGGATATTTGGGAACTAGACTCAACCCTTGACCAAATGGACCAGATAGACATCTACAGAATATTCTACCCAATGAAATAGAATGTACACTCTTCTCATCTGCACACAGCATATACTCCAAGATTGATCATTCACACTCTCAGTCATAAAACAGTTCTTAAAAAATTTAAAAAAATCTGAAATCCATACTAACCACACCTCTCAGACCATAGGGTAGTAAAAGTAGAAATCAATGCCAAGAATATCACTCAAAACCATATAATTGCATAGAAATTAAACAACTTCCTCCTGAATGGCTTCTGAAAGAATGAAATTAAGGCAGAAATAAAAAAAATTATTGAAACTAATGAAAATAAAGATACAACACACTAGAATCTCTGGGACATAGCTTATGAGGTGTTAAGAAGAAAGTTTATAGTGCTAAATGCCTACCTCAAAAAGTCAGAAAGATGTCACATTAACAACCTAACATCACACCTAGAGGAACTGGAAAAACAAGAGCAAACCAACTGCAAAGCTAGTGGCAGAAGAAAAATAACCCAAATCAGAGCTGAACTCAAATAAACTGAGATCCAAAAATTCATACAAAATATTGATGAGCCAAAAATTGGTTCTTGGAAAGAATAAATAACATTGCTATACCACTAGCTAGATTAACAAAGAAAACAGGGGAAAATATCCAAATAAACACAATCAGAAACGGCAATGGTGACATTACCACTCACCCAATAGAAATACAAAGAAACTCTGAGAGTGTTACAAACACCTCTATGCATGCAAACTAGAAATAAATTCCTGGAAACACACAATCTATTAAGGTTGAATCAGGAAGAAATTGAAATCCTGAACAGACCAATGACAAGTTCTGAGATTGAATTAGTAATTGTGAACCTACTGAAAAAACTCTAAACAAGACAGATTCACAGCTGAATTCTACCAGACATATAAAGAAGAGCTGGTATGAATCTTACTAAAATCTTTTCAAAAAATTGAGGAGGATGAACTCCTCCCTAACTCATTCTATGAGGCCAGCATTATTCTGATACCAAAACCTGGCAGATATACAACAACAAAGGAAAACATCAGACCGATATCCCTGATGAACATAGATGCAAAAATCCTCAGCAAAATATTAGAAATCAAATGTAGCAGCACATCAAGAAGTGAATCCACCACAATCAAGTAGGCTTTATTCCTGGGATGCAAGGTTGGTTCAATATACACAAATATATATATGTGATTCATTACATAAACAGAACTTAAACCACATGATCATCTCAATTTATGCAGAAAAATCTTTTGATAAAATTCAACATCCCTTCATGTTGAAAACCCTCTACAAACTAGGCATCAAAGGGATATACCTCAAAATAAGATCCGTCTATGACAGACTTACAGCCAATATCACAATGAATGGGCAAAAGCTGGAAGCATTCCCTCTGAGAACTGGGACACAACAAGGATACCTACTGTCACCACGTCTATTCAACACAGTACTGGAAGTCCTAGTAAGAACAATCAGGCAAGATAAATAAATAAAAGGCATCCAGATAGGAAGCGAGGAATTTGAATTATCTCTCTCTACAGATGATATGATTCTATACCTAGAAAACCCCATAGTTCCTACCCAAAGGCTCCTAAAACTGATAAATAACTTCAGTAAAGTTTTAGGATACAAAATCAATGGACTAAAATCAGTAGCATTTCTATGCATCAATACTGTCCAAGTTGAGAGCCAAATCAAGAATGCAATCCCATTCACAATAGCCACAAAAAGAATGAAATACTTAGGAATACAGCTAGCCAGGGAGGTGAAAGATCCCTACAATGAGAATTACTAAACACTGCTAAAACAAATCAGAGATGACACAAACAAATGGAAAAACCTTCCGTGCTCATTGATAGGGAGAATCAGTATTGTTAAAATGGCCATATTACCCAAAGCAATTTACAGATTCAATGCTATTTCTGTCAAACTATCAGCATCTTTTTTTTCACAGAATTAGAAAAAAAAACTATTCAAAAATAAAGATGAAACAAAAAATAAAAGCCCAAATAGCCAAAGCAATCCTAAGCAAAAAGAAGAAAATCAGAGACATCACACTACCTCACTTCAAATGATAATACACTACAGTAAACAAAACAGAATGGTACTGGTACAAAAACAGACACATAGATCAGTGGAACAGGCCAGAGTACCCAGAAATAAAACTGCATGCCTACAACCATTTGATCTTTGACAAAGTTGACAGTAACAAGCGATGAGGAAAGGACTCCCTAGGACTCCCTATTCAATAAATGGTGCTAGGATAACTGGCCAGCCATATGCAGAAGGTTGAAACTGGACTCCTTCCTTGCACCATATATAAAAATCAACTTAAGATGGGTTAAAGACTTAAAAGTAAGACCTAAAACTATAAAAACCCTAGAAAGAAACAAAGAAAATATCATTTTGGACACATGTCTTGGTAAAGATTTCATGTTGACATCTCCAAATGCAATTGCAATAAAACAAATATAGACAAGTGGGACCTAATTAAACTGAAGAGCTTCTGAAAGCAAAAGAAACTCCAACAGAGCAAATAGACAACCCACAGAATGGGAGAAAATATTTGCAAACTATGCACACAACAAGGATCTAATATCCAGAATCTATGAGAAACGTAAACAAATCGACAAGCAAAAAGCAAACAGTCCCGTTAAAAAATAGGCAGAGACCGGGCACAGTCTCTCACGCCTTTAATCCCAGCACTTTGGGAGGCCGAGGTGGGCAGATCATGAGGTCAGGAGATCGAGACAATCCTGGTTAGCACAGTGAAACCTCATCTCTACTAAAAATACAAAAAATTAGCCAGGCATGGTGGTGGGCACCTGTAGTCCCAGCTGCTGGGGAGGCTGAGGCAGGAGAATGGCGTGAATCTGGGAGGCGGAGCTTGCAGGCGGAGCTTGCAGTGAGCGGAGACCATGCCACTGCACTCCAGCCTGGGCGACAGAACAAGACTCCATCTCAAAAAAAAAAAAAAAAAAAAAAAAAAGGCAAAGAATATGAATAGACACTTCTCCAAAGAAGACATACACACAGTCAACAAGCATATGAAAAGATGCTCACTATCACTAATCATCAGAGAAATTCAAATCAGAGCCACAATGAAATATCATCTCACACCAGTAAGAATGACTATTATTAAGTGAGAAAAGGGAATGCTTGTACACTGCTGTTGGGAATGTAAATTAGTTCAGCCACTGTGGAAAGCAGGTTGGAGATTTCTCAAAGAACTTAAAAGACAACCACCATTTGACCCAGCAATCCCATTACTGGTTATGTATACCCAAAGAAACATGTCATTTTACCAAAAAGATGCATGTACTCCTATGTTCATTGCGGCACTATTCACAATAGCAAAGACAAAGAATCAACCTAAATGCCCATCAATGGTGGACTGGATAAATAAAATGTGGTACATATACACCATGGAATAACATGCAGCCGTAAAAAGAAGATCATGTCCTTTGCAACAACAACAGGGATGCAACTGGAGGCCATTATGCTAAGTGAATTAACACAGGAACAGAAAACCAAGTGGGCATGCTCACTCATAGTGGGCTAAACTTTAAGTACCCATGGATACAAAGAGAGGAACAAGAGACACTGAGGCTTACTTGAGGGTAGAGAGTGAGAGAAGGATGAGGGTATAAAAACTACCTATCAGGTACTATTCTACTACCTGGGTGATTAAATCATTTGTACACCAAACCCCAGTGATACATGATTTACCTACATAATGAACCTGTATGTGTATCCTCTGAGCCTAAAATAAAAGTTTTAAAAGGGACTTTGGTGATTATATAACGTATTAACAATTTCCAGGGATTAGGATGTAGGCAACTTTGGGTGCTAATTTTTAAGCTTACTACAGTTTGATTTTTTTATTGGGGCAAAATATACATAGATGTAAAATTTACCATTTTAACCATTTTAAGTGTACAGTTCTGTGACATTAAGTACCTTCACATTGCTGTGCAACTATCACCACTACCCATCTGTGGAACTTTTTCTTCTTCCCCAACTGAAACTCAGTACATGTTTAACACTGACTCCTTATTCCGCCCTCTGACCCTGTCCGCCCTGACCCTGATGCTGTCCACTATTCTAGTTTCTGTTTCTATGAATTTGACTACTCCAGGTATCTCACATAGGTGAAATCTGTAGTATTTGCCCTTTTATGACTGACTTATTTTATTTAAAACAATGTCCTCAAGGTTCATTTACGTTGTAAGCTTGTGTCAGAATTCCTTCTTCCATTGTAGTATATACCACATTTTTGTTTCGTAATTCATCTGTTGGTGGACATTTGTGTTGTTTCTACATTTGGCTATTGTCAATAATGGTGCTATAAACATGAATACACAAATATCTGTTGGAATTCTTATTTTTCTTACTTTTTTCAATGCCCTCACTTTAACAGTATCTTTACTTTTGGGTGTATGTCTGGAAGTGGAATTGCTGGATCATAAAATAATTTTACCTAACTTTTTAAGAATTGCCGTACTGTTTCCGATAGTGGCTCTACTATTTTACATTACTACCAGAGATGTAACATGTGTCCACTTTCTCCCGTCCTTTCTGCTGTGGTTTCAATGTTTGTCCTTTCTGAAACTCACATTGAAACTTAATCTCCAATGTAGCAGTATTGAGAGATGGGGACTTCAAGAGGCGATTGGTTCATGAGGGCTCTGCCCTCATGATTGGATTAATCCACCTGTGGACTAACAGATTAATGGATTAATGGGTTATCAGAAAGTGGGACTGGTAGCTTTAAAAGAAGAGGGAGAAAGACCTGAGCTAGTACATTCTGTCCCCTCATCATGTCCTGCCTTGTGGCACCTTGAAACCCTTCAGAGTCCCACCAGCAAGAAGGTCCTCATAAGATGCAACTGCTTGACCTTGAACTTCCCAGTTCCAGAACGGTAAGAAATATATATATATATATATTTATTCATGTATTCATTTATAGCAACAGAAAATGAACTAAGATACTCTCCAGAAACTTATTTTCTGTTTTTTGATAATAACCATTCTAATGGGTATGATGTGTTATCCTACTGTGGTTTTGATTTGCATTTCCCTATTGATTACTGATATTGAGTATCTTGTCCTGTGTTCCATGTGTACGTTTTCTTAGGAGACAAATCTCCTTTTCTCATTTTAGCATCAGGCTACTGAGGGTTTTTTGTTTTGAATTGTAAGAATTCTTCAAATAATATGGATATTAATTCCTTATTCCATTATTTGCAAATATTTTCTTTCATTTTGTGGGTAGCCTTTTCATTCTGCTGATAGTGGTTGAAGCAGAAAAGTTTTAAACTTTGATGAAGTTCCATCTATCTATTTTTTTTCTTTTGTTGTCTGTGCTTTTGGTGTCATACTTGTGAAATCATCACTAAGTCCAATGTCATGAAGCTTTTCCCCTATTTCCCCTATGCTCTCTTCTAAGAGTTTTATAGTTTTAGCTTTTTTTTTTTTTTTTTTTTTTTTTTTTTT
>NW_016814733.1:1282547-1286625 GCF_001698545.2 Rhinopithecus bieti | reverse complement strand
AATTTTTTTTTTTTTGTTTTTTTTTTTTTTTTTTTTTTTTTTTTTGAGATGGAGTCTCACTCTGTTGCCCAGGCTGGAGTGCAGTGGTATGATCTCGGATCACTGCAACCTCTGCCTCTGCCATTTAATAGAAAATAGAAGAATGTTAGAAGTTTATTTATAACTTCTAATATAATAGAAAATAAGAGAAAGTTAGAAGTTTATTTCATGTAATGAAGTTCAGAAACAGGCAATCCAGGAATTGTGTGTTACCACTTGGATTTTCAGGCACCCCAGTGACTTCCAGCTCTTTATTCTACATTCCCTGGATTGGAGCCTTCATCCTTCTATTCTAAGATGGAAGCTGGATTTTCATTTATCACATCATATTACTTCATGTCATATCACGTTATCATCTAATTACATTGTATTAATGTCACATTACAGCAGTAGGAGGAAATAAACCTCAAATCCCTCCTTTTAAGTGAAACTCCTTGGAAGAATCACACAACACTTCCACTTACTACTCAGTTGCCAGATGTTGGTCACATGACCACACCTCTCTGCAGGAGAGGCTGGGAAATGTAGTCTTTTACTGAGTTAACCCTGTGCAGCTGTGTAGGTAAAGGGAAGAGAGAAAATTCATCATTGGAAGTCAACTTGAAGTTTCTTTCACACTTTTGAGTACCTTCAACTTAAAACTCTGTATACATGAACTCTTTTGAATTCTATGGTCATACTGTTGGATAATGATGCATACAAAAATAATAAAGAAACACATGTTGGACACTCATTACTGCTACAGAACAGTATATACATCCTCAGGAGACTTGCTGGAATTGGTGCAAATGACTCCAGTGAAGTCTGAGCTTTTTAACTCAACTCCAGTCCAATCCCTTTGGGGTGCCCAAACCTTTCATTGGTAAGTGGTTGGGTAATCTTTTATTTCTACATGCTAGCTTGCCTTTGAAGACACATTGCTTTGTTAGGCATTTGTATGTGATCTCATGGCACATGACCCACTAAAAGGGAGCAGGCTTGGGCAAAACATAAGATGGAAATTCATGCAGCCTATCTGGCCTACCCATCTGGTCAGCAGAATCCTAACTGCAGTGTCTCCTTGGAATTCTCCAGGCCCAGAGATCTAATTACAGAAAAATCTAAAAGGAATATTTAACATGGATCTAAAAGATTGAAAAAAAAAAAGGGTTAAAAAGTGAAAACAAATGCTAAGTTTACTACAGAGTTAAATCTAACGAAGACATAGACATTCACATGCATTTATTATGTGCATTATTTGAGCCCCTGGATCTCACTATACCTGAAGACAGACCTGACTTCCCAGTAAGATGAGACAACAAGTTCTCTTTTTTCCTTAAGTTATTTTGAGTTGGATTCCTATCACTCGTAACTAAAATAAAGCGTATAATATAAGAAGTAATCCTTCTTCATGAAGACATTACTGAAATTCTTGGTCAGGTGTGGCTAAGGAAACTCTCTTTGTCCCATCCAGTTCAGGTCCTCTTCTTTATTACTCAGGTATTTCTCTTCTTTGTGTCTAGTTTGTTCACGTCCTTTGCCTTTGCTTTAGAACATTGCTTGTTTGATTAAGATTTCTCAGAATTGCTATAAGCTATGACTCATATTCTCTTTCCTCCAAAGTGATCATCGGTTACATTTTTTAGCTCCAAGGGTGTACAGGTCCATGCAATGCTGAAATTTAGTAAGGCTTTCTCTCCTTCAAAATCAGGCTGCCATATATTAGCTTCTGGGAACATTGCCTGTTTGCTGCAGGTTCCATGCCCTCTCTCATCGCCATTGAGCCTAGTGTTGGTAACCAAAAGTTCAGTTACTAAGTAGTTATCATGCATGTAAAACATGTTTCTACCATGGGAAGTCCATAATCTAGTTGATAATAATGATTCTGGAATAATCTTGGAATTTGGTCTTCCAAAGCAGATCTAAGAACATCTTGAGGCACTTTTTTCTCAAGTTTGGGAGCTGAATGTTTTACTTTCAGAAAAAAGTTTTCTAGGTAGATGGACTTGGAGAAAAAAAAATAAATTGAGGAATACTTACATCAGACATTTGCTGACTATTGGACACCATGCATGATCAACATGTGTGTGCTCATCTACCCCAGCTTCCCTCAACATTCTCTGTTCTCTAGAACTATAAAGTAAATTTGTGTTATTCTTTATCTAAACAGTTCTGAGAGTATTGGGAATGATAATAATTAAAGAACAATCCAGATAGCCAAAAACAAAAAAAACTTAGGACAGAAATCCCATATTCAAGACTCAAATCTTGAAATGTGTTTGTGAAATGTGGGTAATGGTAATATACTTACCCCATTCATCTCCCAGAATTACAAGAAGAATCAACTTAGTTAATGTTAGAGTGCTTTGTAGACTATAAAATACCATAGAAATGTCAGTTGTTACTACAACCTTCATGCCAATGTTTTCCTAGTTCTTCTTGGCTCAAAGTAATGAAAAGTTTTTAACATTTAATTTTCTTACAGTTTCGTTTTTTGTCCTCAAACAGCTTTGCTTTATTTTAGTTACGAGTGATAGGAATCCAACTCAAAATAACTTAAGCAAAAAAGAGAGCTTGTTGTCTCATCTTACTGGAAAGTCAGGTCTGTCTTCAGGTATAGCGAGATCCAGGGGCTCGAATACTGTTGTCAAGGTTCTCTCTCACTCTCAGTCTGCTTCCCTCTTTTTGTGGGCCAGGTCCTTTCCTTTGGGCTTAAGTTTCCTCCACAGGAAGAAGAGGTGTTGACATTGCCCTGAAACTTAACAGAAAGAGAGCTTTTTTACCCAGTGTCGACACATCAGTTCCAGGGAGATGTACTTGGGACAGCCCTGTTTGGATGGCAGCTGGGAGTGACGTCTATCACATGTGAGATGGGCTTCCTTGATTGGGTGATCTGTTTTCTATGCTGACTCCTGTGGTACAGGATGCAGTAAGGACAGGATCCTGTAGTTGTCCATCCAGCTGAGGCCCAGAGGTGAGAGGAGGGGATTCTCTAAAGGTAGGCTTGTCGGGCAGAAGTGAACTCCACTTGTCTTTTGCAAAAGATGAGATCAGGACTTTCAGAGAAGATGAAACGTAAATAGTGAGTAAACATATGAAAACATACTCCACTTCATTAATAAGGAAATTAAAAAGCATATGGGGAATTATAGTATTTTTCTCAACTAGGTGGGAAAAATTTAAAAGTCAGATAATACAGATTTGGAGAGGATAGAACAATGATCTCTCTGATATACTGGTTAAAGTACGATCTGTTATAACTACTTTGGAAAATATTTTGCTATTATCATGAAGGCTGAACATTCATATATGTCCTGATCTAGCAATTCTACTCCTAAATACATCCTAGAAACTTTGGGCATGGTGTGCACATGGTGTGCAGGAGCTATATGCAAGGATGATCATAACCAACTTATCCCTAGTAGCAGTAACATTATAAGCAACTTAAATGTCCATCAGCAGGAAGACAAATAAATACATTTTAAAGTAATCATATACTGCAGTACCACACCCAGTGAAAACAAACAGCAGCAGAGTGAACTAATATCAGTTAAGCTTAGAAATATAGTGTTAAGCGAGCAATCAAGTTTCAAGAGACTAACTACAGTATAGTACAATGTGTAGAAAGCTCAAAACAAGAAAAATGCAATAACATTGTTTTGTTGACTAACAAAAGCAAGAGGAGCATAAATATGAAATGAAAAACACTAATGTATTTTTAATTATTTAAAATATGAAATTAAATGCCAGGCGCGGTGGCTCAAGCCTGTAATCCCAGCACTTTGGGAGGCCGAGACGGGTGGATCACGAGGTCAGGAGATCGAGACCATCCTGGCTAACCTGGTGAAACCCCATCTCTACTAAAAAATACAAAAAACTATTGTGAATAGTGCCGCAATAAACATACGTGTGCATGTGTCTTTGTAGTAGAATAATTTATAATCCTTTGGGTATATACCCAGTAGTGGGATGGCTGGGTCATATGGTACATCTAGTTCTAGATCCTTGAGGAATTGCCATACTGTTTTCCATAATGGTTGAACTAGTTTACAATTCNACC
>NW_016814733.1:1273858-1281911 GCF_001698545.2 Rhinopithecus bieti | reverse complement strand
AAAATGAAATTAAAAATACTACCCCTGGGGTAGTTCAAGTTGCTGGGTAATGGTACTGGTGTTTTCAGGTATTTTAAAATCATGCTTCATAACATACACACGTGGCATATGCATATATGTGTTACATCTATTATTTTATATTCTGAAATATTAAGTAATAGAAGCATGTAAAAGAGAACATATGTTTCACTATGAGTTTTCCAAACTAGTTAAATCAAAAATACTAAATTCAGTAGCCATTAATCTCATTAATCTGCATGTACCTAAGGAAATTTAAGAGTAAAAACATGATTTGTAGGCAATTATTGTTATGTATTAGGATACATGAAAAGTTTAGCTTGGTCAAGTACCTAATGGAACATTTGATAAGTTACCAAACTTTAAAAGACATGAAGAAAACAACAAAGGAAGGACATACCTTCGTGCTATGCCTGACCAAACAGAAATTTGGATTATGTATACAAAACAGGGGGAGGGTGGTTTAATAAATTTATTTTGAATATTTACAGCAATGTTTCCTTTCCACTTCATAGATATTACATTAGATCATGGAATAGTTACCCCAGTGGGGCTTCAAAAGATTCATCTTTTTTTTTCAGCCATAGCTGTTTGATTGGAGAATAAAAGTCAGCATTAGGTATTGACAACATGATTTTAACTCATATGGAAGTTTTCACTTATATGGGAATAATTTGAATTTGTATTCCTGTTAGAATTTTAGAACTGGATTTTTGCATAGCCTGACATGTCTCTGAAAGGAATTAGAGTTAGGTAAGGAGCAAGGAGAATTACCTATAACAAATAAAAGTGATAGAAAGAAGGATGGAAAAAGAAGGCAGAGGGAAAGGGAGGGAGAGGGAAAGAAAGAGAGAATGGGATGTTGGAGAGAGTAGGTCTTGGTGATGCAAATGCTGAAGTCTAAATTCTGGCTCTGCAATTACTAACTGTGTGACTTGGACAAGTTCCTCAACTACTGTGATGTTCCCGAGGCCCATCTCTATGTAGGGACTCCAGCCTCCACCTCCCCATGTTCTTGTGCTCACAAACTGCAGGCAGATGGAATCTGAACTGGGAAGGACCAATGATGAGATGCAGAGAAGAGCCACATTCTGAACGTTATGTAATGTTATGAATGTTTTATAGATAGCATATCAAACATACTGTCTATAAAAGAGCATGACTACCATGAATATGTCTAAGTGTGAACAAACCATTCGAAAGTAGTATTTGGAGAGTGGACGTTACCCTCTAAAAGAGGTAAGGGAGGATGGCTAAGGTGCCCTAATATAAATAAAAATAACTATTTTTTTTCTGATGGCTGCCCTTTAGTTGAGCTAAGGACTGTCTCTCTCTGTGTAATGCAAGTGGTATGTGGTATGTATGGTTTGCAGATAGAATGTTAATTTCACAATGTATTTGTGCTGTGCATTCTACCATGTTTGATTGTTCTTTCCCAACAATGATGCCTGATGCCAAGCTAAAAAGGAAGGTAAGAGGGTGTTGAGTCCATTGTTAGGGGTGGATTAAGTGTGCAAGTGTTTTGTTTTCAGACAATGGACAATTGAGGGGCACCATCTTCAGGCACTTCTCTCTGTTTTTGGAAGCAGTGGTGATGGATAAAAGGACATAGGCACTGGTGCCAGGCACACCTGGCATTAAGTCCTGGTTCTGCTATTTATAGCTTTGTGACCTCAGACAAGTTTCTTATCTCTCTTCAAAGTGAAACAACAGTACACATTCTTTTCACTGCCTCCTGATCTTTGCTTTTAAACCTTGCCTTTTAATATTTCCTTATAGACTTGACTATTGCATTTGGCTTTCTTCATTTGAGACGGGGTCCAATTTTGGCAAACAGCACATTGCGTCACCCACTCCATGCCCGCTGTCTGTTACCTTCAACCCCAGTGAAGTTCAGACCAAAGGGCCTAAGCTTCTTCACAGCAATTACGATAATCACTACTGATAAGTGTCTGTCATCTGGGGCATGTCGTGATGATTGCTTCCTCTTGAGGGGTACTAATGTCAGCACAATGGCTCAGCAATTCTGTGCAATGGCAAAGATTCTTACTCCCCCCCACTCCAGGGATTTCCAGCCTAGTGCCCTGCTTATCTTGGTCTAGGGAAGCTCATATGTTTTTCCTGAATGGGGCTCTAGTCCCTAGTCCTTGCCTCCTCTACAGCCCTGGGCTAGAAAGCATAAGACAAAGTCCCAAGGTTTTCTCTCAGTCTTTCATTTAAGCTGGAGTTGGGGCATCAGTGCTAATCATTCAGATTCTTTTTCTTTATGTTCTGCTCTGGCTTTTTTGTTTTTTTGACTCTTTCAAGGACAAAGCTCTTCCTACCCAGAAAATAGCTCAACTCCAAGAGTCTTGGTAGTCCAAATGCCACTACTTTCCAAAGGACCCCCAATGGCTCCCTTTACCCTTCACTCCTCTCAGCAGTATCTTCCAGCTCCAAGTCTGTGTTGTCTTTCTTGAAGAAGAGAGAGGGAGGAGTCTGGTGCATCCTTGACGCCTCCTGCCTATGTGGTTCTTTGCTATTGGCCTCTCCCTGGGAGCTGAGCCAAATAGGGGAGGCTGAGGCCAGAGTTGGGGCATCCAGGTCACACGGGCGCAAGTGCTAGCCACAGGTGCCAGAGGATGCTGTGATTTTCACAGCCTTGTTCGCAGACCAGCCCATTCAGCGGGACTTAGTTTATTTATTTAATAATAATGCTTGGCAAAGGGAACGACCCATGCTTGTCAAGCACTAATGCATACCAGGGATTTTTTGTGTTATCTTCCTTAGTTCTCACAAAAGCCCTCATAGGAACTGCTCTGTCCTTATTTCAAGTGGTCTCCTCCAGATCATACACTGAGGCTCTGTGTTCACCTTCAAAGGCACAGGGTCTGCCTACTAGACAACGCTACCCTCTGTTTGACAAAATACTCACATAGGTTATCCTACTTGGATGTTGCTCTGCCCCAGAACCTCAGGAGGGCATCATGCAAGGCATTTCACAGATGAGGAAGTTGTGGTTCCTTGGCTGTGAATGGGAAAACTGAACTAGGAAGGTGGGTTGAAAGACTCCAAGTCCAGCCACCAGAGTGTCACATGGAGTGGAAGAGGAAAACACTTCCTTGTGGTATCCTTCAAGCAGAATAGAACCCTGAGGAAAGTGGTAAGGAGGTGGATTTTTGGTTAACAAAATGAACTCCTATTAGGAATTGTTCTACAGTATCTGCCACCACCTGACCCTGAGAGACAGGATGAGGAAGATAAGTGGAGAGGCTGGGCACTGTTGAAAATGGGGGCAGTTGGCCAAGTTGAACTTTGAGGGCCAACTCTATGTGCCTATGACCCTATGGTTCCAGAAGCTTCTTGCTTCTTTTCACTGTTATAGATCATCTTACACTAAAGCCAAGACCCAGAATCCATGTCTGAGGGTTCCAAGTGCCTCACCATTGCAAGCTTGGAGGATGAGACCATAAATTATTCAAATACTACTCTCTGGTGTGAATCATCCAAGATTTCTAAGAGATTTGTCTATTGATTTTCTGCGTTTAACAATAGCCTTTCTGCTCTGCACAATGTTATTTTGACTAAAATCCTAATCACACAGAATCTACTACTGTATTTTGTTTAAAAGACTTACCAATTTTCTAACTTGAAAAGCACTTTTCCTGGAATGCACAACCCCAAAACTCCTAATGGCCTAAAGAGAAATAGATGTCACCATTAGCTGCTAATATGTTCCTTAATCCATCTCCTTCTCAGCTCATAAGCCTACAATTCAGTGCTCTGAGACCAGGCATGTTAATGGTACAAAATATTTACATTTATGCCCCAAATCCAAACAGCCACAAAACTTTATTTCTCCTTTTGTGGTTTCAATATTTAATTAGTGATGAAGCATCAGAAAGCTGTGGAGAAAAAACACCCCATTATTTTTTAAGTTATAGTATATTTACAACCCATTTCCACCTGCTCCCTTTCTCTCCACCTGTCTCCGCTGTACACAGATTTGTCTCAGCCATCCCCTCAGGAATACAGCTGTGTCATCACATCCCGTGGCATCCTAATATGTCATACTAAGCTTTAAACCAATTAGGAATGACTGCTGACTGTGCTGACTCATGGGAAGAGAAGGGGATAATGTGTCCTTCATGTAATGAACTTCTTTGGGGACTTGACACATATTTCATTTTTTAGCACCGTTGGTATTCCCTTGTCACATTTCTGTGGATGTGGCTTCATTTTGCTTCATTGCACTAGGAGGATTATGCAGGGATTAATATTTGTGAAGTAACTGAGTTTATATCTATAATAATGAGATTTGGACAGAGGCACAATGAAATTATTGGGCCAGCCTCTGAGGCCTCAGGGACAGGCTGGAGAGTTCAAGGGTAGATCTGGCCCAAGTGACACATGTCCTTGGAAGGGAATGCTGGGAGCTTTGCGTGCTTTAGTTTCCTTCTACTCCAGTAGTTCTCAAGCCCTGACATGTATCAGAATGACCTGGTGGGCTTGTTAGAACATACAGCTGGGCTCTCACCTCCAGAGTTACTGCTTCAGTAGGGCAGGGATGGGGCCTGTCTAATTCCAGGTGAAGTTAATGCTGGTGCTCTGGGGACCATACTTTGAGAATCACTGGTTTCAAGCCAGGATACCAATTTAACCCTTTTGCTAGATGAGTGAGGATTCCTTGAATGAAAGTACAAGCCAAGGTCAAATATAACTTTGTGTGATTAAATAACTGGTTACAATCCCAGAGCTTTCAAGGCAAGATGGGTATTGTAAATCATCCAAGGGAATGATGTGGGCCAGAAGGCACAGGCAGTCAGGCATGTCAGGACAGTGGGGACTAGGAGAGCTCAGGTCGCATCTGAAGGGCAGCCTCACCTGGGCTCCAGGAGGTTGTTGGTGTGCAGGAACTAGAACTTCTAGGTATACAGGATGAGGCCCAAATCCAGATTTTTAAAATGTGAAATTTCCCTATTTCAAAATGAAGGTTCTAAGCAAACGGGGCAAACCACTGTGGGGGTGAGAGCTGCAGTTAGCCCTCAGCTTGCCAGTTTGCAATCTTCAGTTTAAACTAACCTACCCACCATTTTTTTCCCCCAGAGGGTACACAGTCTTATTGCCCATGCATAGACTTTCTTCAGTGTTTCTTCCAACTTTGCCATTTGTCCATTCCCATCTAATGGGGGTCTCGGGCCTTGAGACCCGTTTGGGTCTGTGTGGTGAAAGTTAAAACTTTCCCCACTGGGGACACGCTGGGTCAACACCCTAGTGGTCCATGTTGCAACTACATTTGGTAGATCTGACTCTTTTGGACTAGAGACAAGGATTCTGGCCCAAGGTAGTGGATGGGCCTGGAGCAATGTCTGTGCTTATGTTGGGGCAGCAGTGGTTTCTATGAAGCAAGTGCTTCCATCCAAGGCAGAAGAGGAGCAAAGCCTGGGAAGCCTGATTGGATCCCCTTCGAGGAGGACACTCATCCTAGGAGCTTTCACATGCGATATCTCATTTCATCCATAGGGAAACACAATGAGCTTATTATTGCCATTTTGCTGAAAAGGAAACTGAAGGTCTGAGGGTTTTTGCTGTTAGTAAGTAGTTGAGCTGTGACCTGAACAAAGGTCATCTGAAAGGAAGGCGAGGGACCCACTACCCAGGACTCTGGGTAATGCGTCCCTGCCTCCTTGCCTGGGAATGTAGCATGAAAAATGGTGAGAAAACCATAGCTTTCACTTACTTTTTATGACCCCAAATTTTATAATGGGAATTTGGCCTCACATTTGCTCATATTGCTATATAGCAAGAGCTTAATTTTTTGATTAGCATAAAAAATGACCCCAGGAGAAGTTCATTCCCAGCTCAAGGATCGTGTGTTGAAATAGGATGTTAACGAAAACCTCATAGCCCATGCCTGAGTCATTAACATCCCAGGGTTTGAATGGGGCAGGTCCTAATTCTTCAATTGAGATTTCTTTGCTCCACTAAGTTCAATCCATGCTGGGACCATTAAAATGTCCTTTCAGTGCTTCATCTGAAATTACCCACTTTTACAAATTTTCCCGTTACATAGACCTAGCGCCCTTTGGAAAATGAATTGCTTTTGGTGGTGGTCGTGGATGTCTGTGATTTTAATATTATTATACAATGTGTCTTGATTAATCAATGTTTGAGAGTCATCTAGCTCTAAGCTAGATTACAAGTAAATAAAAATAGACTTTGTGCCTAACTTCTACCTCCATAAAAAATCCTCTGAAATAGAGATGACAGGAACAAAAGAACGGTGGTGCCTGGGCCCAAGAAGGTTTAAGTGAGGTACTTAATATTCATCTGGTATTCATTGCAATAACATCAATCTTACCAAATTCTCCTGGTGTTAATGTAGATGTTCTGCATTTAATATATACTTCCAGTGGAATTGCATTGTAATTGAGCACTAAATGATGTCCACTTATGGTAAAGTGGTTCCAGAATTTTTTTGTAATAAATGGATTTTAGTAGAATAGAAGATCACAGATTCATTGCTGAGTCTATATTAGACTCTTTAGGCTCTAATTGTCATTGACGGTCTTTACTGTATTATTTCCAGACAGTTCATAATTTTCCCAGCTGAACAAATGATGATTTGTGAGTGGAGTAAGACACTGACTGGATTATGTGATGCCATTTATTTTTTTCATTGCTCTTGTTTCACAAAATATCTTTTAAAATCAATTGAATCATCTCTACCGGTGTTATTTTAATGGCTGTAGAATTATTTGTATAGTAACAGTGATAGCAAAATTTGTTGAGTGCTTACTCTACACTAAAACACCCCGTTAAGGTGAATACATTCATGATCTCATTGGAACCTCATGACAACACAGTCAGTTTGGTTACCGTTTGTATTGTAGTTGGGTAAGTTGGATATCAGGGGTTTAGGAATTTGTGTGAGGTCATATAGCTAGAAAGGGGTGGAGATGGGGTTTGAATTCATATCAACATGGCTTCAGACTTCAAAGTCTGCTTTTAGCCATGGCACCAGATGACTTGCATGTGGTTAGTAGACATGGAATTTCCTACAAGCAGACGGAGCAAACTCTAAGTTCCCAGACTGATGAGAATTTCCTGCATTTCTTTATCACAAGCAGGAGAGATTTGTTAAGATAACCTAAGAAGTTAAGAGATAGCTTTTTTTTTTTTTCCCTCCTTAAGCCCAGCGATGATGGGGAGCTGATGTTTAGGAAGAATATCTGTTTGAAAATGAGACACACAAAGATTCTGTGCAGTAAAACAAGAAAATTGCACAGAGCGCATTTGTTTGCATGGAAGCAAACTAGACATGCAATTCTGACTAGTTAACCCTGTGGTTAGAGCATGTGGCTGAGAGCTCTGTATGGCTTACACTCCTCATGCTGCCCATGCTGGTATTCTGGGAGGCTATGCAGGAAGACCTGTCCCAGTGCTGACACTAACCAGCTGATGACTCCACTAATACATCTTGCCTTCTCTTATCTGCAAAATGAAGGGATTGAGTTGAATTCAAGACTTTCAAACCTATATAGATTGGCATTGTGAGTCTTTCTTCCAAAGAAAGAGAAAGGAGAATTCTAATATGTGGAACACCTGAAAGCAGAAAATTTCTGGTTGAATTACACACTGCCCCCCCTTTCCATCCTAGGCTGGAAATCTTGAGCCTCCTTGCCCTGGCCCAGATCCTCTGATACCCTGTTAGATGTGTGAGGGCAAGTCTAGAAAACCTCTGATCTAGCTGCCTCCTCAGGTTCCTGGTAACTCACACTTCCATACTCACTATATTCCGATATAGATTGTTTTTAATTTTGTGAGCACTGGAAATTGAGTCATTGATCAGATTTCCCTTGCCATGGGTCTCTGAAACTGATGGTTTACCTAGAGCAAAGGTGTAAGACGCTAAAGAGTGGGCTTTGGGTTGACCACATCTTATGTTCCCACCAATTAATCTTTCTTTCTCCCTTATTTCTAATGAATGCAATTGTGTGTTTTACATAATTCTGCAAGCCACTTTAAGTCTTTTTTTTTTTTTTTTTTTTTTTTT
>NW_016814733.1:1264741-1273617 GCF_001698545.2 Rhinopithecus bieti | reverse complement strand
TTTTTTTTTTTTTTTTTTTTTTTTTTAGCAAAGTAGATTAGGAAACCAACCAACTAACAAAATCTCCCCCAAATCTCTTCTGATTCCACATACTAAATGTGTGGTTAATTTCAACAGAATTTGAAGCTTTGATCTCAAATGTCACGTTCTCAGGGAAGCTGCTCTAGGGCACTTATCTTTATACACATCAGCACCCCTGTAGCCATCCTCACTGAACTTCTACTCTCTCTTTATTGCTCTTGGTATAGCTTATTATTGTGAACTTGTATGATTATTTGATTCAACTCTCAGCTGAATTTTTAGGAAAGGGAGGTAAAAAATTTGAGTGGGGGCCAATTGGGTTGGGACCATGCAAAGGTATTTGGACTTTACCCTTTTAAGTGACAGAGTTCCATAGACACACAGTAGGTCCCCAGCTAACCATGAATGGATGCAGTAAACAAATGAATCCTTAGAGACTTAGCAGGAGGCTGCTACTGCTACTTAAGTCTCCACGATGGGAAAAAGCAGCTCGTTATTGTTAATGCCAACACCTCGGATAATATATTTTTTATCTCTGCTCATAATGGTAATGTAGATAAATTCCATAAATCAAATCTCAGCAGTAAAAAGGTTAATAAGTTTATGCTGTATAATTGAAAGCCATATTGGTGATTAAAAGGATTTTATATATCAGTTTTCTGGGTCACCAACTAATTATTTTCAATGGCCGGTAATAAAACACAGCACCATGCCTGGCTAGACACTGCAAACTGTCAGATGCTAAATCGTGTAGAAAGTACTTGAACAGGTTACCTTAAGTTGGTTGGTCTTTCCCTTGGGATGTGAAGTCATTGAAATCCCTGCTGTTTGTTTTGCGCCAAACTTATGTGATGCTTGGGGTCCCCTTCCACTGAAAGTATGGAAGCTAGGCAATTCCCCCAAATGGAAAAGACATGTCAAGCTCCAGGGACCCCATGATAGCTGTAATCATTCATGTTCAATGCAGTTGGCAATAGTAACACCGAGCAGTTGCCTTTACATCTACCGAGCAGTTGCCTTTACATCTAGATCATGGCTGCAGTATGGCACATATTTGGCCATCCTTATTCAGAATAGAGGATTTGCAAAAGAAGGGAAAAGTGTATGACCTGGAGCAGATTAATATTTTTTGACCCCCTAAAATATTCCAAGAATAGTCTTTGTGATTTATATGCACTAGAGGCCACTAAAGTATGTACTGTTAACTCAAGGTTAGCTATGGGAAAGCTGAAGCTTAGAAAGTATGGGAATTACCCAAGGTCATGGCTTCAAGCAGGACAGCCAGCATTCAAGCTTGAATCTGTCTGACTCCACACTCAAGTGATTCCACTATATATATTTATATTTATGTAAAATGTGTGACTTGACTTATATATACACATACATTTTACTTCTGGTTTGTGGAGTACCATCTTAAGAAACAGTGACAACAAAGATAAAATGTTTATGAGTTGGTCCTGAGCTTAATTTGGGATATTAGAAGTTTGTGTAGCTAGGGTGGTGAAAATAAGGTTGCTGCATTGAATGAAACACATGTTATATTCTAAGCACACAGTGTCTCCCGTAATAGTGCTGGAAGTGCTTAGAAGGTCAGTCTTCCAGTCTTGGAGGCTGCGTAAAGGTAGATGGAAATGAGGCGGGGAGAAGGCATTTGGGAGGGACATTTGTTTCAACTCCTGCCATTATTTCTTATGGGTGGGCCTGATGTGTCACTTAGCCAGCATGCTATCACCTCTAGCGTTTGTTCAAGAGAAATATGTTTATAGGGTTTCTATCAGGAAAGAAATACAGCCATTGTATACTGAAGTAAAACACAGTGGACTTAAACCCAGAAAAGTCACTAGATACAGTGATATATCCTTTATTTAACATTTCAATGTGTCTGACTTTACCCCATTACGAAGGAGACGAATTGAGGTTGGAAACCTTCTGTGGTTGTAGTCTTTGTTTTTGTTTCTCTAGTTCTTTTACAAGTTCTGGAATTATCTTGTAAACTAGGCACTGTGTTCAGTTGTGCGTGTGTAGGAGGGAGGGTTTGGGAGGATTTGTAGAATCATTCTACCGGGGCTCTCCAAAGTCTGCGAATAACAGATGAATCAGAAATGTTGAACTCCTCAGTTACTTTCTTCAAAGGCAAATTATTTGCAGATGAAATATAGAATACAAATTGGAAGGTGAATGCTATTGTCTTGGCTGCAGAGTTTATGCTTCAAAAGAATAGCCAAGAGCATCCGGGACTGCGATGACTAGTTTAAAAAATGTATTTGACAGATATGTTAATCAAACCACCAAATAAAGGAGACCGTCTGAGGATGGCACTGAGACAGGGCACTCTCAAAACTCTCCATGGGCTTGGTAATTAAACACAGGTGCTTTCTTTTCTTGGCATCTCATGCTAGGAAGGACTGACCTATCAGTGACTTAGTGTTCCCATCTGCCATCAGGTGATATGTGAGATGTAAGAGCAGCCTCAGTTCCTTCCTAGAGAAAGAAGGAGATGTGATTAACCCAATAACCCAGGAGGAAGACTCAGAAATGTGCACAGAGAAAAGGCAAATGAATCTCCTTGGGGTCAGTGTGGAGTGGTTCATGTTGCAGGGAAAAGTTGGGCTTCTCACATTACAGGGATTCTTCTTCATGCCTATTTGTGACAAGAGCATTCTAAAGATGAAAACTCCCTTAGCTGCTCAGCCATATTTTAGAAAGAAATATTGGGGTTAGCATGGGGGGTGGGGGCGAGGAAAGGTACAGGTGGAGAAGAGTGGAGGAGTAGACTGGAAAGGGCAGACGGAATAAGGGAGAGAACAACAAATATACTTCCATTAACAGGAAAACAAATGCGCTTCAGATGGCTTGAGGCACAAGTGACACTTATCTTTACTGGGCAGCATATTTTGAATAAAATCAAGTCAGTATCATCCATCATCTGTCCTCCTGACATGCACATGCCTTGACAACGTGCATCAGGGCATCCGTGACTCATGTGGGGATTGTGAGTGAAAGTTAAGTCAGGAGGCAGGGCTTGTCTGAGCTCTGGGAGCAAAGAGCCGTAACACAGTGTCAGCATGGCCAATGGTGCAGTCAAGGCAATGCTGCAACGCACCACCAATGGTCTCTGTGGTGGACTACTGCTTCCAGGGACAATCCATCTTTATCAAAGGCATGCCTATTGCTGATAAATCGTTTTCACCCTAACAGGGAGCTGGTACAAAGGAAGGCAGAAGCAGAGCAGGGACCTGACATTTCCTTCCAAAGGCTTTAAAAGTGATGTACATATGCCCTGGCCCATTCTCTCCCTCCAGGGCTCAGAGCTTTTGCTACCTCTGACCTCTCCCTTATCAAAAGCATTATGCCTTGTTTCTCACTCACAGCTCATCTGATGACCACAACCACTCTGGCATGAGAATGCCTACCAGTGGGTTTGCCTGTGCTCACCAGACGAGAGACTAAGACTTCAACAGATCCTATTGGGAAACAGTACCCTGATCAAGGGATGGAGCCATTTCTGCCACCATTGTAGGCAAGGCAGGAATGACAAGGAGGTGAGTGAGGCACAAAAGTTAAGAGAGAGTAGAAATGAACACCTCAATGATTGAGGTAAATAGTATTTTATTATGGTATTTTAAGAAATAAAAATTAGGCCAGGTGCAGTAGCTCATGCCTGTAATCCCAGCACTTTGGGAGGCTGAGGTGGGCGGATCATGAGGTCAAGAAATCAAGACCATCCTGGCCAACATGGTAAAATGAAACCTCATCTCTACTAAAAATACAAAAATTAGCCGGGAATGGTGGCACGTGCTTGTAGCCCCAGCTACTTGGGAGGCTGAGGCAGAAGAGTTGCTTGAACCAGGAGAATCACTTGAACCTGGGAGGTGGAGGTTGCACTGAGCCAGATTGCGCCACTGCACTCCAGCCTGGCGACAGAGTAAGACTCTGTCTCAAAAAAAAAAAAAAAGAAAAAAAAAGTTAATGCAAAAAATCCATGATGAACAAAATGTTAAAATTTTAAATACAGAATCCACGGGCCATGATTAGGGTGAGGAGAGTGAGGCTGTCACTCTCAGGGTCCTACAAGGGCCGAGTTGCACCTGGTCTTTATTTAAAATTGTCATAGTTTGTTCATTTGGTGTTAGGGCTGGTGAGATCATGATGGGCCATTGCCTGCGTCTCCAGCTGTGGCCCCAACGCCGTGCTGCACACAGTAAACTTCTCTTGCTGAATTCATGTGGTATCTTTACAATAAATTCTGTTTCACTGAAGCTGAGTAGAGTGGGGTTCTGTTGCTGATGACCAACAATCCTCATCTAAAACAGAAATAAATATTTGTTTATTTCTCTTCCAACTTCACAGAGCTTTCTCAGAGAATCACAAAATATTTTCTTCTAGATTCAGACTTCTGTGTCAAATTATAAGGTTAAAATTTATAGCAATAATATAGGGTTTTCTTTTTAAATATATTCCTTCTAATTGCATCAATATAATACAGTAGTTTCATTTTTACATGTTCTTTTATAAGCTCTGATCATAATTTACACAGTCACAGTGAATATAATTTTGTATTCTGCTTTTTTTGGTGAATTTTGCACACCAAAGATTTTCCATGTTGTTACACATTGATGGCTGTGGACTGTTTTGTTGAGATTTGTCCCATATTTTACTTATAAAATTTATTATTTTTAGGTGACTTATACATTATCTTCCTTTTTTCCATATAATAATGTGAAAATGAATATGTTTATCTCCGTGAATCTTGTTTCTTCAGTTATTTCTTTAAATTACGGTCCCAGAAGTCTGATTTCTGAGCCAAGTCCATTGTTATCTTTCTTAGTGTATAATTTGTATTGCCATATAATTTTGCAACAGCTTTTAGGTTTTACAGGGGAAAACAAAGAAATTTGAGCCAAAAGAATTCTTACCTATAGGACACCTTGTTTCAAATTTAAATGGCAGTAGGAGTAGTATTCATCTTTAAAATTTGATTTATTTATGAGATTGTTCATTTTCAAAATTGAGCCACAGATAGATTATTTTCTTTTCACTTGCAATAGAGCCTTATGGTTACACCAACTATGTTTTCTCTCTGCAGTTTATTTTGCAAACTAGAGGTATGATTGTATTTTACGATTTTTTTAACCGAGAAAATATTTTTGGCACTTCTGATGATAACCCAATAGTCATATAAGTTGCAAATTTAAATTGGAACCCAGTATACACATAGCAAGTATTTGACACTAAAACATTATTTTTTTATAAAATAAATATCATACTGAACTACAATCTTCTGTTCTAATCGTGAATATGTCTAACAGTGCACAGCACCTTCTAGACCACTCAGGAATTAAGCAGATGCAAATGAAAATTCAAAGCCATATTTCACATTTCTGTGATGCATTTTCATTGAGACATTTAAGGCCATCTTTAAACAAATGGTAATGACAAAAGAAGGACCCGAGGCCCCAAAAGGCTTCATTTTCCCAAATTGAGTCAATGACCGAACTAGTGATTAAACAGATATTTCTTACACATGGGTCATTGTGTCTGAATAAAAGCATTCTATCAACATTTTCCCCCAAACCAACATTTTGAAACATGAAACTCACTCTCAATCTAGACAAATAAAATTGAGGTAAAAAGCCAAAATGTGACCATTGGGAGGTAATCATCTTAAAAGCAAATTTTATTCTGATTACGTTCATTAGCAGAAATCCTTTCATCTAACACAGCATTAGGTCAACAACTTTAAACTCCAAACCACCTTTTTTTTTTTTTTTTTTGAGATGGAATCTCCTTCTGTGACAGGCTGGAGTGCAGTGGCGCAATCTTGGCTCACTGCAACCTCCGCCTCCTGGGCTCAAGCCACTTTTGTACCTCAGCCAGCCAAGTAGCTGGGATTACAGGTGCCCGGCTGATTTTTTGTATTTTAGTAGAGACCGGGTTTCATCATGTTGCCCAGGGTGGTCTCGAACTCCTGAGCTCAGGCCATCTGTCCACCTCAGCCTCCCAAAGTGCTGGAATTACAGGTGTGAGCCACTGCGTCAAGCCCCAAACTACCTTTTAAAAGAAAGATTTTCTGGGGGTAGACATGGAAACAGGAAGCAAATGAAAAGAAGGCATTTGGTGCATCACAGAGGTTAAGTCTCAACTAGCTGGACGACTGGGGGAAATCTAACTCCTAAAAAAAGGTAACACTGGAGATGAACAGTGCCTTGAGATGAATCTATAAAATAACCCCTTTATCTTACAGATAAAGAATCCAAGGCTCCATGGCTGGTCCAAAACGAAATGGATAAATCATCCTGGCACCAGGACTATAATTCAGCTTTTTTGAATACAATGTGCCATTACTTCATCTTACTGCCACATCGCTGACAATGTGGTCTTCCTGATGGCAGCCTCTGTCCTTGTCCCTCTTTGTCCTGTGTTACCCATGACTTGTTTCTGGGAACCAGCTGAAGGAGTCCCTATTCAGGGCAGCACCAAGCATATGAGCTACTAATACTGACCAACATGGTAGGACTGCTCTCAAATTGTCTTCCTGTGTCCTATCAAGGTTGGGCCCCTACCTTCACTCATCCACTCAGTCTCTGTTCCTCTAAGCTCATATTCTCCAGAAAATATTTAGTGGGCTCTGTACAACAACTAAATACTTTTTTTTAAGTGGCTGTATGAAGCCCACTATATATATATTTTTCCTTTTGATTTGTATGCTGGTCCCTTTCAAAGGAGTTGAAGAGTAATTCCAAAGAAGGGGCAGTTGTCTAGATAGCAGGCATCACCGATCATCACTTTTGTGCCTTGTGTTTTGAAACACACAGCATCCTGGCAGGAAACAGGATTGGGTTAGATGTTTCCATGAAGAGACTACCAAGAAAGAACTACCTGCAGAGGAATGAGGGTGTTAAGGGACCAGACAAGGAATGTTGAGGCATCCTGAGACCAGCAACAATGGGGAGCTGTTGCCATTTGGGGCTGAGACAGACAATGGCGTAACATACTTTCATCTCTAAACAAGGGGTAAAGAAAAAAGAAGGACCAGAGGCACCAAAAGCCTTCATTTTCCTAAATTGAGTCAATGACTGAATTAGTAATTAAACAAACATTCCTTATATATGGGTCATTGTCTTTCTATAAAATAATTCCATTAGCATTTCCCTCCATACTAACATTTTGAAACACGAAACTCATTCTCAACCTAGATAAATTAAATGGAAGTAAAAAGCCAAACTGTGACCATTGGGAGGTCAACATCTTAAAAGCAAATCTTAGCTATTAGAGCCTTGTGGAGCCAGAACCCTGACTGGGGATGGGGGAGTTGACAATGCTCTATCCAGGGACGATGCTGCCAGTGCTAGGGATGCTATGCTGAATGAAGCAAGGAGGGCAAGAGAAAGAAGAAACACCGCGCCTTTCTCTCTTACCATTCTCCATTTTCTGCTAGCCTCCCACTGAAGGAAAGCCAACCAAGGAGCTGGCTGTGGTTTGTGAAGCTCAGCCTCCTTGGGCAACAGAGCAGAAAAGGGCATGGATTGGTGAGCAAAGGAAAAATATCAGTAGTGATTTTCCTGCATGTCTTCTTGTCTAATGTTCAAAACAGTCCCATTTTATTGTTGAGAAAACCGAGGTAACGTCACAAAGGATGCTTTGAATCCTTTCCAAAATAAGGCAGCTTCCTGGTCAGTGGACTTGCTCATGGTCACGGTGCTAGTGTGTAACTGGGATCTGAACATGTCTGTTTGGTCCCACAGGGAACGACAGTCCTTCTCACTATGTGGTGTGGAAGCTGTTCAGGTGCTGTGGTGAGACATCCACAATCATCACCTCATTTAATCCTCACAGCAGCTCTGGAGAACGAGTAGCATTGTCCTCTTAATTTTTCTTATGAGGAATGGAGTCTTAAGGAAGCTAAATATTGCATTCCAGTTAATACCATAATGGGGCCAGAATTCAAATCCAAGAGTCTGAGAAAATTCAAAATCAAGAGTCTGAGATCTTAACCATGTCACCATTCTATGCCTTTTCCCAGTGAATACCTCACTGTTCCCTGAAGCTGTCTGTGGAGAGCAGAGTGACACTGTCTCATGTAGGTGTCTAGTCCCTGACCTGCAATCCAGTTTTCCTGGAAGGTGCCAAGTGTGGGGTGCCTGGTCCATCTTTAGGAGCCTCCTGGTGGGTACTAACAGTCATGAGAGGTCTTCTTCTGTGGAATAATAATGACTAAGCTTGGCATGTTCCCCAGTCTGTAGAATGAGCCCACCAGGTGGGTGCTGCTCCTCGTTTACAGATGGCACAATTCAGGTTGTGACAGACATGTGGATCATGCAAGCTGGTGTGAACTGGCAGCCATGTTGGACTGACCATAACACCTACCCTCTTCTCTTTAATTCATTTCTCACCTTCTAATCCACCTCAAATCAGTTAAACCCTTGAAAAGAAGCCTAGCAAGTTGATTCATGAATCATCACGGATCCAGAACGTTACCTCTTTGGCCATTCCTGTCTCCTCATGCATGCAGGAAGATTCAAAGCTTCCCACCTCTTTCTGCATTCTGTCAGAACTGGATGAGTGGCAAAAGTGAATGAACCAGTGAATGGACAAATGAAAGAATAAGTAAATAAGTAAGCATATACATGCTCATTCTGACTTTGAAATCCATCATTTAAATTTTTTTATCATGTCATTAAAGTCCTGGAGTCAGTGGTTGCCCTTATTTTACTGAAAATAAGGTTGGTGGAAGATAAAAGCTGCATGATTTCTATTTAGTTTTCCTCGTGTTTTGGACGTTGCCTTCAAGAGCCTTTTAGATGGTGGGGCTGAAAAAACCTGCAGCAAATATTTAATAAACCTCTTTTTTTTTT
>NW_016814733.1:1235837-1263944 GCF_001698545.2 Rhinopithecus bieti | reverse complement strand
CCCTCCCTCCCTCCCTTCCTTCCTTCCTTCCTTCCTTCCTTCCTTCCTTCCTTCCTTCCTTCCTTCCTCTCTCTCTTTCTTTCTCTCTTTCTTTCCTTTTGATGGAATCTCACTGCGATGCCCAGGCTGGAGTGCAGTGGCACAATCTCAGCTTATTGCAATCTCTGCCTCCCAGGTTCAAGTGATTCTCCTGCCCCAGCCTCCCAAGTAGCTGGGATTACAGGCGCCCACCACTACGCCTGGCTAATTTTTGTATTTTTAGTAGAAACGGGGTTTCATCATATTGGCCAGGCTGGCCTCGAACTCCTGACCTCAAGTGATCCAACTGTCTTGGCCTCCCAAAGTGCTGGGATTACAGGCGGGAGCCACGGTGCCCGCTGTCATATCTTTTCTATTGGTTTACCCTGCTCTTTTCTTTCATAGAACTCATCATAGGTTTAATTTGATATTTAATTGTTGATGTGTTTACTTTTTATAAGCCCACTGAGGGCAGGATTGGGCCTGTGGGTACTCCCAGGACCGACCGTGTGCCCTGCATACAGTAAACACTCAGTTAATAGTCATCGAGTAAAACCCCCAGTTAATAGTCATCGAGTGTGTGGAGACCTGGGCTGAGGGGCAGCACCTCTTGGATCATGGATTGGGGCAGCTGATTGAGGAATGTGGTGCTTGGTCAGCAGGTAGGTTTTGCCCCTGGTTGGGGGAAAGTCAAGAGAGTGATGCTTGTATGTAGATTTTGACAAAAAGACAGGAAGTAAAAAGATCATGGGGAATGTGCTGTGGAAATGTGTTGCCACCTCTGACCTGAACCTGGTAGCCTCCTGGTCAAGAGGCTAGACTCTGACCTTGGGTAGATTTGGTTTTGGTCCTGCCGTGTTGCTTTCCCTCTCTCAGTGTGAATGTCCCGTCTGTAACGGGAGGTAATCAGACCTGCTTGACAGAGATGCTGTGGGGATTAACCAAGATAATGCCAAGCACGGCACCTGGTGCGCACAGAGCTATTTGTGTTATTTTATCACTAAACTAAAAAACTGCAAACCTGTAAAATTATTATCATGAAAAGACAGCACATTACAGTATAATGAAAAGGCCATGACATTTGGAATCTGAAAACCTTGGCTCTGGATCCCAGCTACATACCGACAGCTATAATGGCCCGGGTGTCTTGTAACTTCTCTGGATCCCATTAAAAAAATCAGTTCTTGCTACATGGTGATGGAAAGGATTATATGAGATAATGCATGATAATATGTTGATTAGAAGTGAAAAGCACTATTCCAGGGTAAGTTTTTCCTCTTGTGTAATGGCTGAGGAGATGGACCTAGTGTAGGCAAAAATTTCAGAGGAAAGATAATTGAAGAATCAAAAGATGGCAACCCTTCGGAAACATTATTACATTTTTAAAAACTGGAGATTTTGAAAATGAGATGAAGTAAAATTATGGTTAACAACGGTCCTAGTTTGCTCAGTGACCATCTTCATAAGTATAAATTCTGGTGCCTCCAGCGAAACATGGTACCCTTTGTTAATTGCAACTTCAGTGGTCTCCCTAGGGGTCGCTCCTCTCCTGCACCCCATAAAGCAGCATGTATGCCTGTGACTGTCTCTACGTCCTTTGGAAAAGACTGTAAAAAACATCCACAAAAGGCAAATCAAGCACCTTCCACTTTTTTCCCCTTTCTACTTTTAAAGTTTTATTGGACATTAAAAGTTTTTATGGCTATCAAGGAAAAAGCATTTTGCCACTTGAAGTTAAGGTGTGATTCAAATTACAAGATGGCAGATCAATTCCCAAAATGATATTTAACAAATTTCACAGATTTTTTTTTTTTTTTTACAGGACATTTCTACTGGTGCAGAGACGCGGAAAAAGCCACGGACTTAGAAACTCTCTGTAACTGCCCTGTGGCCCCTCTCTGCTTAAGGTGCAACCTGGGCCATTCTTTCCGTTGGTTCCTTTTCCTCCATGTTTCACTGGACAACTGCAGAACACTTTTCTGTGAATGGGCTCCAAGACACCAGGGACAGGTGATGAGGACTGGTGGGTGCCCAGAATATGAGTTTTTTTTTTTTTTTTTTTTTTGAGACAGAGTCTTACTCTGTCGCCCAGGCTAAGTTCATTGACAGATCTCGACTCACTGTAACCTCTGCCTCCGAGGTTCAAGGGATTCTCCTGCTTCAACCTCCCTAGTAGCTGGTACTACAGGTGTGCAGCACCATGAGGGGCTAATTTTTATATTTTTAGTAGAGGCCGGGTGTCGCCATATTGGCCATGCTGGTCTCGAACTCCTGACCTGAAGTGATCTGCCCATCTCGCCAGAATATGATGTTTGTGTTCAACTGTCTATATGGCCACAGGTGAGATCACGTACATAATTTTAATCTAAGTATTGTTATAGCAGTTTGCAAAGTTGAGTGAAGAGGAAGCGCATGCACATTGAAACATAGACCACTGTCATTGTCATCAGTGCTTGCACAGCATTTGGTTATGAATGCTCCAGATAGCTTCTGTTTTCCAAAGGATGAGGACACACAATAAACCAAACAAAATTGCCTTATTATTTAGCAGAATTGGTAAGCAATGTTATTGATGCACAGATTAAATAAGTTAAAAAAAATCCCACAGTTGTAAGGACTATGAACTAATTAACACCTGCAAGTCGTGAGTGAAAACTTGTGAAGTGATTCTTCCTTTCTTCTTGGATGCAATGTCTTCTTGCCCAGGGCATAACTCTTAATAATCTGGTCAATAATTCAAAAAGATTTTTTAATGTGAGGGCTGATTAATCTTGTTTGATTTTTTCATTTGTGAAATTACCTGGATATTCATGTAATTGATACTTCTCATTTCACAAGTAGATCCAACTTGATTGTGGAACAAATTAAGACTGTCTTCCCCTGCCAGTTAGAAAACAAAGCAGTCCTTACCCATCTTCTGCTGAATCTATTACGGTCTATAAATGATGTTTTAGAAAACAAGCGGTGCTGGACAAACTGAATGGGAAACTTTTTGTGTTTTTTTTTTCTTTGAGCTTAAAACCATCTCCACAGAGGCCAAGTGGCCTGTTTGGTTCAACCAGTGTTAAAATACCTTAAAGAATTGGTAATAAAATGCCCCCAAAGTCTATTTACACATATTTCCAAGTGAACTAAAAGACATGGGAGACAGATTATTTTTTAAACTCACAAGAGAAACCTTCTTTCCCTTTCTAGTCAAGCAAATCTGAGTTGACTTCTCCCATAAATTCAAGAACAAAAAGTTATAAATTGAGCATATGAAGGACATTGCCTTTTTTTAAGTGATGTTTCCTTGACTTAATGGATTTGGTTATGGCAGGGAGTCAGAGAAAAGCTGTCTTAACTAAATCTTTGACTGATTATGCATTTTTTCCTTATTCATAGAAGATAGATTCATCATCCCAATTTGTCAAGCTGGCGAAGTTCCAATTAATTACACCCGGCAAACCTCGGCTTGTGTTATACCCGTGTCAGGCCTAATCTAGTGCCTCATTTGCCAGCAGCCCGATGAAGAGGTATCAGAGGTGGTGTTTCTTATGGTACTTATGGTGATGGATGCCCCCGCGGCACGGGCCGGTGGCAGAGGCAGAGCCCTGGACGTATCTTTTCTCCGAGTCTGAGGACTTGAAGCTCCTGTACTAATTTAAGAGCTCATCTGTGTAGTGGATGTTGTTGCAAAGTCTATCCTTCATAGCTGAGCTGAAGGCTTTCCCCGTCACATGAGCTGTTTAAATATCTATGCGGGTCCTATATTTCTGTCAGTTTTGTCCTTGCAAAATGGAAAAAAATGAAGGCTACTTGTCCTGAGCTGAGTTTTTGAGCTCTTTAGAGGCTGATGTGTGTTATAGGAGAATATCATAGGTAGTAGCGAGGTGTACCCAAGGTATTTATGAACATATCTGTATATGCTTGTAGGTATATGTTTTTATGTTGTTTATAGGGAGTGCCACTATCTTTTGACTGTGGTGACTTTGCTTTCATGCTTTCAGTTGATTAGGCAATGATCTGCTAACAAAAGTTACTTATGAGGCAATGTGAGGCCCACTGAATTTTGATATCATTCTCTGGTGCATGCATGAACTGAAAGTTTGATTGAGTGACTTAAGTCACATGCTATGCCAAGTGGTATGTTGGCATAATGTCTCTGTAGACCCATTGTTATTATCCCCATTTAAGGTGGGGAAGCTTAACTTGGAGAAGTTAAGTGACTTGCTCAAAGTTGCTCAACTAATGAGCTGTGGAAATGGGATTTATCTCATTATAAGTTTTGAGCTCTTTCCAGGAAGCTATTGCCATTAAAAGTAATGGCAAAAACCACAATTACTTTTGCACCAACCTAATATTTCTCTCAGGTACCCGTTTCTTCTTCTTCTTCTGTCTACACTCCATCCTGACCTACAACCTTTACCTTTTCCTCCTCCTACCCACATGCTAGCCTGAAAACTACAGTGGGAGTGAGAGCCTGCAATACCTTGCTATGTGGACCAGGTTTGCAGGGTGGCAGAACTCTTTGATGCTGGAGGTTGCTGGCTGTGCCTGCATCTCCCTGTACCATAGGATGAGCAGGCACGGGGGTGTACTGGGGCTGAAGCTGGGCCTGTTTTCAGATTGCCTTGACTGCTTCCTTCTTTCTCTATCTCTGTAAGTTTCCTTCCTGTATCATCTGTCACTTCTCTATCCTCAGCTGTGTTTTTTTTTGAATCGGAGTCTTGCTCTGTTGCTCAGGCTGGAGTGCAGTGGCGTGATCTCAACTCACTGCAACCTCTGCCTCCCAGTCCAGTGATTCTCATGCCTCAGCTTCTTGAGTAGCTGGGATTACAGGTGTGTGCCACCACACCCGGGTGATTTTTGTATTTGTCGTAGAGATAGGGTTTCATCCTGTTGGCCAGGCTGGTCTCAAACTCCCAACCTCAGGTGATCAGCCTACCTAGGCCTCCCAAAGAACTGGGATTACAGACATGAGCCACTGTGCCGGGCACCATCCTCAGCTTTGGATGAAACACCACCACCACCTGAAGGTATGGAGTCTGGATCCCAGGGTGGCCACTGGAGGGTCAGATGCTGAACCTCAGCAATGTTGCACAGTTGGAAGACCTTGACCGATGGGAGACAGGAGACAGGACCGTGGAGGAAACCAAGCCAATACAGACCCCCTCCCTTCCTGCATTCACGGACTGCCCTGAGCTGTGGCTTCTTGTTTCCCTGGCAGAGAGGTCCCATATGCTAAGTGAGCACATCGATTGAGCACCAGCCTGTGTCTCTGTGGCTCTCAAGAAATCAGTGGGCAGCCAGTAATATACTGCCTTGCATTGCCCTACATTTGGCCCTACTTCTTTTTTAATCCACCCCACTTTCAAAACAAAATGACGTCTTCATCCTTGCCTCTGGGCTCCAGACGGGATACAGGGGTACTAAGGAGAAAAGCTGACTTTTCACCCTTGCAGCCTGAAGGGACCCTGAAAGGGGTTGCTATGTTTGGGGATGAATTAAATCACACCAAAGACCAACTTTTAATTTGAATAAGGCTTTAAGTGCATTAATATTCAGCATTTACATTCCTTCCTGGTTCTTAAATATAATGTGTTTTACAGTTATCAAAAACATATGCTGCTTTTCAGCAGAATTTTATATACAACTTTTTCAACAGAAGGTGCCGGCATCCCAATATGTTTTGCTTAGTTTTGGCTTTAACTATTGTGATGAAAGAATTCAAGTGCAAGGATGTCATCTTTTTAAATGTAGATGGAGATGTTGCTGAAAGGTGCTTCTTGAACAAAGAGAAAATAAAGGAATTATTTATTCTTTCTTCCATTGAACTAGTTTTTACGATATTTCTATTCTGGGGAAAATTCTGTATTAAGTTTGGCGAGACCTACATGGATAACTCAATCCCAGACCTTGTTTTCAAGGTATGTTCTGTCTGATACCTTCTTGATAAAGCTGGTGTGGCATGCTTCTTATTAATGGAGCCAGGGATAGTTTTCTGTTGCTATACCTGTGGGATAATATTGATTATTAAAATATTGAAATACTTTCATATCTGTTGTAAATACACATTGCACTAAGCCGCCCACAACTGGCCTATCTTGTCCCTCCCTTTTGGTCCAGCCACTAAAGCAATAATGCTTGGCAAAGCAAGGGATTCTGAAACCTTCCTCCAGCACTATAGCCAGTGTCCACTCTGACTGCTCAGAGCCCATACCTCCACTGTTGATGAGGTTTGGAAGGTCTTTCCTGAATGAAATGATGCTGTGCTGATTATATTCAGATAATCTATATCTGTGATGGTGAATTTTATATGTCCACTTGACTGGGCTAAGGGGTGACCAGATAGTTGGTGAAACATTATTGCCTGATGTGTCTGTGAAGGTGTTTCTGAAAGATAATAACATTTGAATCAGTAGAGGGAGAAAAGAAGATTCATCCTCACCAAGATAGGTGAGCACCACTCAATCCATTGAGGGCCTGAATAGAACAGAAAGGCAAAGGAAGGGTGAATTCACTCTTTCTGTTTGAGCTAGGATAGCTGTCTTCTCCTCCAGTGTACATAGCTGATCCTGGTTCTTGGACTTACAACATTAATTTCCTGGTGGACTTTGAGTTTGGACTGGAGTTACACCATTGGCTTTCCTGGGACTCCAACTTGCAGAGAGCAGATTATGGGACTTCTCAGGCTCCTTAATTGCATGAGGCAATCCTCATAATGAATCTCTCTCTCTCTCTCTCTCTCTCTCTCTCTCTCTCTCTCTCTCTCTCTTTCTCTCTCTCTCTCTCGCATTAGTTCTGTTTCTCTGGAAAATCATGACTAATATCATATCCTGGCTGTTACACTCTCCAACTAGGGTTGCGGATGTGTTCTATCAGTTTTTGCTTAATATGTTTTGAGACTCTATTATTAGGTGCATACTCATTTAGAATCATTCTATCTTCCCGATGAATGGACTCATTTATCATTATGAAAGGTTCCTCTTGGTAACACTGCTTATCTTGAAGTTTATTTTATTTGATACTAGTATTGTCATACCTGCTTCCTTCTACCAAGTTTGCATGATTTTTTTTTACATCTTCTTACCTTCAAACTGTCTGTATCTTATATTTAAAGTTCTTCTCTTGAAGATAGCATAGGTGACTCTTGATTTGTTTTTTAAAATCCAGTTCGACAATCTCTGCTTTTTAATAGGAACTGTTAGTCTATATGTATTTAATGTAATTTTTTTATATGGTTGGGTTTAGTCTGGCATTTTACTCTTTGCTTTTTACTTGTACATCTGTCTTTCTCTTTCCCTCCCTCCCTTCCTTCCTTCCTTCCTTCCTTCCTTCCTTCCTTCCTTCCTTCCTTCTTCCTTTCTCTTTCTTTCTTTCTTTCTTTCTTTCTTTCTTTTCTTTCTTTTTCTTTCTTTTCTTCTTTCTTTCTTTCTTTCTTTTTCTTTTTCTTTCTTTCTTTCTCTTTATTCTTTCTTTCTTTTCTCTCTCCTTCCTTTCCTTCCTTCTTCCTTCCTTCCTCTTCCTTCTCCTTCCTTTTCTTTCCTTCCTTCCTTTCTTTCTTTCTTTCTTTCTTTCTTTTTTCTCTTTCTTTCTTTCTTTCTTCTTTCTTTTCTTTCTTTCTTTCTTCTCTTCCCTCTTTCTCTCTCTCCTTCCTCTCTTTCTTTCTTTCTTTCTTTTCTTTCTTTCCTTTTTCTTTCTTCTTTCTTTCTCTCTCTCTCTCTTCTCCTTCCTTCCTTCCTTCCTTCCTTCCTTCCTTCCTTCCTTCCTTCTTCTTCCTTCCTTCCTTCTTCTTTCTTTCTTTCTTTCTTTCTTCTTTCTTCTTTCTTTCTTTCTTTCTTTCTTTCTTTCTTTCTTTCTTTCTTCTTTCTTTCTTTGTATTTTTAGTAGAGACTGGGTTTCTCCATGTTGGTCAGGCTGATTTCAAACTCCCAACCTCAGGTGATCTGCCCGCCTTGGCCTCCCAAAGTGCTAGGATTACAGGCGTGAGTCACCGTGCCCAGCCCTACATCTGTTTTTCATTCCTTGTTCCTTTTTTTTCCTCCTTCTTCAGGTTATCAATGATTTCTTAGTATTTTATTTTAATTCCTGTATTGGATTATAGCTATGCCTGTTATTATAATTTTTTAGTTGTTGTTCTAGGGATTATAACAGGCATCATCATTAGCTTATCACAATCTATTTAGTGTTATTATTGTACCACTTTATCTAAAATATAAGAGCCTTGAAATAGTATGACTTTTTTTTTTTTTTCTGACTCCAACTGAAAAGTTGGAGTCTCGCTCTGTCACGAGGCTGGAGTGCCATGGCGTGATCTCGGCTGCCTCTGTCTCCTGGGTTCAAGCGATTCTCCTGCCTCAGCCTCCTAAGTACCTGGGATTACAGGCATGTGACACTGTGCTCAGCTACTTTTTGTATTTTTAGTAGAGACAGGGTTTCACCATGTTAGCCAGGATGGTCTCGATCTTCTGATCTTGTGATCTGCCCGCCTTGGCCTCCCAAAGTATCACTTTATTTATCTTTCTCCCTCACCATATGTGCTACTGTTATCATCTTTCTACATCTACATACATTATGTTTATATTCTGTACTAACATAGAAAAAATATATAACATTTAAATATAAGCATGTATTTTAAGTACACATTAATATGTTTAAAAATACATAAGATATAAATTATGCTTGAATTAATATTTCATATATTAAACATATACACATATATATTGGCTTCAAAAGGTCAGTTGCCTTTTAAAGAAATTAATAAGAGACAGCTGTGGTCTTTGGTGCTTTTCTGCACTTACCGTTTCTGTGCTCTTCATTCTTCTTTGTGGATCTGTGTTTTCACCTGGTGTCATTTCATCCTGGCCTGAAGAACTTCTCTGGCATTTCTCATAAAGAAACCTGCATATGTGTGGATTTCACTCAATGTGACTGTAGTTTTCACCTGCTTTTCTCTCTCTCTAGTGCCTTCTAATAGAAATAAATTGTGGATTAAAGATACTAGTGATGACTGCACTTGTACAGCCGATGACGAGTCATTTGTAGAAGCTCGACCTTTCTGCCAGAGCAATGGGCATGACATGACATCATTAGATGAGGAGCCAGGCGGTTGGCTTCTGCCTGAAGACATATTTTCTGACTTACACCACAGGGTCTAATGTATTTTAAACTTATTTTTGGATTTGGAATATGTTACATAAAATTATAGATTTCTGGTTTCTCTTGAAAATTTAGAAACTGTAAATTTGAGGTTAGATGGGAGGTTCAGAATGCCTTGTGTTTGTGCCTCTTTAAGGCCAATTTGAATGTTCTCTGAAGAGACTATGAATATGGAGAACTCTGTCATAGTGAAAAAAACCAAAAAGCCTCTCGAATTTTTAGATAGAGACTCCAAGACAGAATCAATGGCATAAAGGGATGGCTCAAGAACATAATCTTTTCAGAGAGGGCAGGGCTCCAGATTGTCCTGGAAAAGACACAGATGAAATGCAAATGAATCATGCAGTAAGAGTGGTCAAACATGCTGGGAAATGCTTTTGTCTTTTTGCCTTCTTGGAATCACTCTGTTTTGGGATCGTTACTTTGAAGTTCAGTGACTCCAGGATGACTTTAGACTCAAACGCTTAACCTCTGCAGGCTGAATTCCATGGCCCTATCCAGATACCAGCCCTGTTGTGCTGGGGGAAAGTGTAGGAATGAAAAGAACACATGGAGAAGGTGAATGTATCCCCAAGAAGGAATATGCTGGTGGTTAACGTTGAAGGGTGGGATTCGCAACCTAGTGTGAGGAGAGGGTGAACTTGTGCTGTGCACTTTGCAGGAGGAATTTAAGAAGAAACTTCAGATCCAGCTGGAGTGGCACAAATAGCAATCTGCCAATGTGGACAGACATCCAAACAGTCTTTGGCTCATTTTATTCACTTTGGAGCTTCATAGTGGAAAAAAACATAAAGTTTCTCTGATGATAGAAAATTAGAGAAGACAAGAGGAATGGGATCTCTGCCCCAAATCCATCCTTTTAGATTAATGCTCACTAATGGATATTAAAACAAGGTAGATTAATGAAAGCCCAATAGACCACGCAGCTGAAAAAACACACTTTCTTCTGACAGCCAGGCAGTCAAGAGATGTCCAGGGATTAAAGAGCAATTGAGATTAAATTACCCTCTCCATTAGGATGTCCTTTCCTTGATAATTTGTGAGCCGGAAAAGGGGGATGAAGAGTTGCCATGATCACCAGAGGTCATTCGTTCAAAGTGAACTTTGTGACCGTAGAAATAAGGGCCACATTCAGCTTTTATATGCTGGCAGGTTAATTGAACACAGGTCAACAGGAGACACGAGTAAGGACGTTGGATTTGGAATAAGCAGCTGTTTGAAATCATGAGGAGTATGGATGGAGAGAAATGAAGGAACCTGCCAGGTGTCAGCTGGCTGGCATACTAGTGAAGGGTATTTTCATCATTAAATTCTGTTATTTGCACTCTGTGGTGGTTTTGCACCATGTGCATTTAGCTAAGCTGGAACTACATTTCCCAGAATTCCCTGCAGTATCTGGTCTCAGGTTAGGGTTGGCCATGGGAGAAATTTGTGCAAGACTTAGAACCTGAAAGTAAAGCAGCAGCCAAGTTTATGTTCCTACAGTTTCAATAGGTGGGATACCAAGTAATGTGGCAGTCCAGGCAGATTGTCATTGATGTGCTGGCTCACCTTCCTGGCATGACAGCACCTGCACCCACAGCAACTCAGGCTTCCACAGGTTTTCTCTTGTGTGCAACTCTGGCAGAGGACATCAGCTCTTTCGTGTCATCATGTATTTTAGGTTACAGGGGTGAAAGACAAATGTAAGGTCCAGGTTGTGTTTGTGGGTTCTAGTTTATGCCTGTGGGGTCCAGTTCATCATTGCTCTCCCTGACCTCACATCCAGCTTTCCTTCCTGACTGCCCATTCAGATGATCTAATAGTAGTGACTGCCTGCACAACAGTTGGTGCAGAGGCAGCGGCCTTGCATAGACTTTCCCAGTTTCCAGGTCTAATCTGGGAAACACATTTATCCCAAATCGTTCATAATGGTTCTGCTTCTTGGGTAAAATCCCGACTGATGACCCTGCAGGTGATACATGGTGGATGGACTCCTGGAGACATTTCTGCAAAGTTGCTGTTGGGGGTCTGTGTCTTCATAAGTGCTGGCTTCCTTTTAGTTTCAGGCTCTAGGAAAATCTGAGTTTATGTAAGGTGAGCTATGTTTATCTCCTGTACAGTGGTGAAGGCTGCTGAAATGGAAAGATTCCAGTAAAGTTGCCCTACAGAAATGGAATCTGCCTGTTATGTCTCTTCTGTTACTGCATTCGGCATACATCCTTTGGAGCAAACACAATTACAGCTTCTTTAATCCCATAACGTTGACATTTGGTGGGTTTCATTTTTGTTTTTTTCTCCTCTGCAATTAAGAGTTAATGGAGTAACACCTTTGCTTATCCAGGAAAACGGAAGTTACTTTTACAATTTTATTAAGAATTAGCTATAATTCCTAGATTGGAATCAATAAGCACAAAGCTTGAAGTATTTTTTGATTTTATTTTTGAAAATTGATAAAATCGTATATATTTATTGTGGACAACATGATATTTTGAAGTATCTATACATTGTGGAATGGCTCAGTTGGGCTAATGAACATCTATTACCTCACATACTTATTTTTGTGAGACAACATTTAAAATCTACTCTGTTATCTTTCTCAAAATACAATATATTCTTATTATATTATCGCATAGTCACCATATTGTACAATAGATCTCTTGAATTCATTCCTCCTACCTAGCTGAACTTTTGTATCTTTTGATGTCCTCAAGGTTCATCCATGTTGCTACAAATAACAGGATTTCCTTCTTTTTTAAAGGTTGAATGTTACTCCCTTGTGTATATATGCCACATTTTCATTATTCATTCATCCACTGATGGACATTTAGAGTGATTCCAGATCTTGGCTTTTATAAATCATACTGCAGTGAATACGGGGTGTGGATTTTTTTTTTTTGACATACAGATTTCATTTCCTTTGAATATATCCGCAGGAGTAGCATTGCTAGGTCCCATGGTGATTCTATTTTTAATTTGAGGAACTTCCATACTGTCTTCCATAATGGCTGTACATTCCCAATAGTGTACAAGGTTTTTCTTTTCTTCAATCTTCACCAACACTTGTTATCTTTCATCTTTTTGATCATAGCCATTCTGAGAGATATGAGATGGTATCACATGATGATTTTTATTTGCATGTCTCTGATGATTAGTGACATTGAACTTTTTTTTCATATATATATATTGGCCATTTATAAGTCCTCTATTGAGAAATGTCTGTTCAGGCTCTTCGGCCACTTAAAAATGGGTTTGTATTAGGCTGTTTTTGCTTTGCTATAAATAAATACCTCAGGCTGAGTAATTTATAAAGAAAAGAGATTCAATTGGCTCATGGTTCTGCAGGCTGCACAGGAAGTATGGCACTGTCATCTACTTGGCTTCTGGTGGAGCCTCAGGGAGCTTCTACTCATGGTGGAAGACAAAGACAGAGCAGGCAGTCCCATGGCAAACAAGGAGGCAAGAGAGAGAGGCAGAGGTCCCAGGTTCTTTTAAATAACCAGATCTTGTGTGTGCTCAGAGTGAGAATTCCCTTATTATTGCAAGGGGGGCACTCAGCCATTCATGAGGGATCTGCCCCCAGGACCCCAATACCTCTCACCAGGTCCCACCACCAACATTGGAGGTCACATTTCAACATGAGATTTGGAGGGAATACACATCCAAATTATATCAAGATTGTTGTCTTGCACTCGAATTGTTTGAGTTCTTTATATAGTTTAGGTATTAACTGCTTGTCAGATGTATGGTTTGCAAATATTTTCTCACATCTGTAGGTTGTCTCTTCACTCTGTTGATTGTTTTCTTTGCTATGCAGAAGATTTTTATTTTGATGTAATCCCATTTGTCAATTTTTGCTTGTGTTACCTGTGTTTTGGGGGTCATATCCAAAAAATTATTTTTTAGACCAATGCCATAGAGCTTCCTTCTACGGTGTTTCCAGTTGTTTTACAGTTTTGAGTCCCACATTTAAGTCTTTGAATTGATTCACTTTGAATTGATTTTGTATGTGGTATAAGGGTCTAATTTCATTCTTGAGAATATCCAGTTTCCCCAACACCATTTATCGAAGAGACTGTCCTTTTTCAATTGTGTGTTCTTGGCACCTTGGTCAAAAATCAATTGACTGTAAATGTGTGGAGTTATTTCCAGGCTCTCGATTCTTTTGCATTGGCCCATGTGTCTGTTTTATGCCAGTTCTATGTTGTTTTTATTACCATAGTTTTGTATTATATTTTTAGGTCAGGTAGTGTGATGCCTCCAGCTTTCTTCTCTTTGCTCAAAATTTCTTTGGCTCTTCAGGGTCTTTCATGGTTCCATATTAATTTTAGGGTTTTTTTTTCTATTTCTGTGAAAAATGTCATTGGAATTTTGATAGTGACTGCATTGAATCTGTACATTGCTTTGGGCAGGATGGACATTTTAACAATACTATTTTCTTTGTAATCCATAAAACAGGATTTCTTTCCATTTATTTGTACCTTCTTGAAATTATTTTTTAATAAGTGTTTTTGAATTGTGAGACTGACAGCCATATGTCATTGCATGAGAGATCTTATGGGTCAAAGGAAAGGAACTAGCATCTGTTGAGTACTTGTTATGTACCCTGTGCATTAAGTACATTATTTGCATTATCCTATTTAATCCTCAAATGATGAAGTAAAGGGGCATCATTATTCCCACCTCACAGATGAGAATATGGAACCTTTGGGAGAGGTTAAATGTCTTGTTTAGGTTCAGGTGTTATATAAGTAGTTGAGATTTGAATCCAAATCTTTCTAGTTCAAAAGCTTTTGATTTCATAATAATGACTCGTAGGGAATTTTGGTTTGCTTGTTTCTTCCATAAATATTTATTGAGCATGTAAGGTAAACACATTTTTCTTTAAATAATCTGAAGTGTGTCTGTATGCAACTCAAGTAGAGCTAGTGAGATGATGAAATTTCCAGTGGAAATTTCCATGGGAAATGCACCCACAGCTGCTCCCCGCTTCCTCTTTTATCAGGGGCTTCCTGCTAACTCCTGGCTCCATGGAGGAAAGTGTTGCTCCAGCTCATAAGTGGTTTTGTGGTTCCCTTGTATAGGTTGCTACCATCTTTTTTTAGAAAGAGCCAGAGACAGTTGTCACTACCATGCAATTACTTTTCCAGAATTGTGTGTTATCTAATCCCTTGGCCATTAAGTTTGGAAGAAACTTGACTTAGATGCTTATTTTACACTTTCAAATATCTGCATGACATCAACAATTCTGATCAAATATGGATAAAAAATGAAGATATGCTCATGTAGACTCATTGCTCTTGTCTAATTGGGCTTGATAAGGCCTCTCCTTGTTAATTTACATAATGAAGAGCTAAGTTAGATGAGAAGTCCACAACACTGAGACTACTTATTTCACAATAAGCTAGTTTTGTAGTGCACTTCTCAAATATTGTGTTATTAGCATATTCTTTTCAGTTCACATTCAACTCAATTGTCTCACTATTACTGTCATTCTCACTATCACCACCAAAAGTACTTAACAAGTGTCTGTGAGTGATTATGAGGCATATCTATGTGATATGAGACATTGAAAGTGAGACAGTGTGGGTCACTGGAAAGAGAAATGGACAAGAGTCAGGGAATCCAACTTCCCAACTCTGCCGGGTCTGTGTCCTGGAGCACCCACAAACTGGAGATAAGGATGCTTTCCTCTTTCTCATTGCTAAAGATGAACAAAAGCAAACTTTGCACTCAGTGAGTATGGAATCATTTTGGACAACTGAAAAATAAAATTAAAGCTTTACTTTGATCTGATCCCTGCTCTTTCATGGCCTCTCTTAGAACAGTGGTTTTAAAAGTGTGTGTATAGGGTGTCTTCAGATGGCAGCATGGTGGTGGGGGGTTCAGCCCCACTCTCACCAGAAGAGCTCTATAGTTATCCATTTTTTCACAATGATATTTTTATATTGGGATGATAGTAATGAGTAAGTTTGGGGATAAAAAACAAAAATGAGCTTCCGGTACTAAGCCTTGAAGGTCACTGATGTTAGATAAGGTTCTTGATGGCGTTATGTTGATTGGAACAGACACCATGTAGACAGAAAGATATCTGTGTCAGGTACAAAAGTTAGGGAAGCTGGAGTAGAAGGCAATCATATTGATATATTTTAGGGTATAGGTTAGGAAAGGTAGTGATAGGGATTCCAAATTCCGATTTTGGGTATTTGGCAGGGGGCTGTAAATGAATATGCAGCTCTTATCTGGCTTTAGGAGACGGGCCTAGGAGTGGCTCAGCTAACTAAGAATCGAAACGCAAGTGATATGTGTCCTAGAAAGGAGTCATGGGTGAGAAGATGTGAGACACAGTCTTGTGCAATAATTGCACCCATACATGGTTATTAATGGGCCACTTCCCTGACAAGGTATCTATCTGAGCATTCACACACGCGCGCGCGCACACACACACACACACACATATATGTATATATATATATTAAGTGTCTTCCTTGTATAGGTACTGAGGTCAGTGTAATGGTATCTCAGGTCTCTGAAATTACCCTAATATTTTATGTTCAGTTGTTGGGGAGAGCAGAGTGAAGGAAGTGTGTAGTTGGTAAAGCGACTAATGCCTGATGTTTCCTCTCCTACTGCTGCTTTTGCTCATCTTTCCCCAATGATCAGATAGATAGTGAGGATTTTGGTGAGGTCCCTTGTTTGAGAGGATTCACCAAATCCATGGTCTAAACATCCAAAAGGATCCATCCTTCACTTCAAATGATTCCAGAAGCCAATGAAAACTGTCAGCAGAATCTAAGTATTCCGATGCAATTATCTCTTTTCAGAAGAGGGAAATGGGACCTTTGGTTTTGCCAACAAAGAGTATCAGAGCTGGCCAGTTTACTTGTGGACATTTTTGGCTGCAATCTTAAAGACAGCAGTCTTGGAGAGATTTTTATGAGGATGTAGGGCATCTATAGACATAAAAAGCAGAAGAAATGCTTGTTAGTTATGGGGAAGGTGAAAGGCTTAGAAAACTGATTAGCGTAGCAGTGTGGTCAGATGGAAATGAAAGCTCAGAAGCATAATCGTTAATTGGGTGCTTACCTACTAATTTGAGCTTGGATGTCAGCAGTACTGCACTTCATTTCAAACCCAGGGTCAGACTTTAATGCTACATCATAAATTACGTAAAGGCACAACACTAACAATTAGATAATTACGGAGACCCATGCTGTTGCAATTTAACTGGGCAAGTTCAGGGCAAACATGACAGGAATACTGCTTAACCCTCAGACTGCCGGCAGGATTTTTTCCAGAGAGACAAATGAATACATAAGATGATGTTGTTGGCTGGTTTTCAAAGCCTATGGGTTAAATAATTTCTTTCCAGTAGCTGGATTCATCAGATGACCTCTGCAAACTGAGAAGAAGTATTAGAGAAGTGTTAATTATATTCAAGAAAAATCCAGTCTTTAAATCTACACCAACTAAAGCACCTGGGGGTGGGCTAGATTCCAGCTAAACTTCAAGATAAATTTTAAAGTTAAAGCTAATTTTTACAATTATGAGATTCTCTGTGTATGAGATGTGTGAGATGTGTAGTTGTTCAATCCCTGTTTTCCACCATTAACGTATGAATCAAAATAGAAGATTCAAGGTGAATATTTCATTCTCATTGCATTCTTCCTGGCAAACTAGTGGCTGACTCAATTGATGAAGGCGTTTTCATGATCATTGTGAGTTGTCAAGACTGTGCTGGTGTTTTGCAATATGCTTCTTTCATTCATTCATTGACTCATTTACCAACATATCTTGAACGCCTCTGCGTGCTGGGTGTCATGGATGCAGATGTCACTAGCTAGGAGTTTAAACAACATTCTGATTCCCGGGTAGGGAAAGAAAACTTGTGGGGCCTCAGCTCATGCACTTGTAATATGAAGTCAATTTTTGGAAGAGTTTTGTCCTCATTGTCAGAATGTGAGCTTGAGAAAGTCTAGAGCCGTATCTCATTTTCCTTCTATCCCCACATCCTCAGCACAGGGAGAGGTACATTTGAAGAAATAGACAAGTCTAAGAGGCTAACTGAAGAAAGGAATAGTTTTGGACTGGAGAAAAAGGAAAAATGATGGATAGTTTAACCAAAGGTCAGATTGTGGAAACTCAGATTGTCTGACAAATGAAGTCATATTGTAAAGTCCCATAAGTAATATTTGAAAACTAAATTCTAGTATGTAAATAGTTGTTTGTCAGTTTCATTTGTCTCCTCTTATTCTTATAATGACACATTATAACGTTTGAGGTTACAAAGATAATAAAATAAGGGACCATAGCATTTAAGATTGTTGGATTCATGGAGAACTCAATATTGAATCTCTTTTTTTTATGTGTAAGAGGATGGATTTGCCCCTGGGAACTTGGTGTATTGAAATCCAGATTAGAAGCAATGTGGCTCAGGGGTGCAACACAAGGATGGAACAATAAGAGGGCTGAGAGTGTAAAACTCTCTAACCTCACCTACCTGGCAGCAAGGACATGCCATGGGAAACTTGTGTGTGTGTGTGTGTGTGTGTGTATGTGTGTGTGCACAGTGTTGCATAATTGCAGAGCTGTACAAGGGTAGAGCAAATTAGAACCAAGATTACTCCTGGGGAAGAGAGCTGTTTTCTTCTATCCTGATTTCACCTCTTGCTAGTGAATAATGGTGTTCAGGGTCCCCCACATGGTCTCTCCAAGTCATAGGGAGCACCCACAGAGTTTGGTGGTGGCACAAAGCAGGTCAACACAGAGCCTCCAGAGAGCAGCGCCCTCCAGAGAGAACAAGAGGCCTTATAGTCCGAGCTCTCTCTTCTGAAGGAATGTAGCTAGAACTGACCTTGCAAACCAAGAAAACATTTCTGGATTTTTGAGATTTAACAAAGGAGGGAGATTCTGGGAAGCGGAGAAAGACAATATTTTCCTGCTAGGTGGTAGGGTCTGGGGGTCAATTAATTTGAATATTAAAAGGATCCCTTTAGGAACACTTATACACTGTTGGTGGGAGTGTAAAATTAGTTCAACCATTGTGGAAAGCAGCCTGGCAATTCTTCAAAGAGCTAAAAGCAGAATTATCATATGACCCATTACTGGGTACATACCCAGAGGAATATAAATCATTCTACTCTAAAGACAGATGCATTGCACATGAATGTTCATTGCAGCATATTCATAATAGTAAAGACATAGAATCAACCTAAATGCCTATCAATGACAGGTGGGATAAAGAAAATGTGGTACATATACACTATGGAATACTATGCAGTCATGAAAAGAATGAGATCATGTCTTTGTGGGAACATGGATGGAGCTGGAGAATATTATCCTTAGCAAACTAATGCAGGAATGGAAAACCAAATGCTGCATGTTCTCACTTATAAGTGGGAGCTAAATGGTAAGAACTGATGAACACATGAAAGCAAACAACAGACACTGGGTCTACTTGAAGGGCAGGGTGGGAGGAGGGAGCAGAGCAGAAAAGATAACTATTGGGTACTGGGCTTAATACCTGGGTGATCAAATAATCTGTACAACAAACCCCTGTGACACATGTTTACCCATGTAACAAACCTTCATATGTGTCCCCAAACCTAAAATCAAAGCTTTTTTTTTTTTTTTTTAAAGGATCTCTTTATTTTATTACTTAAACTACTTAAGTGGGAATATTAGTTACATGCAGACAAAGAACTGAGACCTGGAGTGGATAGAGAGAACAAGGATATTTCAGACTGTAAAAGCTAAAATGAACCACCTTTTCAACAAATGGTGGTATTTTGTGTGTGTGTGGCTGTAGGTAGCAATAAACCAAATGAAAAAAAAAAACAGCAAAAACAATTCTTATACAGAAAAAAATGACATCTCACAGAATCTCATCATTTACCTTGGGCAAAGTCCTTTTCAACACCTCACCTCTTTGTTTTTTTAAGTTCCCCAAATGTATGGGCCCAGCTAGGGTCAAAATTCAATAAGCTCAACACATTTCAGGAACTATCTTCAGCTTCAGATGCCTTTGATGTCTTTCCCCTGAGTATTGATGCTGATAGATGTGCCTTGATGTCAATTCGTCTTTCCAAATATGAACTGTTGGGAACTCTGCTAATGGTTGGAATTTGGTATAATTTTTCTGCTGTACACAAAGGTATCTGGTGGTCCAAATTCGAAAATATCTTTAACAAAAGTTACTTAATATATGAATTAATAGCAATAAGTCGCATTCTGAGACTCAAAATCCATCTGAATTCTCATTATGATTTCTTGGGCAGAGAGTTCGGCTTTTGTCAGTGTTGCTTTTGCTGCAAGGATAATATTTAAAGTTTAGGTAACGGTCCATTTTCAAAGGTGAGTTGGTGTTAGGAAACTTGCATTTCTAGCCAATGCTATGTAGAAATAAATAATAATAGTTTACAGAATATTCACTTAATTGTTAAAAACCTTACAAAGAAACTAGTGAAAATTAGCAGAGTTTGACTTTTCTGGATCACCTAAGAAAGAGACTTATGAGCAGTCAATTGAATAGAAGTTTTGATTTTCTGTGCATTGGTGGTTGGCTCTTAATCAGTTGTAATTATCTTTGGCAAGGAAACTCATGGGAAGGATTGATACTTTTTCTCCTCTCCGTTTGTCTTCTTACCTTAGGATGTATAACAAGGCAGATCGTTCTGAACTTGGGTTTTGCATTTAACGACATATCTTATAGCCTGTGCGCCTTCAACATATTGAGGGTCACCTCATTCTTTCTGGTGGTGGCCTGGCTTTCTGTTGTGTGGATGGGCCATTGCTTATGCTCTTGTCCTCCAAAGATGGTTACTCAAGAACATTTCAATCTTTTGCCTTTGAAAATAGTGCCATGGGCCTGGCGCAGTGGCTCACGCCTGTAATCCCAGCACTTTGGGAGGCTGAGATGGGCAGATCACGAGGTCAGGAGATTGAGACCATCCTGGCTAACACCGTGAAACCCTGTCTCTACTAAAAATAGTAGATGTATATGTACCCACGTGGTGGCAGGCGCCTGTAGTCCCAGCTACTTGGGAGGCTGAGGCAGGAGAATGGCGTGAACCCCGGAGGCAGAGCTTGTAGTGAAGAGATCGCGCCACTGCACTCCAGTCTGGGCAACAGATGGAGACTCTGTCTCAAAAAAAAAAAAAATTGTTTTTGGAAATGTTCATTATTGAGGCAAAGGCCATGTGCATTGTAAATTTGGGTGGATATTGCCACATTACTCCTTACAGATTTGGTGGTAATTTGGGAGACTAATTAGCCATGGGATGCTAACAACTGTCCCAAAGTTATCTTGAAGACAGAACTTGACTAGATGGAGCTGGTTCAGACAAGAAAGAGAGAAACACTGGGCAAGAGACTATAGGAGGGGAAGGAACAAGAGCAGCTGAAGGTCTGTAAAGTAGAAGAGAGAGGGGTTTGACTTGTCCTGAAGCATTAAAAGTGCTGGAACTAATGAGTGGAGTTAACACACAAGGGAGACACATGAGGGTTCAGTATTAATAAATACTTTCTAGAAGTTTTACCAAATATGGAACTGATTATTTCAAAGCAGGTGAGTCCCTTGTCACTAGGAGTGTTGGTTGTCACAGGCTCTGTGGGTATGTGCATGTGTGTTTGTGTGTGCTCCTGATGGTGCTTGTATGCATATGCATGTGCACACATGTGCATGCGTCCTGTGTGTATATGTGTGCATGTGTATGTGAACATGTACAGGACAATGATATAAAGAAGGCATGAGCATCAGAGGGGAAGTCACAGTAGATAACCTTAAAGCCCTTTCCAAGTACGTGAGACAACAATTTAATGAATAAGTCAAAATGTAGATAACTATTTGTTTAAGATACGAGGTTTTGTTTAAATGAATCACCCAAATCTAAATACTCCAGAGATCAACTCTTGTGTAATATGGTATTGTGTATTCATTATTTCTGTGAACGTGCCTCAAGTGCCTTCACAAGATACAGCCACAGACAGACAAGCTCCCCTGACACAGGGAGCACACATGAGGCTCAATGGTAAGGTACAGTCAAGGCGAGGGACAGTACAAAGGCCTGTACTATGGGAGGGTCTAGGCCACACTCCATATAGGAGATTAGGCTAGGCTGAAATCTGAAGGTGAATGAGTGAACTCCTTGGTGAGTATGGGCAGAGAATTTCAGGCAAAGACCTAAGAAGTTCAAGGAAGTGAAAGGATCTTGGGGTGGACATTTAGTGTGGAGCCTGTGGAGAAGGCTGGTGAGAGCAATACCAGACTAGGATGAGAAGGCAGGGTGGGCACAGATGGTGAAGGCCTTGGGGAGTATGCCAAATATTGGGGGCTTTATTGTAAGAGCAACAATATTAGAAGGGTTTTGAGTAGCAGTTACATGTCAAGATTTGCATTTTATTAAGCTTGCCCTGGCACCTTGACAGGGAGATGTCTTAGGTCAAGATTTCTTAACCTTGGTGCTACTGACATTTTTGAGTCACAATTCTTTGTTGTGGAGGCTGTTCTGTGCATTGTAGGCTTTTTGGCAGCATCCAGTCCTCTAATCATTAGTTGACAGTAGCACCTCCTCATCACCCAGTTGTGACATCCAAAAATGTCCTCAGACATTGTCACATGTCCCCTGATAGGGTAAAGAGTGTGTGAAATTGTCCTTGATTTAGAATCTTTGTTTTAGGGAATGAGATAAAATGATAATCTGAACTGGATGGAGGATAATGGCAGAAGTATGAGTCAGAGGGTAACCAGTAGAATGGATAGATTTGGGGTATAGGTAGAGTATGAAGAAGGAGGGTGAAATCAAGGATAAAGCTGAGGTGCTGGAATTTAGCAAAGTGAGCTGTGGGGCACAAGGGTGGTTTCCCGATAGCATGATACATTCCGTTTTGGAAATGTTGAGTTTAAAGTGCCTGGTGGGGATGGGGGGGCATCCAGGTGCTGATATTCACTGGGAATGAGTCTAGGGTTCAGGTGAGTCTCCCACATATTTGGAGTCAGTGGTTGGCATTTGAGGGCTGCTGTCTGATAACTGGCAGTTGAAATAGTGCCCCTTCTGACCCCACTAGTAGCATTATGGAATTGTGTGTCTTGGATGCCCAAATGCTTGTGGCACTATGCAGAGTAATATGTGGGGGATTCTAAATGCTCAAAGTTCCTTGGCCATTCACCAGGGCCATCCCACTGGAAAGAAGATGCACATGGTTTCCCGACTAAGCAGAAACAGCCCCTGCAAGGTTGACCTTTCCTGCTCTAGGCAGCTGAAGTGTTTCTTAAGTGACGGCTGAATAGTCGAAGCTATTACTCTAACTGTAATTTGTAATGGCTCTCTAACGCTTTAGAGAGAGCTGGGGTTCTTTGGGATGAAAGGTGACTTTTAAAAGTCAGTAATTATACTTCCAGTGAAAATGTGTCTCTGGCACAGTGCATAACTATAGTACGTGGGGCATACAGGAATTCAGTCCTGGACAGGGCTTATATTAATCATAGTTTCAATACCCAGAGAACATGTTCTCAGTAGTTAACTATCCTCTTCCCCCCTCCTTAAAATGTGGACCTTGTAATCAAAAGAAAGACACACCCTCGACTATAGCAGGGCTGCTATGCTAAATAAAAAATTATAGTTATTATACATGGACTTCATACCAAGCAGGGTCAAGTTATAACACATCTGGTAACCTCCATTAAAGAGCTGAGTTATGTTCAGCTTGTGTTTTAATTAGCCTGTGATAAACAAAGAATCAAAGGCCATTCCGCTCTGGTGGCTTTTATATTTACGACTGCCTTCACCTACACTTACATACAGGTTTATGAAGTGTAAAAAAGTGAAGAGTTCTAGTCGCACTGTCTAGACCATTTACTGTAATAGCTCAGTTAGGAGGCTGTATTTCTGAACCAGCCAGATGTTCACAACAGCCTGCAGAGCTGGTGGGCTGCTTGGCTTACGGAAATGTTGGGACAAACACAGTCTGATCTCCTGAGAAAAGATTTGGTCTCCACACTTCTGGAGTGCTCTGGTTCCTTTGTAGTTTGTAAAAACGTATCTGAACAATGGGCTTTAGAAAAAAGAATGCATTATCTTCTGGATCGAGACCTACATAAAGCCTTGTCTTCCTCAAAAGTGAGAAAGGTTACACGATCCAATAAGAAAACATTTTTATAGGGGAGGAAGTTGAGCCAAGAAAAGGCATCTGTCTCTGGCCAACCTCACCAAGCTCCCAGCCGAGAGAAATACCGAGTTGGTTTATGTGAAAGATGCCAAGAAATTTTGTTAGAAAATCTTCTGAACTTTCATGATTTTCTTTTTTCTTTCTTTCTTTCTTTTTTTTTTTTTTGAGACGGAGTCTTGCTCTGTCGCCCGGGCTGGAGTGCAGTGCAAGCTCCGCCTCCCGGGTTTTACGCCATTCTCCTGCCTCAGCCTCCCGAGTAGCTGGGACTACAGGCGCCCGCCACGTGGCCCGGCTAGGTTTTTTGATTTTTTTTGTATTTTTTTTTTAGTAGAGACGGGGTTTCACCGTGTTAGCCAGGATGGTCTCGATCTCCTGACCTCGTGATCCGCCCGTCTCGGCCTCCCAAAGTGCTGGGATTACAGGCTTGAGCCACCGCGCCCGGCCACTTTCAAGATTTTCTAGGTATGTTCCAGCTCTACGACTCTCATATCTAAGATCAATTTACATTATTACATTTTTAAGGTGATATGACCGCCTCTCTTGCTGGGCCTATGGAATTGGCCTGGAATAAGCTTTCTGGAGTGATCCCTATTCCTCTCTGCCTCTTTGGAAAAGCTCACCACTGCTTTCCTCGCTGCTCTGAGAGGGGATTCTGTACCAGCTCCTAGCATGGGGAGTTGACTCAGATTTAGTTCCACTTCTATTTTCTTCCTTTCAACCACTTTTTTTTTCTTTTGCCTTTTTAAATAAAAACAAATCTGTATTTTGAAGTAGAACATACAGGAAGAAAAATGGAGAAAATATCAAAGTGAGTATACTTTGTGAACATATTCACAAGGGTTAAAACATCACAGTACCCCAGAAACTTTCTCAGTTCCCCTTCCAGTTATTTTCCTCCTGCGCTCCCCCCAAGTGACCACCCTGATCTCCAAGATGGATTAGTGTTGCTTCTCTTCGAAGTTTGTATAAATAGAATTAAACAGAATGTACTCTTCTGTGTCTGACATCTTTCACCCAGCATTGGTGAGATTCATTGATGTTGCTGCGTTTAGCTGTAGTTGTTTAAAAAATCTCTGTGTAATGTTCCTTTGTATATATACCCCACTTTATTTATTTTACTGTTGACAGAAATTTGATGATAGTCAGTTTGAGCTGATCGTGAATAAAGACATGGACACTTTTGCATGTGTCACTTGGTGCAAATGGGCAAGCGTTTCTCTTGCACCTGTCCAGCCTGCTTGTGATTTGCCCTCTGACAAATCATTCAGCTTCTTAGGATTTGTTTCCCTTTCTTTGAAAGACATTAATGGAGTCTGCTTTGATATATCTCCTATTTATTGTGTCCACTGTACTGTTTGTGGAATATTTTTTAATGAACTTGCTATCATCAGCAGCCTGACAGTTTTTTCCTCCTTGTTTCCTGTATGGAAGCATAAGTTCATAGTAGGCTCCCTGACATCAGGGGAGCCACATCAACTTCTTTCTTCAGACCAGCAGCTCTCACAGTGTGATCCTTGCATCTGCAGTATCGCCTGAGAACTTGTGTGAAATGCCCATTCTCAGGCTTCCTCCCAGACCTACAGAATCAGAGATGGGGTTTGGAACACAGCACTCTGTGTTTTAGCAAATTCTCCAGGGAATTCTGATGTCCACTCAAGTCTGAGAACCAGAGCCTTAGCATCATCTCCACCTCCATCACCTCTCAGCATGCACACAGCAGGAGGCACTTGGTAGGGAATGTATTTATTTATCATCCACTCATTCCACCAGCACTTGTTGGGCACTTTCTATGTCCTGAGCTTCACTCTGCTAAAGGGATATGGGGATATGAAGATGCATTAGAGATGGTTCTTGCTCTCAGGGGGCTCAAGGTCAGCAAATGGATATAATACAGGGTGATAGATGCCTCTCCTGGGGAAGTCAGGGAATGGTCCATTCAGGAGGTGAGCCTTGCACTCAAATAAGTGTTGAACTAAATCACTGAATGGCATGCCCCCTTAGCAAGAACTAGCTAATGCTGGCATGTTGCTAGTAGCCTTTTGGATATAAAAGTGCACGGTGTTATCATCACTTCCGAAACCCAGGTGCCTAGAATATGGTAGACAGTCATTAAATATATGCTGAATTTCTGAATGAATGGCTAGTTTGTCTGTGGCTTTTTTTTTTCTCCCTGCATTTCATTCATTCAACACGCATTTATTGAACACCTGCTATATAACAAGAACTCTGCTATATACTAATTAAAGGGGGGAATGAAAATAGACACAACTTTTATTTGTCCAAAGACCAGTAGATGAAGCTACTAATGTGAAGTGTGTGAACCTGGCTGTCTAGGGTAGTGCTCACTTAGCTGTCTTAACTAGTTCCCAGCAAGCTGTTTGAATGTTCTAATTGGTCAAGGAAGCCCAAATGGCTGTGCGGCTGGGGCTAGAATAGGCCTGTGTATTTGATCTTCTTGATCTGGGAGAGGAGTTTGTGAAGAGGTGGATCTACTCCGTTCTTCGGGGTGTTTTATACAATTTAAAAGGTTCTTTTGATGGTGGAAGACATCACACTGGCACTCAGAGAGTTGAAAGGTAGAACTCTTTGCCACTTACAGCTCTGAATAAGAGAAGGCTTCCAGGCAGAATTCCACAGGGGGTTGCTCCTAGGGACAGGATAACAGAGCTGGAGCTATGGGGTCTGTTTCTGTATGGCAAGGGGAGGGTGGGTTAGCCGGGTCTCAAGGGCTCATCTAAATAATTTTGTGGGCTCTAGGGTAGAGTGGCTGTTGCTATTGTCTGGTACCTGACCCTGGGGTACATAGGAAAGGTGCATCATGACCCTGGAGTATGGGAGTCCCTTAAGGGGAATGGTCATGATGTGGACTTAATCAGCTGCTCTAGGAAAGAAGTTGACCAGCCCCTAGCCAGGGCATGACAACTGGATCATGACAACATTTTAAGAAAAATTATATTACACAGGGAAGGTTCATGCAATAACAAATTCTGTTTTGCTGCAATGAAACATTTGTACAGTCTTTGTGTGGCTGTCCTTTTTTCCCCATCCTCAACTTCTCCAGCTATGTAGTGGGCAGTTTTTTGGTTTTCAGGTGGGAGTAGAAGTAGGAATTCTGCATCAGCACAAGTGAGCATACGCTTTAATAAAAATTATATACCATATTTCTAGCCTGGTGAGGGAATGATATGTTAAAAGTAACCCCCATAGACCTCATTTAGAGGGTCATGTTGAAGTTACCTGTAAGGAATAATATCTTGGAAAAGGAGGGGCGACCAGACACTCCTTGCTCATGTTTTTTTAAATCAACTCAATGAGTAAGGGTGCCTATGTTAAAAAATGGAGCTTCTACGCAAGGCTGGCAGGCCCTTTTCAGCGAATAGATATTAGACTTTAAGGATGAGCAATGACTTAAATGGTCTAAAAAGTTCCACTAATGTTATTGTGGCCTGCCAGGTGGTTCATTGTTTGTGGGATGAACCAGAGTAAAATCTCATGAGACATAAGAATGGAGTAACGCCAGAAATGAACTTCTGTTGTTTTGGAGCCCATTTTACTAGAAGTTGTATGCATGGATTAAAGGAAGGGGGTAGTCGCCTTTGGAATCCCTGGCTGTGAGTTTTGTCAACTCCACACAACTTTTTTGCTTGAACTCTTCCTAGGCAGCAGCAATTTCTGACTCTGTGGCCTTCGTAGCTGGCTGTGCACTGGAACACACACAAATGAAGCAGGACTGTCGGACTAGACACTTGGAAAGATCAATTAGGTCCACCCAAGCCTCCAGACAACCTCTTTTCCCAGTGAACGTTATGCCCTGCTGGAACTGCCCAGAGATGCAGATCTGAAGCTCATTAAGACAGACTGAACTGCATCTATATTTAAAGCATCTGCTGTCCCAGGATACAAAAGTAAAGTGGTGGATGTTATTCTTGCTGGATCTGCTGTCTGAAAGCTCAAACATTTCCATCCCTTTCATATAATCTTGATCCTGTAATTCATTGTCTATCTTAAAAAAATTCAACCTGCCTTTACATTAAAAATAAAGCAAAAGCAAAACCATCACCACCGTGCTTATTTTAGCAAGTTTATTTTTTAAGAAGATAAAATCAATATTCTCCCTTGCACAGCTGATGTCCTGGGGGATGAGCTACAGGAATCATAGTTAAATTGCTGCTAGTCTGTCTGTGTGAGGGAAAAGGTCAATATTTTTCTAGAAAGAAAGCGCTCTGCTTTTCTCTTGGGAGTCAAGAGAATGCAGCAGTGGTAAATTACTGGATTTTGTGCCCAGGTGATTTCCAGGATAATTCCACTCCTTGAACAGAAACACCCCTCCTCTGCTATGGTTCTTTCTTCTCACCTCTCTCACTCTCAACTTAGAAAGGGTTTTGTGGCCGGGCGTGATGGCTCACACCTGTAATCCCAGCACTTTGGGAGGCCGAGGCAGGTGGATCACCTGAGGTCAAGAATTCGAGACCAGCCTGGCCAATATGGTAAAACCCCATCTCCACTAAAAATACAAAAATTAGCCAGGCGTGGTGGTGGGTGCCTATAATCTCAGCTACTTGAGAGGCTAAGGCAGGAGAATTGCTTGAACTCGGAAGGCAGAGGTTACAGTGAGCCAAGATCATGCCACTGCACTACAGCTTGGGCGACAGAATGAGATATGCCAAAAAAAAAAAAAAAAAAAAAAAAAAAAAAAAAAAAAAAAAAAAAAAAAAAAAAAAGAAATAAGAAAAGAAAGAAAAAGAAAGGAAAGGAAAGGAAAGGAAAGGAAAGGAAAGGAAAGGAAAGGAAAGGAAAGGAAAG
>NW_016814733.1:1226068-1235668 GCF_001698545.2 Rhinopithecus bieti | reverse complement strand
AAAAAAAAAAAAAAAAAAAAAAAAAAAGAAATAAGAAAAAGAAAGAAAGGGTTTCATTTGGTCTGTGTCACTAGCTTAACCTTACAGAACTGCTCAGCAATGACTGACTGCCTTACCTGCTAAACTCAAGAATGTAGGAAATCAGATCTGGGGGTTGTCTCTGAAGAATTCAGATCTAAAATGCCACTGTATCAGTCAGGATAAGCTGGGCTCTGCTGAGGTAACAAAAACCTCCAGTCTCAGTTATTTAAAACCACCGAAGTTTCATTCCTGCTCATGCTGCATGTTCACTGCTGCTCAGCAAGGGCCTCAGATCGTCACTGAGATTATTCAGAGACCCAAGCAAAGGAGACCCCAACTTGACACCTGCCTCATGACCACCAAAGCAGTGGAGATAAAGCAAGATGAGTTGTGCCTCACTCTTTAAGCTTAGCTCTTAAGTGACACGCATCAATTCTGCTTACATTTCACTGGCCAAAACAAGATGTGTGATATACCTACTTTTTGTATGCCCAGAAGGAGGGCAGAACCAGAATATTTGTGAACAGACTTAATGACCACTGTGACTGTTCATCTGACGAACTGGGAAGTTTTAAAAGACCTGAGAGGCTATTTCCTCTGGACTTCATCCTAATGAATATATCTTTTCTTTTTTGGCGGTGGAGGGGCGAGGCGTGGAGGGGGCAGAGTTTCACTCTTGTTGCCCAGACTGGAGTGTAATGGCGTGATCTCAGCTCACTGCAACCTCCACCTTCCAGGTTCAAGTGATTCTCTTGCCTCAACCTCCTGAGTAGCTGGGATTACAGGCATGCACCACCATGCCCAGCTAATATTGTATTTTTAGTAGAGATGTGGTTTTGCCATGTTGGTCAGGCTGGTCTCAAACTCCTGACCTCAGGTGATCCGCCTGCCTCAGCCTCCCAAAGTGCTGGGATTACAGGCATGAGCCACTGCTCCCGGCAGGGAGATATCTTTTCTACAATACACTGACCACTGTCCATGCTCTACCTCTGCTAGAACATTCCTGGTGAGGGGGACCTTGACTACTTCTTAAGGTGGTCATGGTGTTTTTAGACAGTATTTGTATAGTTAAAGTCTCTTAAAGCCTGCATGTTTGGAGCTTGGTCTCATCCTCTGTGCTCTGGCTATTTGACCCTGGCTATGGTGCTCACCTTGCTGAGTCTGTTTCCCTATCTGTAAAATGGAAAGAATACTCCCTTTGTTCAAAGTTAAATTGAGCATCAAATGAAATGCAATGAAGTCTATTGAGCATCTACAGGGTTGGCACATAATTGAAAACAAAGGTTTATGCCTCTGCTTTTTCTCCCACACAGGCTTCTGTAAGGTTGAATGTGAAAATGTATATACATTAGCACATATGTATTCAATTATTACTCTACTTGTAGATGGCAAAAGTGTTTAGTGACTATGTGCACAATTAAAAAACATGCCAATATTTGGACCAAAGTGGTTATGGAAAGTCTTGGAAATCCAGTGTCATAAATGAATATTTATAAATTATTCAATCATATCAGATATTTATTATTTAAAATAGATGGATTTTATTTTTTCTCTACTTCCAATTTGTTTTCTGGAATGCCTCCTCCTCCCTATTGCTTGGTTACTTTGAATTATTCTTCATGTTTCAGTTTCTCTCGAGTTTTCACTGGCAAAAATGGTCTGTGTTTACCCCAGATTGTATCATTTGTCACACAGAATTGTCTTCAACTTTAAGTACCTTGGAACGATTTTTGAATGCCACAGTATTCATCCCCACCTTTCCAAATGAATGAACCGGCAACATATACAAAGTAGCTATCACGGTATCCAGCACTTAGTAAGTCCTCAACACTGGTGGTACCTCTCTCCTTCCCTTGGGTAATCTTGGAGGAAAACTGGACCTCCAGTTCGCACTGTTTAAGCTCAATATGCTAAATGAAATTCAGAAACATGTTGCTTGTCATTGCCCTTCATAAAACATTACTGTCATTTTGGACAAATGGCTCAGAGGACATCTGGTTATTCTCCGTGAGTGATGATGATCTAGTAAAGCAATGGCTATTTGCAGAATGACTCCAGGCATTCAAGAACAGTGGATAAGCAGAAACAACAGTGGGGTCAAGAGAATACCAGAGATGAAGGGGGCAAATATCTCCGAACTTTTTTGTATATGTAAGTTGATTTAAATAGTGTTTGCTTTCAGAAAAATGCTCTGTTGAACGAATGCAAGGTTTTATAACTCTACTGGTTAATTGGACAATGAATCTGGAGAGCTACTCAGAATTACCACTTTGGAAAAAACAGAAGATACCAACTCAGTTCAATGATTTATCTTACTCTATATTGTTAGCACAGCATGATACCTTATGCATTGGTGAGTCCAAACCTCTCATTTCCTGGATCAGGGGGACTGAAGATCAGAGAGGTCGCAGATATTTAAATTTGGAAATAGTCATTTAGGCTTCAAATCAAATTCTCTCAATTTTTAATATTCCTTCTGAAGTGGGATGAAGACCCTGGAGTCAGCTTGGTAGGAGACTGGAGAGTGACTTCCAATGGGGCAGACTCTGGGCTGGTCAGCCTTCCTTCCATCTGGTTGTGGGGTCAGAAATGGAGAGACTCCAAATATCCTCCCCTCAGGAGATGGTGGCACAAGAGAGACAGCACCCTCCTAAGATTACTTCCAGCCCTGCTAGGTCACCTTGGCAATTTCATTAGCTCCAGGCTGCCTTGTTCCAGTCAGATTTACAGAAATTTTAGATCTGGGATTTGGATCAAAAGGCAGAAGCAAGAACAATTCATGTTGAGTGTTTTTTGAAACCAACACTGTAACAATTGAATATATTTGATGTAGAAGTTGTTACCATCTAGACTGATGTCCTCATCGTCAAAGGGCAACAGCAAATGTCTCCAGGTTCCTGTGTTGTCCATTTGTTTCCCCCTCCCTTTTAAAAATGGCCTTATGGAAGGACACCTTCTTCTCCTTCTTGTAGGAATGGGCCATGAGCTTCATGTGAGAACCTTCCCTGACTTCCCTCAGCCACCAAGTGGAAGCAGTGTCTTATTCTCAGAACCTACGTGGCATTTTATTCATGGCATTTATCCAGCAGGGTGTCCCTTTGGGAGCCTGTCACTTTTTATTCTGCATGATAGGCGACTGTATCCATGTTACATTTCCCATTGTAGAGGATGAACCCCTCAAGGATGCGTCTTTGATTGATTTACCCTTGAATCTCCCACAGTATACTATATCCATGCAGCAGCGGCTTTAAAAAGTGTAACTGGAAAGCATTTCATCATACAGTATTGTAGGGCTGCCTGAAATAAATTGATGGGCAATACTGAAAATCACACGAATCTCAGCACCCAGCCTTTGCTTCACGGTGACAAGGATGATGCATGCACTGGAAACTTTAGCTTTGAATCCCTGCCTAGGACATTAGGCCCTTCTGTGATGATTCTGGTCAATCTGGCTGCTGCTCAGTGGAACTACATCTGGTGCACAAGGAGGCAGGTATTAAGTGCTCAGCAAACTTGGGCTGAGTGACTAACTTGTTGGATAAAATGTAAAAGAAACCAGTATCTCAGAGTGAGCCTGAATGAGGCATAGCAAACTGGTTTAAGTTTTATCAGGCCACGTTAAAAATTGCCAAGTCTATGAATTTAAACCAGTAGTATGCTGGTAAGTGTTTAATAATCAGCTTTCTGGAAAAAAAGGGCCTGATTTGTAGCATTTGCTGATTCCTGTGGTGTAAATACACCCTCCATGGTTGATATCATGCTACCAATGTGATATCACTGGCCTTAGAGTCCTGAGGGGACACATGTGATATGGGCTGTCCTCCAGCACACCTCTGACTAATCTTTGTCTTTTCAGGCCTCATAAAGTGGTGCTGCTGCAATGATGGTGACCACAGTTGGGTGCAGTCTAGGAATTCAGATAATCTATATCCAAATTCCATGGCTACATCAAGCCATCCTTTCAGCAGGTTGGATCAGTGTTTCTAAGTTCTTGATCCTCCCAGCCATGGAACATTATTTTGGTAATATTTAATTCTGCTTCTGTTACCCAGACATAGCAGATATGGTGCCTCAGACCTCATAATTAACAGCTAAACACTTAGTAAGAAAAGCTTCCTAAACTCTGCACTTAAACCAGGGGTTGAAATGCAAAGAAAAAAATAAGTTAAATCAGATTTTTAAGAAGATATCAGTGGGAAGCCAACAGTAGCTTTGCTGAATTTAAACAGATGTATTTAAAAAAAATCAACCAAATTCCACCAGTTTGGGTACATGCTGGCAACTCTATGGGTATCATTAAAACTGAAAATCTCCATCTAGAATTGCTGTTTGTCCTCATTCACTTTCATGCACACTGTCAGGATGGGCAAAAATGCTTGGGAGTGTTCAATGTACTAGGGGTTATCAGAGCATGCAATTTGGAGTAAGACACTCCTGAATTCAATACCTGGCCCTCTGACCATTTGCCTGAGTAACCTCAACGTGCTTATTTATAAAGTGGGTATAAGCATAGTAATCATATAATAAGCTCCCTGAGCAATTATGAAGCTTAAATGAGAGCATGTGTTCAAATCACTCAGTACACAGAAAGTCCTAATTGCTGAGTTGGCAATGATTAACAACCCTGGAATGCCTCCTAACCCTAGATGTCTCATGACATTTTCCTGGTTAGCTCTGCTTAGGTACATTGTCATTAACCTAAATATTCGTGTTTGTGAAACAAATTATATCATCCGAATTGATGCTTACAATAATCCTGTGACATAGAGAATGATCTGATTTTTTTCCATCCAGTAAATCAAGGTGCTCCCTGTTTGGTATTGAAGTATGACACTGGGATTCTTTACTTAGTCCTCTTTCTGCTGCCCCTGTTCATGTCCAGGACTTACCTGTGCTGCTCCAGAAGCTGGGACTGCCACAGAGCAGAGACTGCGTAAGCTGAACTCTTCTAGGAACCAAAGCAGAAGCTCATCAAGCGAGTTATCACATTTTTCAGACATAGATTGTCATCTGAGAGTGTTGAGGAGGTAAAACAAGTACAAGTTGCCTCACAAGGTTAATTGATAGTTATTGCTGGTGGCGGAGAATCAGATAATGTTGCTTTTCCCTTGAATTGTACTTTTCTTCCAACTGTCCCACATAGTTCACAACTTACAGTTGTGGGGTGATCTTATTCATAATTCCAATACATGATTTGATTACTGTGTTATTTTATCCTATATGAGAAAGTTTGTACTGTTATCTGCTGATCCACAGAAAAAGCAAATTAACTGAAGGCCTAATAAAAGGAAACTTGGCTGGGTGTGGTGGGCTCACCCCTATAAGCCCTGCACTTTGGGAGGCCAAGATGGGAGGGTTGCTCGAGTCCAGGAGTTTGAGACTAGCCTGGGCAACCTAGGGAGATTCTGTCTCTACAAAATTTTTTTTTAAAAAAGAAGAAGCTAGGCATAGTGTCATGTGCCTGTGGTCCCAGGTACTCGAGAGGTGGGAGGATTGCTTGAGCCCAGGAGGTCGAGGCTGCAGTGACCTATGATTGTGCGATTGAACTCCAGCCTGGGCGACAGAGTAAGACCCTGTTTCAAAAAAAAAAAGAAAAAAAGGCAATTCAAGCTGTACGTAGTGACTCCCTTCCAAAGAATATATTATGAAAAGAAGGGAAAAATGAGAGTGGAGAAACCTGAAAACCCTACCTCAAGGCCAACATCCATAGCGATAAGCCATGCTGATAGCGCACACCTTGGATATGATGTGATGAGAATAGGACTTTACCTCTGTGCTCTTCTTCCACAGAACAAATAACCTCTATCTAATCATGAGGAAAATAGCAGAAACATTTCAATTGAGGGACATTCTACAAAACCCCTGACCAGGACTCTTCAAAATGTCAGAGTCATAAGAAATAAGGAAAGTCTCGAGACACTGTCATAGCCCAGAGACTTAACAACTAAATGAAATGTAGTGTCCTGGATGGGATCCTGGACCAGAAAATAGACATTAGGTAAAAATGAAGGAAATCGGAATGAAGGATTGACCTTAATTGATATTATATCCATAATAGTTAATTAATCATGATAATTATGCCCTACTAACAGAAGACGTTAACAATAGGGGTAACTGTGGATAGGGTGCATGGGAACTCTTCATACTATCTGAGGTTTTCTATACATTTAAAACTATTCTATAATTAAAAATATATTTTTAAAAAGGCAATTCAGCCTAGAGGTTTGCTTTATTAACTTATTTTCAAGACTCAAATTAAAAGCCATAATTATGAATATAAAACTATTGGGAAATAAAGAATTTAATATATAGCCCTTGAATATATTCTATTGACAGTCCAGGGGAAGAGATGGCAGCAAGGGGGATGCCTAAAATGAAAGGAAAGTCAAAGGTCTTATGGAGACAGCAAGAGTATGAGACTGAGACCAATTCAGGGGCACAGAGGAAAAGAGATATGCCAATCACAGATGCAAAATCTAAACAGGCATGGAACATGGGCTCAGACACCGATTCCAACATGTAAAAGAGTAACATAAAAAACTATAGAAAATGCAGTGTGCAGGCAGCATTATTTCCATTTTGTGTCTACTCTGTTCTTGCTGCTCAAGCCCAGGTTCCCAGTGACTTTTTTTTTTTTTTTTTTTTTTTAAGACAGAGTCTCCCTCTGTCACCCAGGCTGGAATGCAGTAGTGTGATCTTGGCTCACTGCCACCTCTACCTCCCAGGCTCAAGCAGTTTTCCTGCCTCAGTCTCCTGAGTAGTTGGGATTACAGGCACGTACCACCACGCCTGGCTAATTTTTGTATTTTTAGTTGAGAAGGGCTTTCTCCATGTTGGCCAGGCTGGTCTCAAACTCCTGGCCTCAAGTGGTCCACCTGCTTTGGCTTCACAAAGTACTGGGATTACAGGCTTGAGCCACTGTGCCCAGCTCCTCAATGACATTTCATAGCTGTAGTCAAAATCCTTACTGGCCATGAAGCTGAGGGTTGTTTGTTCAAGTGGCCAGAAGTTTTGTAATTCTGCATTGCATAAGCCCTTTACAAATAATGCTTTATAGAATGATTTAAACATTCATTCGAATAAACATGACTTACAACAACTTTATAATGAAAACAATAATAAAACTGGAATCTCAACTGTTGTCTAACAAAATTAAAGGGAAATAAGAAATGAGCACTCTCGTGCTACAAGAACAGACTACTGAAAACCTCAGCTTATGCACATGGTGTTTTAAAGTTGGAAGGGACCTTAGCTGTAATATTTAGCTTGCAGTCTTGGTAGTGTCAGGAACATATGTTAAACTGGAGTGCTGGGTGCCTGAGTTTTTCAATGCCTCTGGGCTCCCTTCACCTTTCCTTTAGGAACAAGGTAGCACACTTTTCATTATCTGTCAGGGCCTCAGTATGACTGGAACTAGTAACAGACAAAAATGTCAACAGGCTTGCATTTGAATTTGTCTTTTTAGGCAGTGGTTTTATAGATTAATCATTGAAAATGACTCTTGCTTATCTATGACATGTGCTCTCAAAATATTTTGTATTTGAGCACTTTCTTTCACGGATCCTATTTAGTTTCTATTTTTCTTATTTTCTGAGAAAAGAAACATATGCCCTTCCTGTGACATTTCTATGAATTTTCAGCTGCTAAATCATACTGTTGAATGGAATAACTTTTTTAAAAAATGTTTTTCTAAGCACACTGTAACTTCCCTTCTCTTTGAATCAATTCCTAGCTTGTTACATAGTATTGATGCTAAAGACTTATTTTATTTTATTCTAAGTTAGTTTCTCAATGTTTTGGATTCTGTTTTCTTTCGTTTTCTCTGGGTGTGTTTTATTTTCTTTGAGTATACTATATTTTCAAGTAATTTTAAAAGTTTTTGTGTTTTCTACATGCCTAAAAATTTCATTTTACTCATTCCTGACTGATAGTTTGAATAGATATAGAATTCTGGTTTAAAATAATGTTCTTTAATAACTGTTAAGACACGACTTCATTATTTTATAGCAGTTAATTTTCCGATAAGTCCGATGCCAATCTGATTCGAGTGTCTTTGTAAATATATACTTCCATCTCTCTTATATATTGAAGATAGTTTCTTTATCCTGGGATTCGGAGATTTCTTTACACTTTTTCATTTATCCTGCTTAGCATTCAAAGGACTCTTCCAATTAGAAAGTTCAAGTTTCTTCGATAATTTTGCAAGTTTGGATAAATTTTTTCTCTCTAATTTTAAAAGAGGTGCCTATTAATCTTCATGGATGGATCTTCTATTTTGCTTATTTTCCTTTTCTTTATCTTTTAGACCCATTTTATGAAGATTTCTTTGAATTTATATTCTAATCCTACATTTGTTTTGTTATATTCAGTCATAATATTTTTAATTTTCAAGAACTCACTTAATCCCTGAATGTTTCTGCTTTTGTTTTATAGATTCAAGAAGTTTGGTTATTTTTCCCTGGGGATACTAACAGCTCTCTTCTGTTTCCTGATATCTTCTCCTTGGGGTTAAATGCTGGACATTTGTTCGTCTTAGGTCTTCTCTTTCATGCTAATTGCTTTGTTTATTATACCCTCTGATTCTTGGCCATCCAGTCAAATTTATAAATAAAAAAACATGTTGGTGAGCATAGTCCACTGGCTTGGCTTTCCTGTGATACTGAACATTTCTATTTCTGTACACAGGTGTCTTTGTCCATTCAGGATGCCATAAAAAAATGCCCTAGACTGGGTAATTTATAATCAACAGGATATGTTGTTCACAGTTCTGGAGGCTGGGAAGTCCAAGATCAAAGTCAGTTGATTTGGTGTCTGGTGAGGGCTTTTTCATCATAGATGGCACCTTTTTGCTGTGTCCTTAGAGAATGGAAGGAGTGAACAGGCTTCCTCAGCTTCTTTTATAGGACAGGGCTCTCATGGCCTAATCACCTCCCAAAGGCATTACCTCTTAATACTATTGCATTGGAGATTAGGTCTCATTAGATGAATGTTGGGAGGATACAAACATTCAAGTCATAGCAACAGGCCAATATGACAAAAGACCAGCTTCTCTTGAGGTATGTGGGGTTGAAGGTGGAGACGCCTTCTTCCAAACACCCTCCATGCTGCAAAATGGGGAGCTTTGCAGCAGGGACGCATCACCCACCCCAGGAACCTTCATTCTCTCCTGGCCACTCACTCACTTGCTGTTAGGGTACAGTCCCCTGGTATTAGCTTGGAAGTCATGAACCCTGATTGCAGTGGCCCAGAAATTGAGCAGGAAAGTCTCACTGTTTGAGTGGGGCACTGACCCACCAGCCCCTGCCCATGGACCCCTTTTCTTTCCTGTTCCTTGAGTTTGCATTCCAGGAAAAGTGGTTCTAGCCTCTCCTCTAGTCTTTCCGTGTGCCAATTAGGACAATAGCATTTTCCTCTGTAAATTTTGTTTTATCAGTATCTAATTTAATTAATTTAATTTCTGTTCTCCAGATTTAAAAAAAAAATGTAACTTATTTATGTTATGCTGACCTCCCTATTATTCCACCATTATTTTTTTCTTCTCTTTTACTTCTTTTTTTTTTTTTTTTTTTTTTTTTTTTT
>NW_016814733.1:1142762-1225901 GCF_001698545.2 Rhinopithecus bieti | reverse complement strand
TTTTTTTTTTTTTTTTTTTTTTTCTTTTAGACTGAGTTTTGCTCTTGTCGCCCTGGCTGGAGTGCAATGGCCCGGTCTCAGCTCACTGTAACATCTGCCTCCTGGGTTCAAACATTATCTTGCCTCAGCCTCCCAAGTAGCTGGGATTACAAGCATGTGCCACCACACCTGGCTAATTTTTTGTATTTTTAGTAGAGATGGGGTTTCACCATGTGGGCCAGACTGGTATCAAACTCCTTAGCCTCCCAAAGTGCTGGGATTATAGGCATGAGCCACCACGCCTTGCCCACTCTTATTTTCTTAACAGAGTCTTGGATAAATTTGCTTTCCTACATCTATACTGTATTTTCAATGGAAGATTTCAAAGAAGAGAATGTAAATGGGTGTGTTCAATCCACCATCTGGAACCAGAAACCCTTTTAATTAATTCTTAGTTGTACAGTTAGCATTAAAGCATATGACTCTCCTTGGCCTATGACTGAGAAAATGAAACATGGGTGCACTGGATACTTTAGTTAAGAGAAAAGTCTTATTGTACAATGGTTAAAAGAATATGTTTAATTCCAGGTCCACCACTCCCTAAACTTAGCAGCGCAGGGGAACATTTCCTAAAAGTTTCTGCCTCCCTTTCCTTATTCATACAATCATGAATAATAACAATACCTCCCTCAAGGGATAGTGTGAGAGTTGTAAAAAGGCCTAGTGCCTGGCACAAAGCAAACCCGCAACAGATGCTCACTCTGTAAGCGTCTTCTCCAGTGGGATTCTGCTGTAGTTTTATTGAAAATGTGCAGCATTTTCTGATAGAAAGGTTGTTTATATCCCTTTTAATAGTCTTCCAACAAATAATCATACACAGCTAATATGAAAAATGATATAATAGGCTGGACACTTGTAATCCCAGCACTTTGGGAGGCAGCAGTGGAAGGAATGTGTGAAGCAGGAGTTTGGGGACCCGCCTGAGCAAGACAGTGAAACCTCGTCTCTATAAAAAATTACAAAAAATTATCTAGGTGCAGTGGCACACTCCTGTAGTCCCAGCTAGTCAGGAGGCTGAGGTGGGAGGAACCCTTGAGCCCAGGAATAAAAGGGTGCGGTGAGTGATGGTTGTGCTACTGCACTCCAGCCTGGGCAACAGAGTGAGACCTCATCTCTTAAAAAAAAAAAAAAGGTATAATAAGTGACTGACATGGAGGTGAAGCAAGAACAAGGCTAGAAGGAACCTTAGAGCCTATCATATGCAACCACCTCATTTCAGCCATGGATCAAGGGCTAGTAGTTGGTGAGCAATGGAGCCCTAGTCCATATCTAGGTCTCCTGATGCTCATGGGCTCTTCCAGGGCACCTCCTGTTTGGCAGGCATTTTTCAGGTCCCTCTCAACAGAAAGGTATTTCTACTATCTCTGCTTTATGGAGAGAAAGCTTAGGCTCAGGGTTGAGTGTAGTGGAGAAGCCTCCTCTGTGGGGTTGAGTTTCAAAGTTAGCATACAAAGCAAAAGCTCCATGTAGTCCAGTCAGCCGAAATTCCTTCATGGAGTTGCTGCTTTGGAGACCAACATATAGGCTGCCCATAACACAACACATTTGCTCTCTCAACTTGGAATAAATCACCATTTTTTTCAACTGAGCTCCAGATAAAGCAATTGACTACTTTCAATTAGAAGGGCACGACGTACGAAAAACCCTGAGATCTGTGCAGAGGACGACAGAGTCCCATGTTCCGTCTCCTTCTTCCTCTGGGACAATCGCTTCCTAAGTGTACTAATGGGCAGCGTTTCCTTCCATTTTAAAATTCTTTCTTTCCTTTTCACAGATGCCTGGAGTTGAACTTGTGAAGTTCAGCTAGCCTAGAATGCAACCACGATGTTATTTGAAGGAACCACAGGCTGGGCACAGTGGCTCATGCCTGTAATCCCAGCACTTAACAGGCCGAGGCCGAAGAGGGCAGATCACTTGAAGGTCAGGAGATCGAGACCAGCCTGGCCAACATGGTGAAACCCTGTCTCCACTAAAATACAAATCTTAGCTGGGTGTCGGGGCATGTGCCTGTAATCCCAGCTACTTGCAAGGCTGAGGCAGGAGAATCGCTTGATCCTGGGAGGCGGAGGTTGCAGTGAGCCGAGATCGCACCACTGTACTCCAGGCTGGGTGACAGAGTGAGACTCCATTTCAAAAAAAAAAAAAAAAAAAAAGAAGGAACCACAAGGCTGATGCTGATGTGGGGAGAGTTGGGTTGCACCCTACGCCAAGGACAATGTTTTTTCATGGATTCTTTCCTACCGTCCCAACACAGCCCTCTAGTTCATCATGCCAGGCTGATTTAGTTCAGCTTGAGACGGAACACACGAGACTTCTGTTTTCTGGCATAAATCTCCAGAAATTTTATGAACCAATAATGTCCAAAGAGTACATGGGCTCTTTTGCGGCTTGGTAATTACCACTGACCTCTTTCCTGGACCCTTCTCCATAAAGAGGCCACCTCCTTGGGGCAGCTCCGCCCTCCCCTTTTCTCCAAGGCTGTAGGTGGAACAAGCAAGTTCCTAATTAGCCAGCCTGCACAGGGAAGCTTGGTGTCAGATTTTCAGGTCAGCCTTTGATGCAGGGGTAACCAGGGGAGGTGATGCATCAACTTTGATTAAAGAGCTATGATGAACCAAGATAAAATTGACATTTAATTTTCTCAGACTCAACTAATCTTGCAGACCAAAATTAAAGGTGAATTGTCTTCTTTTTTGGTTTGTGGGGTGAGCAATATACTCACAGAAGTGGTAAACTTGACAAAAATTTGCTATAATTTTGTTCTCAAATCATTGCTAATTAATTAAACAAGGCCTGCCATCATGAATTTGTGGAGACGCACGGTCTCCCACTTTTTTCAACCAAATCTGTAATATTCTTCCAGTGCTCAGAAACACTCAAAGTTCGTTCACCCCAGCTGCCAGCTGGGGAACTCCATCCAAGAAGGATACTGACCACTTCGTAAGCATCTCATTTACTGCCATGCTCACCTCCCTCCTAAGCCAGTGGAAAGATGATCCGTGAAGCTTAAAAAAAAAAAAAAAAAAAAAAAAAAAAAGAAAAAACCCGTTCAATAGCAACACATTTAGAATAACAATGTGCTCTGAAAACCACCACCACATGTGTGATTTTTTTTTTCTAATTAAACTGACACCCCACTTTGAAAAAAACAAAAGAAAGAAAAGAAAACAGCTTCAAGTGATAATTGTCTTTTCTTTGATTGTCAAAAGTGATATAAATAAAAGGAAAAAGGTAACTCAGTAGTCAGTAAACTAGAACACTGTTAATTATTCTTGGAACATATACCACATTGACCTGAAAGTTTTCAAGGTGGAGTGATTTACAACAGCAGTGAATCCTCTTGTTCTACTGAGAATGGTCCTCCGACAGAGCTCGCTCAGCAAGAGGACTGAGGAGGAGGCTTTCCCGAAGTAGCGGAAGTAGCAGGCTTTTATCAGTAGATGGGGGTAGAGCAACACAGATGGAGCCTGGGTGTGCCGCTAGTCCGGAAAGTTCGTCCCCGAAGGTATGTGCACAAGCTTCATTGGGCATTATAGCAGGGAATAATGGAAAGACAGAGGTTGAGATCAGATAACATAATCTTTCAAGTCCGCGTCACACTGGAGCACATGAGATCACAGGCAAATTCAAAAAACGATTTCTTGCCAAGCTGTACATTTCATTTTGCGTGCCCTTATTGAGGTAGGAAATGATACAATTATTATTTTTAGTTTTATTTTTCACTATTCTGTTATGAATCCTCTCTTTTTCCATTCTTTCTCTTGTCTTATTCTTTGCTTCTTTTCTATATTCTGCAATTCCTTTTGTAGCCATCACATCTCTTTTTTGAATGGGGTGAAGTATAACTGAATACATTTTTTAAAGCTGCAAATGTTCTTGTAGAGTGTAGGGTTATGATACCTTTTCTCTAAAGTATGGAAGGAAAGGAAATCATAGGCTCTCTTGCACAACTTGTCTATTTCCTTTGGAAGGAAATTAGATACATTGAATGGGCATGGAGGCTAAAATATATTCTAGTACTGGCTTGGTAGATAAAATACATCCTAGCATGGATATTGCATAATAGAAGTGATAACAAAATCTGTAATAAAGTCAAATGTTGAGCTTGATCATGTGCCTCAGCTCTGGGCATATTTGTGAACATTCGAGAGTTAAATGATTGATTGATCGATCATTTCTTTCCAAATCCCCATTCCTCACTTCCATTGCCTCCTCCCACTCTTCCCTTATAGCAACCATGCTAAGGTATTATATATATAAAATAAATACAATATATAATATCCTATATATATATATCTGTTTATTAGCATGTATTGCTGTAAAAATGCATATGTATTGTTTGTGGGTATGCTTTCTAGTTTGCATAAACAGTATTAGGCTCTCAGTCTCATTCTGTTTCTCTTTTTTCCCCACTCAGTACAGTGCCTCAAAGATCTGTTTACGTTGCTGTGTGCGCCTCCCGTCTCTTGCTTCCAGTGGCGGCAGAGTATTTTATCCCACACATGATGCTTTCCAACTCCTCCAAGAGTGGCCACCTAGACTGTCTCTGGTTCTCCAGATCCCAGACTGTGCTGTGGGAATATCCTTACCCAGGTCTCCTTGTGCATTTGTGTGAGGTTCCTGGGGCTCTGACGGCAAGATCGCTGTGTCATAGGACATAGGTGTGGCGAATCTGATGGCTCTCCATGTTGGCCACACCACTTTATATTCCCACCAGCAGAGCCTGATCCTCTCTCCACATCCCTGACTTGGTGTTGTCTAAAGAACAAGGACTTTCTCTCCATTTGTCAGATCTTCTTTTAGATTTATTGTTAGAGTTTAAAAATATTATTTCTATTTAAAATAGTAATTTTGTGTATTCCTTAAGTCAATTCCCAGATATTTTATAATTTTGTAGCTATCATGACTTTCTTAAAGTTACATCCTTTAGTTGTGTATTGCCTATGTGGAAAAATGCTATTAATTTTTTTGTGTAATTTTGTATTTCACTTTCTTCCTGAACAATACTAGTGATCGTAATAGCCTATCTGTTGATTCTGTTGTATTTTATTCATAAGGAACATGTTGCCTGCAGATAATGACAGTTCGCCTTTTTGTCCTAACACCGCTTCTCATTTATGTATCATTTCTTAAAACATATGCCAGGACCTCTAGTACCATAAGCAGTAGTAGTAATAATAATTCTTGTCTTAGTTTTAATTTTAAAAGTTCAGTTTTTCCATTAATTATAATGTTTGCTATAGGCTTTGGTACATACTTTTTGTCAATTCAAGGAAGTTTCTTTCCTTTCTATTTATAGTGTACCAAAATGCTTGTTTTGTATCTATTGAGATGATCATGTGACTTTTCTCCTTCAGTCTATTAATGAGGTACATTACATGGATAGATTTCCCGGATGCTGACCTACCCTTACATTCTTGGGAGGGATGTTGTTTTGATGACAGCAAAGCTGAATGACTCTTAGAAGAGGCCCTCAGGGTTAAATTTCTCTGACATACTGTGCTAGCGTATTCGGCAAATTATATACACATATATCGTATACATATTTACTTATTCAATTAATTTTTTTCATATACTCTGTATTGTATGCTGGACCAGATATGGGGATATGTTTTCCATTTCACCAACATTCAGAGAAAAATTTGGCCTTAAAGTAGTCAGTGGTTTCCAATGGCCATTAAACAAGACCATGGAGAAGCAACAAGGCCCCTGTTGACTTTTGTCTTTGTCATAAAAGGCCTATTGTCACTTCTGTCTGTCATTTGGGGGCTGCATGGGACACAGGTATTTGGAGCTGAATAAACCATTGTGCATCTGACTCGGGCTTCCATCGAGTTTCACAACTGATAGTATGTGGATTTGCTTGATTCATTAAGGTTTTTAAAATACAGTCTTTATTTGTTTATTGCTCAGTTGCTTTCATCATCTTGACACAGTCATAAACCAATACGAATGATAAACAAGCACTTGGTTAAATAAGTGTTTTAAAAACCCAACTGACAATGACTGAAACAAGGAAAATATAACTTATTCTCCTATGATTTTGTCCTGAGAAAAGCTCTAAACTTAATACAAGCTACATGCTTGAAGGAAGCAGGGTTGCATCCTGAAGGAGATTCCAACTTGGAATATGAGCATTGAGTTGTAGATACAAATTGCGCAGTAACTAAGTGCACACACACAGAAGTATCGGATTGCATACTGTCAGGGTGGTCTTCATCCTGAAAATAGGTTTGGGAGGAAATAATAACTTAGGATACCTGAGATGAAGTAATTGGATTTTCTGATTTCTCCTCTCACCTAATTGGATGTGCAAATGATCTGTCTGCACAATGAGCTCATGCCCATGGCTGTTTCTCGCCTGCATTTATATGCGGCGAGTGTGTGCATGTGTATGAATTTACACCAAATCGTACAGGCTTTATTTTCCTGCAGTGAGATTTCAGCACCCCAGAACAAAAGAAAATGGCTTCTTAATCATGATGGTCTTTGTAACATTCCCTTGCAGTTTTCTGGTAATTTTATTTGACCTGTCATTAAAGCAGAGGACAGAGATGAGGCAGTGTGTATTAAAGTGGGGATGTCACAGGAGCTTTTGCTGTGAACTGGTGTATGTGCTGCACTCAGCAGGGGCCACTTCCTTATGTATAACTGTAATATTTTTCCTGTGTGTGTTTCCCACATCCAGCATTTCAGGCATTGATTTCATTTCAGCCACTCTCCCATTGTGAGGCTGCTAAGTATAGGCTAGATTCCGATCTTATGGGAAAATCTCTCTATGGTCCGGAATCCTTTTAGGGATTAGCCTGTCAACAAATGTCATTCCAGATTTCCATGTAGACTGAACTAAACTAAAGAATAAGTTTGCCTCATTGATCCATGATTATTCTTTCCTTTTTCACTTTATGATGGTTCCAGCTTTGGGAAGATCTAACCAAGCCAGAAGGGCTAGGGTGAGGGGAGTCAGAGAGGCTTCTTGTAAATGCAACCTTTTATCTGAGTCTTAGAATAATAATTCTTGTCTTAGTTTTAATTTTAAAAGTTCAGTTTTCCATTAATTATGTTTGCTATAGGCTTTGGTACATACTTTTGTCAATTCAAGGAAGTTTCTTTCCTTTCTATTTTCTTCTAGAAACTAGAAAGAAACCTTTCTAGTTTCTTCTAGAACCAGGGTTGGTCTAGGGAAGAAGGAGAAAGGGTGCTCCAGGCAGAGAAGATAGCAAGGTCAAAGGCTTAAAGGTGTGACAGCAGGTGGCTCCTGGGAGATGTGAAGGCAGCAGCACAGCAGACAGATGGGAGGCGGGGGAATGCAGGGGAAATGGGGCACGCATATCATGACCTCAGCATAAGCTTTTATCCTCATTGCCTTGGGAAGCCATGGCAGGGCCTTAAGCCCTGTCCCTGTCTTCATATGCCTTTTTGCTCTCACAGCTTTTTGTCCTGTCGATCTTCTGATTGGCTTCTCTCTTTATAGCAAGTTAACACAAGGTCAATTCCTCCTTAAAAAAAGAAGCATCTGGGCTGGGCACGGTGGCTCATGTCTGTAATCCCAGCACTTTGGGAGGCTGAGGTGGGCAGATCACTTCATGTCAGGAGTTTGAGACCAGCCTGGCCAACATGGCAAAATCCTGTCTCTACTAAAAATACAAAAATTAACTGGGCTTGCTGGAGGGTACCTGTAATCCCAGCTACCTGGGAGGCTGAGGCAGGAAAATTGTTTGAACCTAGGAGGCGGAGGTTGCAGTGAGCTGAGATCATGCACTCCAGGCTGGGTGACAGAGCAAGACTCTGTCAAAATAAAACAAAAACAAACAAGCAAACAAAAAGCATGCAACAGTAGCCTGCATTATTAAAGTAATAAATACCTCTGTGATCTCCAAGTTAATAACTTACTAAAGGTACAGGATTCTAAAACCCTCAGGCTGTTGGTTTTAATTGCATTCTTGACACCAGCAGTTATGGTGACAGCGTCACACCATGAGAGGGTCACTAAAGAGTTAACCCTGTGAGAAAGGGGGCAGGTTTACCTTCGAACATTATGCTAATTTAATTTTTCTACCTAAGTACTCAGAGTATACTCATGATGCTGAGACCAACTGTTGGTTTGCTTGACTTTTTATGGCTAAATAGAGTGTGGTAATAGGACAGCAAGAGCATTGAATTACAAACAGCATTGGGTTCTTAGGAAAAAGACAATAAAGAAAGAGAAACCAGTATTTCTTGAACACCTACGATGTGACAGGTATTGCAGTGGTACTTCCTACACACTATCTCATTTAGTAGTCACTGTGGTCTTTTGAGGAATTGAGTTATCTTCTCTCATTTCTGGCTAAGGAAACTGAGAGGTAAGGGACTTGCTTAACTTTAAACGATGAAGAGGCACACAATCTGTTTCCAAAGTGTACACTCGTTCTCTCACAGTAAGCTGAATGATGCTGGCGTGCTTTTTGGTTTCTTTTTCTAATTTGTTCCAGACCAATTTTGAAAATATGCACATCTCGTAAAATACACACACACACACACACACACACACACACATTGGACTCTGGACACTTGTAGAGAGTCCTTCCCTCCCTCACCCCTCAGTCTTCAGTTGTGATTGGTCAGAACATATGTGTGAAGAGAGTACCTGGGACTTAGGAAAGAGAAACCCAAAATGCTCATTGGAGGCCAGAATCTTTTCCTATTCATCTTTGTCTCCCTAGAGCCTAGCTGGGCGCCTGTCACCTTAGTGGCTGAGAATGTTTGTTGAAAGTTTGAGAGGAAGCAGGAGAGAGGGAAGGAGAAAGAGTAAAAACAGAGAGGGAGGAAGCAACAGAAAGGGAGAAAAGGAGAAAATTAGGAAAGTGCAAGACCCAGGAAAGTAAGAAGAGAGGAAGATACTTAAAACAAACAAACAAACAAACAAACAAAACTACAGCCTGTAAGAAGACCACTGCAGCTGAACACAAAGCTTGGTGAGACACTCCTTGCCGCCTGGTGGAGCTAAAATCAAATGTCTGACATCATCTATGAGTCCAGACCGGAACATCTGGACAAGATGGAGTAATGCGGGCTGCATTGATTCTCTCACCTTAAAAAAGAAAGAGAAAGATGAATAATGGTTTTCAAGATATTGGGCATTAGGCAATGAAGGGCAGTGGTCTCTGAGAGAAAAGATGAATCTAGGTGAATTGTCCCTAGCCCGTGGCCTGGAGAGAGTTTCTGGGTTGTAGTGCAGGGAGAGGAAATCCAAGGAGTGCCCAGAGACCTCCCTGAGATGAGGGGAGAGAAATAGCATAGGTAATAAAATTACTAGACGAGGATATTTAAAGTTATTTTAATGTATTCCACATATTCAACAGGCTAGAAGAAACACTGAACGTACTAAGTAAAGACATAGAATACATAAAAAGGCCCACAATGTCCGAGGTGAAAAATGCGCTGGTTGGGATAACCATTAGAAGAAATGATTTGTGAGCTTGAAGACTTAGCAATAATAACTGTCTAAAACGAAATAGAGGGGGGGAAAAAAACCCTGGGAAAAAAACCCAGTTAACTTTGGGGCAACTTCACGTGGTATAATAATCAAGTAATTGAAGAGAAGGAAGGAGAGATGACAGCAAAGATACTGGAATAAACAACAGTCCCAAAATTTCCAAATTTCATGAAAATTGTAAATCCACAAGTCAAGAATCTAAGCAAACTATAAACAAAAGAGACATAAAGAAAATTACACCAAAGTGCGTCATAATCAAATTGTTCAAAACCAGTGATAAAGAAAAATTCTAGAAGCAGCCAGATATTAAAAAAATAACACATTAGGTGCAGAGAAACAAAGATAGAAATAACAGATTTCTCATCAGAAAGAATGCACATCAGAGGGCAGTGGAAAATATTTTTAAAGTACTGATAGACAATCCTGTCAAGCTAGCAAAATATATTTCAAAACAAATATAAAATTTTAAAACTTAGACATGGAAACACTAAAAGAATTCATCATTAGTAGAACTTCATTACAAGAAATATTAAAGAATATCATTCAGTCAGAAGAAAAATGATCCCTGATGGAAATATGGATCCACACAAAAGAATGAAGAAGCTCCAGAAGTGGTAAACATGGGGACAAATTTAAAGATGTTTTTATCATTGAAATATCTTTAAAATATATTTGACCATTAAAAAATAATCAATTTATTATGGAGTTTATAACATGTGTAGAAATAAACGTAAGGCAAAATAGTACAAATGGAGAAATGGAAGAATATGATTTTAAAGGAACTAAAAAGAATACAATCTTTTTTTTTTTTTTTTTTTTTTGAGAGGGGGTTTTGCTCTTCTGCCCAGGCTGGGGTGCAGTGGCCGAATCTCAGCTCACTGCAAGCTCCGCCTCCCGGGTTCACGCCATTCTCCTGCCTCAGCCTCCTGAGTAGCTGGGACTACAGGCGCCCGCCACCTCACCTGGCTAGTTTTTTGTATTTTTTAGTAGAGACGGGGTTTCACCAGGTTAGCCAGGATGGTCTCAATCTCCTGACCTTGTGATCCGCCCATCTCGGCCTCCCAAAGTGCTGGGATTACAGGCTTGAGCCACCGCGCCTGGCCAAGAATACGATCTTTAAGTTCTTACACTATTAGTGACTCAAAAGATGGAAAAGATATACCATGCTAACATTCACTTGACAAAAAAGGTAGAGTGGCTGTATTAATGTTAGACAAAGTAGGTTTCAGAGCAAAAATATGCTATTACAGATAAAAGATTGTTTTATAATAATAAAATGGTTCTTTCATGAAAAGACCAACGTTCTTAAATATCTGTGTGCCTAATAACAGAGTTTCAAAATAGAGTCATGCATTGTGTAATGACGGGGATATGTTCTGAGAAATGCACTGTTAGGCGATTTTATTTCATCATTGTGTGACTATCCTAGAGTACAATTACACAAACTAGATGGTATAGACTACTACACAGTAAGGCTATATGGTATAGCCTATTGTCAGTAGGCTACAAAGCTGTACAGCATGTTACTGTCCTGAATACTGTAGGCAATTATAACACAATAGTAAGTATTTGTGTATCTAGAGATATCTCAATATGGAACAGGTACAGAAAGCGTATGGTATGGTATAAAAGATAAAAAGTGGTACACCTGTCTAGGGCACTTACTATGAATGGAGCTTGCAGGACTGGAATTTGTTCTGGGGAGTCAGTGAGTGAGTGGTGAGTGAATGTGAAGGCCTAGGACATTACTGTACACTACTGTAGACTTTAGAAACACTGTACACTTGGCTATACTAAATTCATTACAAATAGTTTTCTTTCTTTAATAACATATTAATCGAAGCTTACTGTCACTTCTTTATAAACTTTTAACGTTTTAAATACTTTTGACTCTTTTATAAAACATTTAAAACACATTGTACAGCTGTACCAAAATATTTTCTTTCTTAATATCCTTATTCTATGAGTTTTTTCTGTTATTATTATTATTTACCTTTATTTTTATTTTATAAGGTAGTTTATAATACCTTTATTATTATTATTATTATTTACCTTCTGTTGGCGAGGTGCGGTGGCTCACGCCTGTAATCCCAGCACTTTGGGAGGCTGAGGAGGGTGGATCACCTGAGGTCAGGAGTTCAAGACCATCCTGACCCACGTAACGTCGTGAAACCCCATCTCTACTAAAAATACAAAAATTAGCTGGGCATGGTGGTGCATGCCTGTAATCTCAGGTACTTGGGGACAGGGGCAGGAGAATCACTTGAACCCAGGAGGCAGAGGGTGCAATGAGCTGAGATCATGCCATTGCACTCCAGCTTGGGCGACAAGAACAAAACTTCATCTCAAAAAAACCAAAACACCCACCATTTTTGTTAAAAACTAAGACACAAACACATACATATACATTAGCCTATGCTACCCAGGGTCAGGATTATCCATATCACTGTTTTCCATCTGTACATTTTGTCCCACTGGAAGTCATCAAGGGCAATAACAGTCATGGAGCTGTCAACTCCTGTAGTAACTATGCTTTCTTCTGGAAAACCCCCTATGGAAACTGTCTGAGATTGTTTTACAGTTAGTTTTTTTTTTTTTAATAGCATAAGTACACTGTAAAATAGAAGGTATAGTATAGTAAATACATAAACTAGTAACATAGCCCTATATTATCATTAGCAAGAATACTTGTATGTGCTAGACTTCTATATGACTGGCAGTGTGGTAGGTTTGTTTGCAGTTGTTTGCAGTAGTGTCACCATGAACACATGAGTAATGTGTTGCACTCTGACAATGGCTACGGCGTCACTCAGTAATAGGAATTTTTTAGCTCCATTATAGTCTTATGCGGTCTGTTGGTGACCAAAATGCTATATGGCACATGACTGTACATGAAGACAAAGCCACCAGAAGCCTGCTTCCTAGGGCCATGGGCAGAATCGTACTGAACTGGATGTTGGCAGCACACCGTGGCCTTCTCTGGGGGCACCATGAAAACTTGTTTGACCTCTGCTGGATTTTCTATAAGGATGCTCATTATCCAACACACTGATGACTCTTTGGAAGAGAACCTGAAGAGTACGTTCTCCCTGGCCTCAGTATCAAGAAATCCATGTGCTTTTTATACAAGTAGCCAACACTTATTAAGCATGTACTATTTACGTATTTAAAATAACCATCTTTAGTGCTCTAAAGCCATTATCTTATTGAATCCCTTCAAATCTTGAGAAGGGATGCTATAGTTTTTACCACTTGACTGGTAGGGTTTTCTCTCTTCCTTTTTGACACCTTTATTCTTGTGAATTTTGAGCCTCATCCATTTCAAGTGTATAAGATTTCATTGCCTGTATTCTGTAAACTACACTCTTGGCTTCAACTTTTCCAATATTCCCTTTACTTCATTGTTGTTATTCTATTATTCCCTTTACTGCCTTGTTGTTATTCATTTTAAATTATTTTTATCTAGGTGTGGTTTGTGCATCGTTGTAAGCTTCCCTGAAGTCTTTTTAACTATTGAGGTGGAATATGAATCACTGTTTTATTAATTCATTAAAAGAAGACATCCACTGCATCACTGAGAGAAGTCTCAAAGCTTGTTTAAAAAGCACACCAAAAACAATCCTGCTAGACAAAGAGTGATTCTGAGATACAGCAAGGCAGGATGGGAGTAGGAAATGAATGCTCTGTGTTCTTTCAGAAGACGGTTGGGTGCCCCGGTAAGGAAGCTGAAGAAACTTGTAGCCTTTGGATAAACTATGAACCCCATTTGCAAAGAGTATGAAGGGTGTTTTTTGGACATTCAATCAAAGTGTAAGTACTGGGTACTTTTGGTATAATTTATTTTTCAGATAATGTAAGCCCATTAAGCAATGTGAACTATAACCAATACATTAGGCAGTTCTGGCCTCAACTCCCAGCCCTCTTCTCCAGGGACTAGGGAAACACGTAACCAGGACATGTGTCCTTTTGCGTTCTGTCTGAATCCTCTTGTTCCATCATTTAGGTGTCCGCCACAGTCACTGTCTTTATCAGGCCATAGGTTACCAATGGCAGGGATTGCTCAGCCTATTGGTCAGCACATGCTCATCGTTTGGGCTATAACTAGTGCATCCTCATCAATATTACTTTGGTTATCTATGCTCTGCATTGCAGCGCATTCAGGAAGCCACTTCTATTACCCACACACACTGAAAAAAATGGCAAGTGCCTGTTACATTTCTTGCCTCGGTTGGGCATCGGGTTCTCTCTGCCTGAGTGCTGCACTTTTAGCCCACCCACTTGCTGTCCCATAGTTGTCTCTGACACCCACCTTGGCAATGAGGAGTCTTTGTTGCCCCTGGAGTTTTGTTAGGAAGAGTAGCTTCAAGAATATGCTGAAAAGGGAAAGGCATTGATTGCATCGAATTTTTTAATTTATTAATTCAGCATGTAATTATTGAGCCTCTTGTAGGTACCAGACACTGTGCTGGGCATACAGGGATGAACTTAGCAGCAAGGTCACTCCTTCAACAGAGAGGCTGGGGTGAGGGGGCTTCAGGAGCTCTAGACTACTTCATGTGCTCATCTCATGGTAATTCCTTCTCTAGATGCCGCCTCCCAAAGAGTTTTCTATTTACTTATCCTCGTTCTCCTGTAAATTTCAAATTACTTTGCACAACACAGAAACTTCATACCAGTGGGAAGAAGTCCTCATTACATTCAGAAGATCAGAAGTGGTGCTGTACCAGTGCACTGAGTTACATTGCCTGTAAATTAAATTTGCTGCATTTTTTTTTTTGTTTGGCTGACACAGCAGTTAATTCTTTGTGTGTGTGTGTTTGAATGACTTTAGATAGGCCACATGCTCTGTGATTTGTCACAAGCCCCCACCACTCCCTATTATGGCACATTTAACTATATTTATTTGCTTTCCCTAATTTCATTTGTGACTTCTGGCCAATACATTCCAGGAAATGGGACTGAGAAAAATAAGACTTTTGAAAAACTGTAACATTATAAATGTAAAATTCAGTGATGCAATAAATGTCTGTTGGGTATCTGCCACGTGACAGGGTATGTGTTGTAAGACAATGGGGTTTAGAGAAAAATAAAATCATGTGGTAAGCGAAATGAACCACAAAAGTGGCATAGAGGAGGGGGCTGGTAGTTCTTCATTGGATATCTAGCAGTGTTTCACAGAGGATGCTAATGACTTTGGGACTTATTTTGTACCTATGACATGCTATAATGTATATTCTGCAGCTTACCACAGGGTTTTAAATAGAAAAGTGACATAAAGAAGGTAAAAATATAACAATCATGCAATGGAAAGGAGAATTAGAGAAGGTCAAGACTAATGACAAATGTCTTTTGGGAAGCTCTCCTTGAACAATATAGAATGAAAATGAAGAGAGAAGTGTGGGGTGTGTGTGTGGGGGTACATAGACATGAGTAAAAGCCTCCAGGTTGTAACAAACAGGGCAAGTGCTCAGGACTGTGAAGACAGCAGTCTATGGAGCTGCTATCTTCGGAGACTCGGGACATAACGCTGAGTGGGGCTCAGGATCTTGGGAACTGCACAGAGAAACTTGGAACCATTTTGCTATGTCTCCCCAGTGCCCAAACTCTAGTAGCACTGGCTCTTTTTTGCAGGTTCAAACTTCCAGAGTCCTTTTTCATTTCCTCTATATCATCATCTCTTATATTCACTGTATTCAAACCAATTCAAAGTCTATTGACTTTACTTTCAAATTGTATCTAGAAACTGGCTTCTCTTCCCTACTTCTATCACTATTGCCACCATCAAAATCCATTGTCTGTTGTCTGAGACAAGTTCCCTTAGGGCTGAATCCCTGCTCCTCAGACTCCCTGGGCTATGCATACAGAATATTCCATGTGCAAAGCACCTGCTCACTCAGGGCTTGCGTCTTATGGCCAGTGATGCTGTAATGACCTGGGGAGATGCACATCTAGAGGAAAAGTGTTATTTAGATTAAGCTAGTGAAGCTTCTAGTCTAAAAGCTCTAAGATTTGAGAGGAATTTAGCTGTAGTTGAGAGAGAGCAAGGAAAACTAACCAGTATGGTTAAAGAATAGCATAGCAGCATGTGAATGTACAAATTATATATAACTGTGTTGTCCAATTTGGTAGCATGGGACTATTTAAATTAATCAGAACTACAAATTCAGTCTCTCAGTCACTTGTAGTTACATTTCAAGTCCCCAGTGTTGCTAGTGGCTACCATGTTGGATGGCACAGACATAAAATATTTCCGTCATAGAAGAAATATCTCTCAGACATTTCTAGACTCAAAGGAGAAGGTCAAAACTGTGTTCCATTTGGCAAGGGCTTGAACTATGGTGTGGAAAATGCCCAAGGGCAGGACTGCCTATGCAGCAGTTGTCCAGGTTACCAGAATTAAGACAGATGGGCATATGGGCTGACTGATATGGTCAGTGGAAGATGAATACCAGAATCAAGTCTACACTGGATGAGGGCATGCCACAACTTTAGTCATCCAGGCTGGGGATGTTGAAATGAGGACCAGAAGCCACCAGAAGCCAGGGCATCTGACTGGCCACCGGAGGAACCTCAGGTTCACTCAAACCCCAAGAAAACAGATACCAGTTTTGGGAGTAGGAGACTCCCCTTGGGAAACGGGGTAGAGAGCCTCGCTGGTTCAGGCCCACTGGTGGATGGTCATCTTTATGTGCAGCTGGGTAAAACTGGACATGGCAGGCACCAGCATGGTACTTCTTAAACTATTAAGTTACTTCCCTTGTAATCTCTTGGGAGCCGCCCATTATCTGGGAGGGCTAGATGTTTGCCATGACCTGAGATACTATTTTCTCATAGCTCCAACATTGGAATTCTGCTGGGACACAGGGGAAGGTCCCTTGCACTTTATTGACATCCTATTGAGTTCCTTTTCTGGATCTTCCTCAGTTGTTCATTGCCCTGGCCACATTGAGGCTGTGACGTGGGCATCTTCACTTCACAGATGAAGCTCCAAAGGATGTTTAACCAGCCTGAGGCCACAGAGCATGCACATGGTTGGAGCTGGGACTCACATTCAGTCTGTGATTCCAGTCTTTATTCCATTAGATGGTGGTTGCTCTCTATGGTCAGTTTGAGGATTTCAGGGTCGATCAAGGATGAGAGGCAGTAAACACAAAACAAGTGTTCTTGGGTGGTGCGTGGACCACCCAAGAACACTTATGTGAGGGGGGAAGTTTCTTCCAGGAGGAGACCTTCCAGAGACAGTGGTGTGAAGCCTTCACCCAGGGGAGAGGGGAACCAAAGAGGGACCACCTGTCTATGTTATGTTGCGCAGCAACAAGGTGGGGGCTCTGAGAGCCTTGAAGGGCAGCGGCCATCTGGGGTCTTTAGCAGCTGCAGGGCTTATCTCCTCTGCAGTCTGCAGATGTTGGGTGCAGTTTTGTGAGGAATGCAGAGTAGGTAGATTCTAAATGACTAAATATATGCTTAATTTGATTTTTAAAAAAGACTTTGCATGTTTAAGATTTAAATATAAATTTAAAGATTTTAGACTTTATTTTTAATATTTAAAGCAATTGGTTGTGTAAGAATCTGAATTTGGTATTGGCAAGCTCTGAGCTAAAGGCCCTAATCTGCCTGTGAAGAAGTGAAGAACATACAGGTAATTTTAGGAAAATGTCCAGACACCATTCCTGGCCCATTTACATAGCACCCCCCAGGGTAGTAAGATCACTGTGTGTGGTTCCACTTTTATACCATATCTGTCATTTTTGAAAACAGGAAATTTCATTTTTATGAGTAATTCTTCTAGGGGATGGACTTCCATCTACGCCTTGAGGAACTTTCTAACACAATAAAGATTAGGATTACACTACTCTGTTGGCATACCTCACTTTCCAATTTAAATTAGGGATGATTTCCTTATAGCTCCTGTTTCTGCTTCTGAACTTTTTGAGGACAGATACTGTATCTTCATCATTTCTGATTTCCCATGGCGCCAATATCAATGCTATTTGAAGTGTAAAGATTAAAGCTGCCAACTGACTGCTGGTACCTGAAACCTCCTTTCCACACCTGTGTAGGTGGGTAGGAAAGATGCCCCTGGGGATCTGTTGTTCCTGTCGACACTGGTTGAGGGCTGGATACTGTATTCAGCCAAAGGATTCAGCGTCGTAATTGATGTGGTCTAATAATCTGTCCACATATTTTGATTGCCTTCAGCACCTTTGTCACATCCGGTTTCACTGTTTACCCCGACTCATGTGAGTGGTGTCACTTAGACCTGATTCTAATAAAAGAGTCTAAGCCCGGATGGGTGTTCAACATCTTCCACACGCCAGGACCCTCGTAAAACACGTAGGTCCAAGTTACCTCATTTTAACTCTGGGAGGTACATTATTTCACTCATTTTTTACAAAGGAGAAACTGAAGTCAGAGGACTAATGAGTAGCAGAAAAGGACACGAATTCAGGGTTCTTACACTTTAAATGTTCTAATTTTGGATTATGTAGAGGAAATGACGTCTGCTTTTACTTGTCCCAGTAGAGCTGTGTTATTATAATCTCTGTGCTGCAGATAAGCATTCGGGGTGTCCCAGTTGATGGCAGTGTCAGCCTGTCTGGAGTGGCCGCTCTGAAGATGCGGCCTGCAGTCGGGGGAGGCATGACCAGGGCTGTGGCTCCGTGCAGCCAGCAGGAGCTGGGAACAAGTGGGAGCCCCTGCTCCTTCTGAGTTGGTGGGGTGGGAGGCCAGCCCTCACAGGCACAACTGCAACAGGGAGCTGAGGCTGCGGACCCAGGCATCCCTGTGCTCTAGAGCTGAGGAAGTCTCCCTGTTGCCGCAGACTCGGAAGTGCTTGCTCCTGCTGCCTGGCTTCTCCCTGCTCTTGGCGCCCACGCCTATTTCAGAGCAAAGTTGAGGCTAAGCCTTTTTGGGCACTGTTGCCACCCGGCCTTTTTGCATGCACTTGGGGCAGCGCTGACACACCAGCCCAATGCCACTTTGGCTCCATTTGGACTTTGGGTGCAAATGGGCACGGGAGGGAGGCTGCAGGGGCTGAGGGTGGCTTGGTGGGACCTGCAGGAGCTCCTCCACAGGAACAGCCTGGGCACCATGGACGACATGATTGATGGTGGCAGGAGGCAGACAGGCTTCTCAGTGGAAAGGGGCAGGTCTTGGTGAAGCACCACCTTCAAGCCAGGGATGGCCTGAAGCATGGGGGTCCAGCTGTCAGTTCTGGGTGGAGTCTGCAGCCCAGAGTGAGAACTTATGGTGCTTTTTCTGGCCTGTCCATGGCTGCCCATGGGCCAATCAGCATGCACTTCTTCCCTTCTGAAGCCCATAAAAATCCTGGACTCAGCCAGACTCACAGACACATCAGGACTAGCAGCTGTGGAAAGGAGCTACCCACTTCAGGTCTCCTCCACTCATTTGGACCACCTGCCTGCAGAAAGGAGCTACCCACTCCAGGTCTCCTGAGAGCTGTTCTGTTGCTCAATGAAGCTCCTCTCCTCCTTGCTCACCCTCCAGTTATCCATATTCTTCATTCTTCCTGGACTCTGGACCAGATCTTGGGACCTGCTGAATGGCAGGACTGAAAGAACTGTAACACAAATAGGGCTGAAACGCATCCTCTGCTTGCTAGGTTGCAGGCAATGAGGAGAAGAGCTGCAGTTTTTTGGGAAGCCCAGACCTAGGGGCTCTCCGAGCCAGGGCTGTGACACCCTCTTTGGGGCTCTGTGGTTCCTGGCATCTCCACGCTTCTGGGCACCACTATATTCCCTGATGCCTGCAGTGGAAGCCACTTGTGGTATGCCTGGTTCAGTCACAGCCTTGCAAGGAGCTGGTGCCTGTGCTGGTGCCTGGAGCTACCCACCCTGCTGTAGCTGGCATGCCTGGCTGTATGCAGTGGCTGGATCTATTGCTTGCTCACACAGCCCTTGCCACTTCATTCCTGGCTCACCCTTGGCAGGCATGGGATCTAGGCTGGTAGCACAAGCGAAGTGCAGCCTGCAGGGACAAGTGGGCAGAAAGAATGCAGTGGGCCCAAGCAAACTCAGGCAAAGGTGCCACCAGCCACATAGGTTTCCACCTGGAAAAGCAACACCATAAGGATCCTGTGACACAGTAACTTGCCCAAGGTCAAGCCCTGGGATGTACAATGTCCAGGATTAGAACTTCTGTCTTTCCAAACCCAATTCCTATTATTGCCCCACTCCAATGCTCTAAGTCTGAGCAAGCCTTTTTAATAAAAGACAGCCTTTTGAAGAAAAAGTTCAAAGAAATCAGGGGTCTTGTGAAAGCCAGGATTGTTCAATGATGACTTTCAATTTTACCTGCTCCTCTCATGGCCTCAAGCCTTTGGTTAGTCAAAGATGTCAGTTCTGCTTGATCAATGGACCTAAGTGCAATGCATTGGTTCACGAATGTAACTCCTGGGGGTCTGAAGCAGAAGCTGATAAGATCCTTGCGTAGCTCAGTTGGTGCCCAGGGATATCTTATTGTTTCCACCTCCAAAGAACAGAGAGACCTGGAGAAAGTGCTTTACCTGACTGCCACCATTTTTTTTTTTCAAACCTGTAAATATAGGGATCTAGGCTAGAGGGTCTTTAAGGTTCTGTTTTGCTTGGAGACTATTTGTAGCATTATGGTCATGTGCCAAATAGTGATGTTTCCATCAATGACAGACTACATTTACAGTAGTGGTCCCACAAGATTTAATACTGTATGCTATGCTTAGATACACAAATACCACGTGTTATAATTGCCCACATTATTTAGTGCAGTAACATGCTGTACAGGTCTGTAGCCTAGGAGCAATAGGCCATACCATACATCCCAGGTGTGTAGTAGGCTCTACCACCTAGCTTTGTGTAAGCGCACTCTATAATGTTTGCACAACAGTGACATCACCAAAGGCCACATTTTCCAGAATGTATCCCTGTCGTTAAGTGATGCATGGTTGCATTTAGTAATTCCTCCAACCACTACAGTACGACCACCCTCTGCATATCAAACGGACATTTTTCTTTACTTCTTTTTGTGATCTTAATTGTGTGATCTTAATATTGGCTAGTTCTTTAAGAGCAGTGGTTAAAATCCCTATTTTCATGAGCCCCTGTGATGAGATATTTATATTTGAAATGAATCTCTCTTTTCATTAACCAAAAAGTGTCAGTTATCCCCATATAAAAATACCGATGAGTCGGATTAACTGTCCACAAGTGCTTCCCAAATGTGTTCCCATACAACCATGAAGCAGAGAGTGGAGCTGCTATAGTATTTACAAAGCAGGAGCTGACACAGGCATATTTGAACACCATGAGATATGGTATCACTGGGGACAGAGAGTGAGTTTAGTTAATAATGAGTGGCATATCCCATAAAATACCATTACACAGTGTTCAGGGTGCAAGAATGATGACATAATTATTAGGAGACTGGGAGATTAAGATATAATTTAAAAAAACATGACAGGGGAGGGTGTAATTGGGGAGACAAAATACACAGGAAGTTTGTAATTTACATGTCAAAATACCTTTTTCATGTTTTGATTGGATTAGACGCTGCCTTTCCACTCCATTTATCCTGGCTTCAATTAGAGGCAGCCAAAATGACATCTCACGTTCATATTCTTGACACACGCTGCTCATGGGCACTTTCTAATGCTAACCGACAAGAAGGGGAAAGGGAAACTCGGTTTTGCCTCTGTCCTGCACTTTTTACTTAACCCCTAATTTGTTTCTAAATGAGCCTGTCACTGAGGTTCACAAGGCTTTGTGCAGAGGATGCAGCAGCCTAGTCTTGGAGGAAGCTCCCCGTCATAACATGATGTGCTCCAGCCCTCCCTTGAGGGCTTGCTGGGAGACTCTAAAACTGGGCAGAGAGCGGCAGGTTCCTTTTGGAACAAGATGGGGTGAAGACACATGTTAGGAGCCATGCCACATCATCAGCATCAAGCATTCATGGTGTCAGTGACCATCAAGCATGTCTCCCCAAACCTGAGGATGTGGGGCGGCAGATGCTCCCTGTGATGGTTAATTTTAGATGTCAACTTGGCTGGTCTTGCAGTGCCAGATGGCTGGTAAAACATGATCCCTGGATATGTCTGTGAAGGTATTTCCAGGAGAGATTAGTTTGGAATCAGTAGACTGAGTAAAGAAGATCTCTCTCACCAGTGTTGGTAGGTATCATGTAATCATTTGAGGGCCTGAATAGAAAAAAAAAGTGGAGGAAGATCAAATTTGCACTCCCTGCTTGAGCTGGGACATCCATTTTCTCCAGCTTGTGGACACCAGAGCTCCTCATTCCTGGGCCTTCAGACCTTTCCCTGGTTATCAGGCCTTTGAATTCAGGCTGAATTAGACCACTGGTTTTTCTGGGTCTCCAGCCTGCAGACAGCGTATCATAGAACTTCTTGGTTTCCATAATTGCATGAGCCAATTCATAATAAATCTCCTTCTATATATATATATCTATATCTCCTACTGGCTCAGTTTCTCTGGAAAACCCTGACTAATACAATCCCCTTATTTCCCTTTGTTCCTTTCCTGCTGGCATTCACCCCGAGGCATCCTGCATACAATCAGTGGGGCCAAATTCTAAGGTTTTCATTTGCTTTGAATTCCTGGTACCTCCTTTGCTCAGGGAGTTGACAGCCCAAGTCTCATCTGAAAACCATCAGTGAAGTGTTTACCTTGATTTTCTTTTACTTCTGCAAGTCACATATCTACCTACCTGAAAGCATGAAGTACCCAGCTGGCAATTATAATTATCTGCAAGGTGAAAGATATGATTATATTCTCACATATTTGATGTAAGACCTTATGCTTTGCTTGTATCATCTTGACACTTTACTTAGATGCAGTGATGCTTCATCTAGATACATTTCAATATATATTGGCAACAAGCATCCATTTAAGACCTTATGTATTAGGAGTGACTGATGAACATACGCCCTTCTACCACTTATCATATGTTGGGCTGCTGTTTTAAGGATCAAGACTTGGCTTAAACCTGAGACCAAAAGAGTGTTACCCGGTAGAAGTGGTGCGTTCTTCCATCCAGCTGCTCTCTCAGTTCCTTTTACAGCTCCTGTTTCCTGATATTTGATCATCAGTTTTAAATAGGACATTTTTCATTTGGGTCACTGAGTGGTTAATTGGAGAAAGCTATTAAGATGATCAAAATAAATGAACCTTATAATGGGGTTGTTCAATATTCTGGGAAGGCTGCAGAGTGAAAATATTTTGAACAGCCTGATTCTGAATCCTCTTCTGCCATTTACTAATTGTGCTACCTTCAACTAGACACATCCTCCCTGAGCCTCAGTTTCCTCATCTGCACATTGGGGACAATAGTAGTCTAATTTAACATTGTTTAAATGATAAAATGAAATGAAGCATGTTAAATGTTTGTCAGGGAACTTGGCATAACAGAGTACTTGGTAAAGGTTAACAGTTACTTTTTCTTTGTTTTTCAGCCACATGTTTTGACGGTTTCTGTTCATTTGTTTGTTCAGGCTGTACTTGGCATTGCCTTCATCCCTAGTCCCAGAGGACAGCTTTTAGCAGATGGTTTTTCTTTCTTTAATGAGAACTTTCCTCACATGTCCATGGTTTCAACCTTTTTATGGCCTCTAATCTGCCAGGAGGGCAACTCAGTACCCACGTCACTGTGATAACATAAGAAGATGCCTAGGAAAAAATTACATCATTTGATGAAAGTGTAGCAGTATTGTATTAAACCAGGCTTTGGAAACATCTGAAATTTCTGTGCCTGACTGAGGAGGAGCAGGGATTTGCAAAACTTGAGATAGTCAGATACCACCCAGGTGTCCCCAGAGAGTTCACACACCTCCTCTGGCCAGTGGAGACAGACTAAATTTAACCCTAGAACTTAGTCCCAGCAAACCTTCTAACATCACACCGCGAGTCTGTCCTGAGCCCCTCTACTTCCAGGTTCCCTGCCTTAGACAGTAATGGAAAAAGGCCCAATACATCAGCTTGAGGAGGCTTCTGAGATTGTGTATTAATCTTCATGATCTCTTGGGTGCAAAGATGAGAGCCGGTCTGCACCACCACACAGGGCAAAACCAGAAGGAGGATTGCTTCTTCTGGGATCTGTATGTTGTATGAAAAAACAAAGAACAAGGACTCACTTTCTAGAATTTTTGCCAAAATGAAACCACTAACCCTTTCATACTGTCCTGTGATCATAATAGCTACTATTAGTAAAGTGCAGTATAAAGTCCTTGAACACACTTATCCCATTTGAGTCTCATACTAAAACTGTGAGGAAAACCATATAGAGATTGTTAACCCATTTTAGACCTGGGGAAATTGAGGCTCAGTAGGGGTGATTACCTTTCTTTCGTGAAGCCATATAGCTAAGAGTTGGAAGAAACCATCTAGGGTTCCTGATGCCAAATTCGGTAGCCTTTCCATTAAATCCCATGCCTTGCCTCCTAAGTCATCCATTCTTCCCCAACTTACTACCTAGGCACTAGAGATTTCTTTAACATGGTTACTCTCTATTTTCAAATTTGGCTTAAAGTAAAAAGCCCACTGAAGCCTGACCATGTGCTTTGAGTGGGCTTGATTCACTTTGAAAGCTGAACAAAGACTTAAAACTACATTGGTTATCAAACTTTGTGTGTTCATTGCTTCTTTCTCTTTAACTAACATAGTTAACCTCATTATAACCTATTGTTAATTCTAATAGTGTTCAAAATCCTCAATTCAGTGGGGGAGAGTGTGTGTTAATTTTCTGAAAAAATTGGAATATAGTGAGCACTGAGAGCCATTTTATTCTATCAGAAATTGTAATGACAAAAAGAACCATTTTATTTTATCAGAAGTTTTAATGACAAAAAATCCTCAGTTGAGGAAATATTGCACCAGGATTGAGGGGCAATTCTCTCATTCTTTCTTAGATATTTTCTCAGAATAAATTACTTAAATCTACTTACCTCAATATTATAGATAGTGTTGGGGACAGAGCTGTTGGATTCTTGTAAAAGCATCATTATCCTGATTTTGGAAACTACATCAGGCTTACGCACAAAATCAATGTGCAGCTACTACTCCTCCCTTCACCCAGGTGAGGACACTGAGACTTGGGGTTTGCATCACTTGTTCACATGATTTTGAAGTCCTGGATTCAGTTGGAACTCAGATACTAAAACCCCAGGGTCAGAGCCTATGTCCCCTATTCCTCAACCTTCAGTGCAAAACTTTCCACAAGGGCTTCACGTTAAGTGACTTTGTGTTAACCTGGGCGGGTGTGATGAAAAGGGCTGGCAAAGCCACAGAGAAGGGAAGTCAGGGTTTTCCAGAGTAACATAACCAATGGGAGATGGGAGATCTCTCTCTCTCTTTCTTTCTCTCTCTCTCTCTTTCTCTTCTCATCTATCTATCTATAAAGATAGAAAGATTTATGCTAAGGAATTGGTTCATGTAGGTCTGGAGGCTGGAAGCTCAGAGAAGATTTTGCAGTCTTGGCTCCAAAGTCTGCAGGCTGGAAACCAAGGCTGGGATTTCATGTTGAGGCAGAATTGCTTCTGCTTTGGGAATTCTCAGTCTTCACTCAAGGCCTTCAACTGCTTGGATGAAGCTCACCTGCATTATGGAGGGTGATTTGCTTTGCTCAAAGTCTACTGATTTGAATGTTAATCATATATAACAAATACCTCATAGCAACATCTAGACTGGTGTTTGATCAAACAACTGGGCACCATGGCCTAATTAAGTTGACACATGAAATTAACCATCACAGTGATTGGAAGTTGACCGAAAAAGAACCTTGGTAATACTTCTTACCCAACTAACCTACCCTCCTTTTGAGAGAAGATAAAACAGAAGGAAAAGATAACCTAAGTGGAGTAGGAGGTTAAACTAGATTAAAATTGTCCACAGAAGGGCTTCAGACCTTTCCTTCACACGTCCTTCAATTTGAAGCCCAATCACTAGAGAAATACACACATCATTAACTACTGGAAGCTGCCCACTCAAACCATGCCCAAATCTCAATTGGTACACTTCAAATCGTCTTTGTTGACACGAGAGAAATTAAATTAGAGCAGATACACATGAGCATCAATTGCAATGGACCCATAGTCCTGTTGATGATTTTCTGTGTTCAACTTCAGTTTGGCTTAAGATTTTTGACAACAGCAAATGTCACACAACTAAAATGAGTTGGATGGTTCATCAGTGATGACAGAGGTGCATGGGGTGGTGACTGGAGGAGATGGCTAGACTGTTTCTCTATATGCAGGAGGTGACCTGCCTGCCTGGTAGAGCACGCTGCAGGGATATTTGCTTAGATGAGTTTATTTTGTTTTAAAATTATTAAAAAATGTAATTATTTTTCAGGGAGCAAAGAACAAAACAAACATTAAACTCACTTTTATTACTTTTAACTCTACTTCTGACTTTAGTCAATTCACTAAGAACTGGAGCCCCACTGCTTGGTCCCCAGTCCTATCTCTTTGTTATCTACATTTTTCCCTATAGGAGTTATTCAATCCCATTGTTTAACTATCTTGTGCTGGCGACTCATCTAATTATATCTCTGAGGTCAGCCTTCTCCTGGGAGCTCCAAACTTTCATCTAAATGTCTGCTTGAAATCTCCATTGGGTCTATGTTTATAGTCATCTCGGATGAAACATCACCCAAAGTACTCTTTTCTCTTCCCCTTGACCTGTTTCTCTTCTGTCTTCCTAGCTCAGTAAATGTCAGTCCATCTATCCTTTTGTTCAATTAAAAACTTGGGAAATCATTGTATTCTTCTCATTAGCCTGCTTGCTACAATCAATCCATTCACAAGTTCTGTTTCTTTTACCTCCAAAACAGATAATTGCACTTCATTCTGTTCTTACTCCTCATCGCACTCTCTGCCAGCTGCCCTCTTTCCTCTCCTGACACTCTGTGCTCTGTGGCAGCCTCTGAGTTCGGCATCCGCATTCTGCATTGGCTCATCTTTCCCTTCTAGAGTTTCCTCTCCATACAGCAGCAGCATGGGCTGAGGAGCCTTCATAATGCACAAATCAGATGGAGCCATCCCCTGTTTATAACACCCTGAGGGGCTCCCACTGACTCATAAAAAATCCTTCCTCTGACTTCCTCTTCAGACTCCCATAAGGAGCCCTTGCCAACATTCCTGAGCTCACATTCACCATTCTCCCTCTTTATCGTGCTACAGCCATGTGGCAGCTCTGAACCTTCCGCAGTTCCTTGAACCAACCTGGGTGCCAAGGTCTTTGCATTTGCAATTCCCTCTGTCTTTACCTACTTTTTTTTTTTTTTTTTTTTTTCACAAGGCCGGCTCCTTGTCATTCAGATCCCAGTTCAAATGTTGCCTCCTGAGAAAGTCTGTTCCTGAACACCCTATCTAAAAATACCTTTTCCTAGTCACTGTACTACATGATACATTTGTTTTTACTGCACTTGACATAATCTAAAATTATCTTGTTGATTTTGTTACCACTTTTAATTGTCTGTCTCCCCAAACTAGAATGTGAGCTCCATGGGCTTAGGAAGCATGCCTACTCTGTTCATCCTTGAATCTTCATGGAACCAGATTCATTGCCCAATGTGTGCAACAGGTCAATATGCCAGACAACGGGTTGAGGCAGAGACAAAGGTTTAACCATAGGGTTGCCAAACGAGATAATGGGAGGAAACCTCAAATCCATCTCCCCAAGGAGTTTGCAGCTAGGGTTTTTAAGAGTTTTGGAGTGGGTCAAAGTGTGGAGATTGTTGACTTGGTCAAAGAGTGCAGGGTGAAGTCATGGGACAGGGAGGTGAAGAAGCTGTGTTCTCATGCTTATTCTGTGCCTCTGTGTGTGTGTGTGGTGGGTCTTCAAACTGGTTGGCATGCGCTGCTTTGCTGGAATTCAGAATCTGAAAAACATCTTAAGCAATTCTTAAACAAAAGCCTTATTTGAATGTGAGAAATCCTATCTTTAAAGCCTTATGATTCTAACATCAGAAATCCTATCTATAGGAACAATAAGGAAGCAAATGGCCAGTATCTAGTGTTACGTGACTTTTGGTTGCAAGAAAGTGGATCAAAGTGTGGTTTGATTAATGCTTAATTATATTTCTGTCCAGAATTCTTGTTAACCCTGTGAGGATGGCTTCACTTTCCGCCTGAAACAGTGACTGCCATACTTGTTAAATATATGAATAAATGAACAGAGGGTTGATTATCTGGTACATCTATGTTCTGCCTGTCCCTGGAACTGGGAGTATGAGATGAAAGAAGGTATAGTTCCTTCTCTCTTCCCTCAAGGAGCTCATATTTTAATATAATTTTATAGGCATGTGGAAATATATTTACAGTCAGTATGAACCTACTATTTTTGCTCCACATTTCAACCTTAAAATTTATAACAATTAATACATACATTCAGTAATTCAATAGTTCATGTTATTTTAAATTATTTAATAGTTTTAAGACTGAAAATAAGCTACTTATCTCACCAGGTTCTCCCAATAGGCAGCAATTGGTTCAAAGTGACAGTCCTTTCTTTGACTTTGATTTTGTGTGTGTGTTTGTGTGTGTGTGTGATTAAAGATTGCACCATTGCACTCCGGCCTGGGCAACAAGAATGAAACTCTGTTTCAAAACAAACAAAGAAACAAACAAAAAACCCACTAAGAGTTACTAAAGTTCGATGTTCATGAGTGGAAATCAGCATGTTGCTTGGAGTTTCTGATGACTTTAATTCACTAAGTTTGGACATTATTAAAAAAGGATGTGGTAGATACATATGCACTACCATGGAAAGATTTCCAAGTTTTATTATTAAGAAGAAGCAAAGATGCTGCAGATTAACATGTGAAGTAAACCTCATTTATGAAAACCTCACACCCCTCACACTGTGCATTTGTGTGCAGGAAACTTTCACTGGGGAGTCAAGTGCATTGTGGGAAAAGGTCAAGGAAGACTTTTCACTCTCCATAGATCTGTCTTAGCTGAAGTTTATTAAATGAATAATATTCACAAATTACTTTCGTATTGGAAAAAACATTTTGATGTGCAATACTAGCCATGTTGTAGATCTCCTATGTGTGAATTCTCAGGTGGTTGGAATCCTCCCAGTTTGGAAAACCCTGTATTATAAGTGTTGTATGAGTAGCTCTCATTTCATGTTTCAGTTGATGCTGCTTTTTACTTTTAATTGCAATTTGCTATAAATTTTGTTGGTTCTATCAATTTAGGTTGTTGTGTGTTCTGTTTAACTCCATGATATACAGTGATGTGTTTTTGCATCAGTGGCATTTTGGGGTTATAATTTTCCAATAATTAGACTTCAAGACTTTTACTGTGGCTTGACTGTGAATATTGTGTATTCCAATTGCTTAAGCAGATGTCTTTATTATGCTATGTTATATATTACTTCACATCATATATGTTAGATTATATTAGTGTATTAGTACATTCTCACCCTGCTGATAAAGACATACCTGAGACTGGGCAATTAACAAAAGAAAGAGGTTTACTTGGACTCACAGTTCCACATGGCTGGGGAAGCCTCATAATCATGGTGGAAAGCAAGGAGGAGCAAGTCACATCTTACAGGCAAAAACAACAAAAAAAAAGAGTTTGTGCAGAGGAACTCCTATTTTTAAAAACCATCAGATCTCATGAGACTTACTTATTATCATGAGAACAGGAGAACAGCATGGGAAAGACCTTCCCCCATGATTCAGTGATCTCCCACCGAGTACCTCCCACAACATGTGGGAATTACGGGAGCTATGAGATGAGATTCGGGTGGCCAAACCATATCATTCAGTGACTATCTAGCACATTTTCCACTGGAAAGCGGGATTGACAACGTCAGGAGGGCAAATGGGTTATGGGTGTTCAGTCACTCAGTGGGCCTCAAACTTCTTTAGTCACTGCCCGGCGATCCTCCACGTGTGGGAAACTGTTCTTTACGGGGCCAATTCCATTTTTGGTGCTTAAAAGCTTAACAGGTTGTTTGAGAATATTTTTACCTACAAATTTAAACCTGGAAGCCTACTCAGAATGCCAGGTCACTGTATCACTGTAGCTTTAAAACAATTCTGAAGAGATTTCTTCTTATTTAGAGTAAAACTATTAGCCTAATTTTATCACATAGTTATGTATTTAATGAAGTAAGACTGCCAACAAATGAACGCCTCTGTTTAAAGTTATCCTCCCAGCTTCATTTACACACACACACACACACACACACACACACACTCATCTCAAAATAAAAAATTTACTATATAAGGTATCTCAGGAGATTGTTTGGATGCTGATCTTCCCCTGTTCTCTCTCTGGTCTCAGTGGAGCCTCACAAGTACTCCACCTTCACCTCCAGAACTATGATCATTCCTTGTGTTTCTTTAAATACTTTATTTAATCAAATATTAATTTTTAATGTTTACAACATTTTGTATATGTCCTGGCCATTTGTACGTCTTTTTCTTGAAGTTTTCATATTCTTCAAGTGTTTTATGTTAGATTGTTCTTTTTCTTACTTATAGGTAGGAGATTTTTCTATTAATGTCAGAAGCCTTTTGTTTATCATATACATGGCACAGACTATTTCTCATTTTATTTGAGGCAACATTTTAATTTTTTAATTATGGAATATTTTTTAAAATATACAAGCAAAAAATAAATGCTGTAGTGTATCTGTATGTACCTGTCACCAGCTTGTGCACTTGCTGACTGATGGCCAGTCTTGTTCCTTCTTAGACCCACATCCAGCCACACCCACCTCTCTGAATAATTTTGAAGCAAACTCTAGATATCAGCTTATTTCATGTGTAGCATTTGATCATGTATCTCTAAAGGTAAATCTTTTTTATAAACATAACTATCACACTATTGTCTCACCTAGATCCTGACACTAACTACACAGTCAGTTTTCAGATGGCCACATAAATTTTTACAGTGTCTTTGTGTGAATTATGATTGGAATTATATCTTCACTGCAATTGATTTTATGCTATTAATTCCTTTTACTCTATGGGCTGTTTCTCTCTCTCTCTCCTTACAGTTATTTAATGACAAAACTATATTGTTTGTCCTGTAGAAATGTACACAGTTTGGATCAGTCTGGATTTTTCTGATCGTATCCTCAAACTACCCTTTAGATGTTGTCCTGGATGTATTCCCTGTAGTTAGATGTAAACAATTGATACAATTAATATTTTATTTGTTTGATTTTTGCAAGACAGACTCATAGTTAATGTTGGTGTCTCTCTCAGGAAGCACCTGGGTCTGGCTGGCTCTTTCTGTAATGTCAGCCACCCTCATGGCTGATCATTGTTTTCATCCTTCATTGCTTTAGAGTGATGAAATGCTGAAGTTTTCATCCTGTTATTTCTCTTCCTTTATTAGCTGGAATACATCTGTATGGAGAAATTTCTTCTTATTAGTTACTTGTTTCCCCAATGATACAGTTTCATAGGAAAGTCAAATGTGTAATATTTCTCTTTACTTGCCTGTTTTCAAATAATGATTTAGCTATCTATCATTCTCAAGAGGTGACCAAGGAAATTTTTTCAAAAAACTTGATTTTGATGTAGTTCATGAATTTCAACACATTTTAAGTGCTTCAATTTATTGTAATTATTATTCTTATTGATATACAAACATGAAAATTCACATAGCAGTCATCTAATCTGTAAATTGAGGTCGTTTACCACATTTATTACATATGACTACATGGTGATATTTGAGACATGCTCAAAATAGCAACGTAAGTTCCTCTTTCTTACACTTTAAAGTCAAAATTCAAAAATACTGTGAAAACAGCTGATCTTATGAAAGAACTCCATATATTAGAATAGTAAATTTTCTTTTAAAATATCTATTTTGATGGTACAACAAAATTTAAATGCTGGTTTTCATTTGGCTCCCAAACCAAACAGTATATGATTTGGCATTTGTTTTATTTTCTATGTTGAAAAATCTTGCAGCCTTGCAGCTTTCCAATTTTTCAGAATCTTTCAAATGGATCTTTTTTTTCTACTTTGCATTCTACAATAATAAAGAATAAAAAATAAAGAATGTCCTGTGATTTTTAAAAATACTATTGCGAAATGTATATAGAGAAATGTAAATATGCATATGTGTGGTCGAAAGAATAATAGAATGAACACCCTGGAGTCCATCATTAAGGTAAACAGGATTTTAGCAGTGCCTTGGGAGCCTCCTAGTACCTCCTTTCCCAGGCAAGTCCCGCTACTCTCCCATCCCCACATTTTGTGTCAATCATTTCTGTAGATTTCTTTATATTTTAACCACCTAGGTATATATTGAAAAACAATATGCTGTTTGGCTTTGAACTGCCATGTAGCAAGCACAGACCAAATTACACAAGGACTAGGCATTTTTGCCTTTCTTAGAAACTTCTCTTTCCTTTGCGCTTTCACAAGAAGACAAGAAAGGATTCGTTTCACAAGAAGACAAGAAAGGACCTCAGCAATCTCAGTATTTCAATGTAAGATTTATTTTTTCCTTATTAAGTTAAGAACGTTCACCTTCTCACTTAAAGACAGCACTTTATAGCTTCTCTTTGGCATATTTGAATTTCCAGTATCACTAATCTTGCATTTTAGAGCCATTACTAAGTAAAATAAGGTTTACTTGAATTCACTGTGACACCACAACAGTGAATCTGATCCACTCTGCAGATATCTCCTAAGTGGCTAATGGGGCAGGGAGCATCTATAGCGTGGAATCACTGGACAAAGGGAGGGGTCATGTTCCAGCTAAGGACAGTGAGGAGATTCCCTCACGCTACTCTGAACAGCATGCAGTTTAAAAGCTATGAATTGTCTATTTCTGCAATTTTCCATTTAATATGTTTTTGGAACACAGTTGACCATTGGTAACCAAAATCATGGAAATTGAAACCATAGGTAAGGGGGGATTTTTCTCTTTTGGTGTATCATGTAAATATAACACATTTAAACTATTTGTCTTCCTATTTTTTCCCCCTGTTTCTTCCACCCTGTTTATAGGGCATGCCATTGGTGGTGCACTTTACAGTTATCAAATACTGAGATCATGAATGAGATCAAATACTAGATCATGAAAGAACTAGAGGATGAATGGACATTAGCCCTGGATGCTGATCTTGGACACACATGCCGTAACCATAATCCTTCAGGTTGTCCAGCTTCTGGAATGGGTATGCTTTTGGTTGTATGTTGGAGACGTGCACTGTGTTCAGCAGGCAGTGTTTTTGATGCTTATAAATTAAAGTTTGCTAGGAAGAGCATATGCTGATGCAAGAAAGCCAGAGAATTGGACTCTAGGAAACATTTGTCAGTATTTTTACCCATTCAACATATTCATGCCCTTTCTACCTTTGGGAGGTTCTCTACTTCATCAGTCAAGATGGGAAGCAGCAACCTACTCCAGCTATAGAAACAGAAGTGACAGAGCTTGTTTTTCCAGCCTCTCTTTCAGGGAGGATGGTGTGCTGTTATGTGACTTTGGCTCTGCCAGTCAGACACATCCATGCCAGGCATTGACTCAGAAATGAGTGGTGCAAGGAAGCAGAAACTTTCTTGGGATTTATTTTGGTGAGAATGTCAACTGTTGCAGTAGCTATATCAGTTCCAGAAGCAGCATCAGTAGCTCTTTCATCAGAGGGACATCAGTACAGGTGGTGTGGTCCTTTACTGAATGAGATGTTCTGTGGTTTGAATTTGGACATTGCTATTTGCCTTGTAGTCTTTTATTATTGCTCCTCAGACCATGAAAATCCTTTGATAGATTTGTTGATTTATTTGCTTAAATTAGAGGAAATTGGTTTGTTTTGCTTGCAACTAAGAACTTGTTTGGAAGATATCAATGGGCAGCAATTGATAGTCCTCTGCAGTATTATAGGAAACTAGCATCACTGCTAGAGAATTCATTTCTGTGTTGATTAATGGTCACGTGCTTGTTGCCAAGTAAGTTAGTAAACAATTATCATGAAAAGCACAGAACTTTCTTATTAGGTTGGAAATTAAAATCCAGGCCCCTAGTGCCCATCTCATATTTGGCTATTGGCTTTATTTTTAATGCCAGTCTTTTCAAAGTAGAAGAGTATTTGCAACTAGAAAACCATGAGTACAGTGGTTGTGCTGGAAGCAGCATCCTTGTGGTGTCAGGGGACAATGTTTGTATCACCAGATTGCAGATGTCTCTCTGGGCCAGGTATTGGCTATGGTTTCCAGCAGGGCCATGGCAGAGGCACATGGGCTGCCACTGCATGCAATTTCACATGTGTTCATGTGTTGGGGAAGGATAAAAGAGCAGGCAACTTTGACTGAATGCATTTGTGATATCAAATGGAAGATCAATTGGGATTTTAAAATAACCTGGGGTATTTCAACCTAGTTTGCACAACTATTTGAGGTTCTGAGATAGGGGTGTGAACATGCTTATCTCTGGGTAATAAGACCAGTAGAGAGTGTTATGCTTGGGCTACAGTATTTTGTTCTACTCCCAGCCTTAATTTTAGCTGATTTGAGTCTCATTATTAGGACTTTCTCTTAGCCCTGTGCACATTTCTCACTGACGTTTCCACAATCCTACTTCAAGAGAATACATGTCACCCTCAAGTTGTTTTACTTCTAACTTATACTTATTTTAATAAAAAAAATGCTGGGCTGACTCACTTATAAGGCATTTAGCTTTCTTGATTTGAAGAGAAATTAAAAAGCCATCTGTGTACCTGTGGTACTCTGTGGTCAGAATCTAGTCAGCTAAAGAGAATGCCAAAGGTAGACATTAGTGCTTCAAATATCAGCAGTGGCCACTCAGAAAGGAATGATTTACAACGGACACCAAGCTAAGCTCATATTAGGTGGGTTCCGTCATTTACAACAATCCTATAAGCTCAGCCTAAGTAACATCCAAGTGTGTAAAACAGTGACATTATATGTGTGTGTGTGTGTGTGTATGTATTTATTTTTACCCAAAGACTCTCAGGTAGGAGTGAAGGTCAATACACATGGGGTTTTTTTTCCCCCCTCTTGTGGAAAAGTGTGTGATCTAATGTCTTACACAGATGATTAGGTTTTGCCTCCTACAATCTTAACCAAGCTGAAGCTCTTGGTAACTGTGTTTAATTTTCTCACTAAACCCATGCTTGTTTAAAAACTGCAGCTTTATGCCTCAGTCCTGCTGAATTAGCTCTTCTGATAAAACAACCAACCAAACAAGTCCCCTGAGCTCTGGCACCAACTTGCCTTTTGGGCATTCACTCCCAGTGCTGTCCAAATGCCACTCATGGCATTTCTGAAGAATTCTACACCTAATCTTGGCCTTGAACAAAACCCACATTTTCTTCTGTGTCTGCTTGAGTTTCCACCTCTGCCACCACATAGGGACCATGGCCAGAAACCCTACTCCAAAGAAATGGGTGGTTGTCACTCCTGTTCCTGGATTGGATGCTGCAGTTGGCACTACCTGTACGTCCATACTGGAAGAACAGACACAGTTGCCTTCAGAAACTGGATGTCACTGTAACCGCCTTGACAGTTTTGGTTGCGCAGGTTCCCGATGTTTAGTGGCACTCCCTTCATAGTCAAAGTCCATGGAGGGCATGTGATTGGCAGAACCTGAGTACTGGGCCTGCACTCTCATGCAAAGGAGGCTGGGGAAGTGAGTGTCCATTCACCTGGGCTTCTATGGTGGGGGTGGGTTCTGCCTGAAAAGGAAAGAGAAATACGAACACACTTCTGAACCAGAATTTTGGTCAGAGTCTAGTGAGCTAAAGAGAATGCCAAAAGTGGACATTAGTGCTTCAAATATCAACAGTGGCCACTCAGAAAGGAATGATTTGCAACGGACACCATGCTAAGTTCATATTAGGTGGGTTCTGTCATTTACAACAATCCTATAAGATCAGCCTAAGTAATCTCCAAGTGTGTAAAATAGTGACATCATATATAAGAAACCGAGCACTTCTGTTGAAAACATGATGGTATCTTTCCATGTGTCCCATAATTTAAAACACTTGGTGAGGTTTAAAACCCTGTAAGATGTAGCATTATGGCATAGGCTAGAGAATGCATATATGGCAAGGAATTTGAGCCCTGGGATTGAGCTCTGATTTTGTTATAAAATTGGCATGATATGGAAAAATTACTCTTCTAGTTAGTTTTCTTGCTTTTGAATTGAGCAATAACAACTGTGTGAGTAAAATGAGATAAGAAAAGTGGAAAAATTTATAGGCTTTCCAGAATTCACCCCTGACCCCCAGCTTGGCCTGCACATTTTTTCAAGCTCAAGTAGCTGTCCCTTCTCCCCTAGACTAAGGTGTTTCTTAACTGGGACAACAGAGGCAGATGCTAAGAGCTCTGAGTGTTCTTGGTAAGAAAGGACTATTTGGTGTGTGGGGTGGAGGTTAGAGAGGGGAAGGGAACAAGAGCCAGAGAAGACTTTACTGAGGGCCCACAGTTGACCTTCTGTCTCCTTTACCAGCCATCCAGGGCCCCGAGTGGCAATTCCTCATTTCTGAGCCCATTAGATGGGGGCAAGAGTACCTTCCTGCGTGATCCACGGATCACAGCCCTAGCCAAAGAAGAGACGGACAAGGAACCTCATCCTTTGGAGGAGACTCCCTGTGCACGCTGTGACCTTGCAGGCTCTTCCTGTAGAAGATGTTACCTTATCCTCTGGCGCTCAGCTCAGGGCCTCTTCTCCAGGAAGCCTTCAATGATGGATGCCCCATCAGTGTGGTGATAACAAACATTCCCAACATCTCAGTGACTTCAAACAACTAAGACTTATATTTTGCTCAAGCTTACAGTACATGTTTGTTGTTGGGGGCTGGAGCTTTTTCTCTAAGATGCCCTTGCTCTGCCCAGCTGGCAGGGGCTCTAACTCTGTGCCTTGAGAGTTACTGAGGCAGGCACTGCTCTTACAGCTTCTGCTCTGGTGTGGCACTCGGCACTGCTGCTCACTTTTCATTGCAGAGCAAATCATAAGGCTGCTGCATCCTCAAGGACAGGGAAGCAGGACCTTGCCGTGTGTTTTGAGGGGGTGAGACTGAAACTATGGGTGAGCTGCTTGGATGACCCATGGTGGCTCTTTTCCATGCGTTGAGCATCCTATTGATATAGCTATCACAGGCCTTTGCACAGCCTTTCCTTCTCTTTCTGTGTGTCTGTCTCCTCCATTAGCCCTGAAGTCCACTGAGGGCAGGCGTTGTGTTGTTCTGGCCTCTGTTTTCCTAGTCTGCAGAGTGGGGGAAATTTGCCCAAGCCTCGTCATCTTTTGTAGCCATTAAAGGCTTTATTTGAGATCTTTTTTTCCCAGAGACATCTCCAGACTTTTCTGGAGGCTTCCGTGTTTCTTGGCTTCATGGTCCCCAGGCTGCCCTGGGTGAGAACAGTTGACTTGTCTGCACTCCGCTGGTCAAGGGCATCTCGTCTTCCCTATTCCAGGTGAAGCTATTTTCATCTTGGTCCCAGGAGCTTGTCCTCATTTTCTGAGGGGACAGAAGAGGAACTGAGAACCCAAATACTTTGTGCAATGCAGGCTCTCCGGGTGTCAAATACCTATAAACCCACTGCATCCCGGCCTCAAGGTGGTGGCATCTGCCTCTCACTCTCAAAGTAAGCCCTACGCCCCAAAGCTCCCTTGCTGCCTGACTGTAAACAAAACTTGACCCCTGTGGGGAGGGAACCACCCCAGAACTTGGTTTCAGGGAGGCCCTCCCCATTTTGCACAGGGAACATCTGGAAGCCTGTATGGAGAAGGAGGGCTGGTTAACCATCAGCTTAGCTGGGGCAGTGTTCCCTGACCTGTCAGCTCTTCCCCTTCAGACCCCAGAGGATAGAAAGTGTCAGCTGGCAACCTCCACTGAGCCTGTGAACTAGTCCCAGGAGCTTCTCTAGCAGGTGTTTGTCCTTAGGCGGAGATGTTTCCTGGATGCCTCACTCCTTTGCCTCTCAAGAGTAAATGCCAGGATGAGAGGGAGCCCCCACTCCCTGCCCAGTGACAGCGAGTGCTGACTTCAACACTGGGTCCTGCCAGTTACCAGAGAGTCCTTGAAGAAAAAATCAAGAGGAGAAAGGCCCAAAAGAAAGAAAACACAATGGGCCAGATAAATTTCATCTGGTAGATTGCTTCAAGATGAAGACCAACCAGAAAAAATATTTCCAGGAGTTAAAATACACAACACAATGTTTTAGATACCAATGATGGTGATTTGATTTCTCTTCGTTTCTGTCTTCACATTGCTGACAACTCCCCTCATTGTCTTAAATATGGATTGCCAAAGTCAATTAAATATGCCAGAGGAACAGTGTACATTTTGAAGGAAAGTAATTATTGTTACACCTTAGAGCAGCTTAATGAATACATTAATAAACGATCCTTCGCCATGTTTTTCTTTTCATAGCCATCAAAATCTTTATAAAACCTACAGCACAATACATAACATCTCGTTACAAGATTTGCTTTTAAAAAAATCAATGCATACCTAAGTTATTTGTGTCAAAACTCATTTATTTTCACAATAACACAGACTGTCAAACCTGACATCCTGCTAATAACATCCAGTGCATTTGCATATTATTCAAATATTTCCTTTTATGAAACGGGGACTTTTACTCATACCGCTCTGCTCACCCATGCAGCATGCATTTGCACATTAACTCAGTTCACACAGCCAGAGAGGGGTTACCTGTGGCAACTAATTATGCCACCCTTTATGCATATTAATGAGTTTTGTGAGCAGCCACCCTCTGTTCTGTAGAGAGGAAAAACAATTCCAACCTAAATGGGAAACCGATTACAGGCAGAATACCAGAGAGTCGGAGAGCAATATTTGATAATTTCCCATTTTTGATGTCCCTAGGTGTTTTGTTTTCTTCTGCTGCTGTAAAAAATTACCACAAACTTGGTGGCTTACAAGAACACAAATTTATGACCCTACAGTTCTGGAGGTCACAAATCCCAACTGAGTCTCCAGGGACTGAAATTAAGATGTGGGAGGAGGTGAGTTCCTCCCTGAAGGCTCAAGGGGACAGTGCGTTTCCCTGCCATTTCCAGCCTCCAGAGGCCTCTCTCTAGTTCTTGGCACCGAGCCTCACATTTCAGAACCAGCAAGGGGATGTGGAGGCCTTTTCAGACTACCCCTGTCTCTTACTCACCACAGCCAAAAAGTGTTGCCCATTTTTATTCTCATGTAACTAGATTTGACCCACCTGGATAGTTGCAGATACGCTCCCCGTCTCCAGGTTCTTAAGCTTGATCACATCTGCAAAGTCCCTTTTGCCATGTAAGGTAACATACTGACACGTTCCTGGATTAGGAGGTGGACATCTTTTGGAGGGAGGCGTTATTCTGCCTGTCACCCTAGATCTTTTACATTCAACTCTGTTTGAAGAGGTCAAAGAAAATGCTGAGTAGGGTCTCCGATTTCCTTGTGGGTTAATTGCTCATTTTCCTTTTTCATTCATCTCCCTCATTGATCTTTCATTCACTTTCTTCTCCTTCACCTGCAGATCCTCTCCTTTCTTTTCTCTGCCCCCACCCACTTCCTCTATTGCTTTCTACCTGTTTCTCCTTTTTAGTTTTCCTTGTTATTCAAAGGAACCCACAACACCCCATTTGAGGTGACAGCCCTTGCTGTGCATCCACTCTGTCCCTGGCTCTGTGCTCCATGGTTGCTATATCTCCTTTAAGTTTTGCTTGCTAACATTAGTTGCCCTGCTTCATTTCTCTCTTTGTTTTTAAAACTTTTCTTAGAGTTTATATTTAAATATTTGAAAGACTTCAAAACTCACACTTGTTTAGTAATAGTATCGGTTCATGTAATCTACAAAATATATCTAAAAATATAAAATTTTCCCAAAAAGTTAATGAATCCCAAATTTACAGATTCATTAACTTTTCTACCTGTGGCACAAGGGACTTCTCTGTCTTCATTCTCAGACTCCAACTTTAAATATACCTTGCGATGAAATGAAATGTGACTTCCTGGAGAGTGTCTAGCCCGAGGAGATGGCAGAGGTGCTGTCTGGAGAGAGGCATCACTACCAGAAATGGGTGTATGAGTAGCTATTTGTTTTTTTCAGGAAACCAGGAATTGTAAAATGCACCCAGCACAACTGACACAGTGTTCAGGAGTATGAGCTGGTTCTCAGGTCCACCATGGTGGAAAGCCCCTGGGTGGACAGCAAGTGTTCCTTAGATGGCATGACAATGTAGTTTTTCTGCTCACCCTGTGAAGGGGCAGAAGCCTGCTGTGCAGGCATGGCCAGGCCATCCAGGTACACAGAGGCTCCTCATTACCTGTGCTTTGAGTGCACTGGGACATTTGAAGTGAGTGGCCTAAGCCCAGCTTTAAGGACACAGAAGGAAGGACTTCATCAGCTTTTCCCACCTCGTTGCACTCTTCCATTTTTCAGCCTAAACATGTTGATCCTCTGTGTGGTAGACCCCCAGCCCCAGCTCCACCAAAGACAAAGCAGAGGGACTACAAAGACAAAGGGAATGGAATAGACACCTTGGGGTCTTGCCTGTCTGCCCTGGAAGCACTCTAGATACCTGCAGACACTTCCCTTACAGGCCACCATGGATTTCTGCATCTATTAGCTTAGATACTGCCTCCAGGCTTGATGAAGGGAGGGGCCAGTGCTAGTGCCTGGAAATCAACACCCCAGGAACAACCCCCAGCCAGTGAGGGATAAAAGCTGGTGAATAAATATCCTATTTTTCTCAGCCCTCAATGAGTCAGTTCAGGGGCCTGCCTACACTGGCTCCTAAAGGTCAATGGGTTGAACCCTAGTTGTGTGCAGTGACAACTTGCTCTGCTCCTTCCCTTGTCTCACTACCTCGCTTCCTCACAGTGCTTCCTGGGGTAACCTTGGGTCTCGGGGTCTATGTGATGGTTAATTTTATGTGTCAACTTGCCTGAACTAAGGGGTGCCCAGATGGCTGGTAAAACATTATTTCTGGGTGTGTCTGTGAGGGTGTTTCTGGAGGAGATGAGCATTTGAATCAGTGTACTGAGTAAAGAAGATCTGCCCTCACCAATGTGGGTGGGCCTCATCCAATTTGTTGAGGGCTGGAATCAAACAAGAAGGTGGAGGAAGGGTAAATTCCCTCTCTCTTGTGGAACTGGAACATCCATCTGCTCCTGCCCTCAGACATCCAATCTCCTGATTCTTGGGCCTTCAGACCCAAGAACCAGTGGCTCTCCTGGTTCTCAGGCCTTTGGTCTTGGACTGGCTTTTTTGAGTCTCCACCTTGCTGATGGCAGATTGTAGGACTTCTCAGACTCAACAATCATGTGAACAAGCTCCCACCATAAATAAATCTCCTCTGCCATACCTCTTTAAATCCTTTTGCTTCTGCTTCTCTGGAGAACCCTGACTAACACGATCTGCTTTGGGGAGAACCCAGAATTCAAGAGGAGGCCTGAATTCTGTGCTAAAGAAGTTCAGGGAGAGAGAAACATTAGCAAAGGGGTAGAGGGTGATGTGAACCGTGTTGTGGGGCCCAGAAAAGGAAGGGTGTACACTCATGGGCTTCTCCTGGTTCCTCTGACTCTTTCAGCAAATCTTCCCCCTTTCTATTTAAAAAGTGTCCCATTTTAGAACCACTAGCATGGAACTAGCTTCCCCACTTTGCAAAGGCCAGAGACCTTGCTTCTCACCTCCAGGGGACAGAAGGTAAGAGCAGAAGGTGAGGAGGTCTAATCAGTAGCTGGCCCCATTCTCACACCAGGGGTAAAGAATGGATGGGCAAAAGCAGAGCCAGGCCTTTCTTGTAAGAAAAATGAGCAGTGACTATCCAAGGCAGAAATCCTTTCCCTTCACAAGCTGACAATCTGCTCTCACTCTCCTGAGGCTGCTTCCAGTTGTCCTGCCCCAGGTGCAGATTTTAGCTGTGACATTGACTCTCTGACCTGGTGGAAGAAATTCAGACTGCCTGCCGTCCCTCAGGCGTGCATTCCTAAGCTCTACAAGAAGTGCCTACAGCAGGGAGCCTCTATTTTATGAAACCGCAGCTGCCTTTGAAGTAATCCTGGCCATATCAAATTGGGAAGCTAATCTGATTCCGGAAGTATGGCCAAATCTCTGCTTAAAATTCCACTGCAATTGTCAGGGACTTGAATCTACAGAAATAATCTCAAACCAAAGGAGAATTTATGACCTAGAAAGTCATAAATGCAGGTACAACTCACTTTATTGCACCTCGCAGATCCTTACATGTTTCCAGCTCTTGCAAAGATACCTGACTTGGCCAGATCATAGAGAAGACCTTCTTGCTTTAAATGGGGACATGGGTAGGATCACTGAGAAGAGCCTATGCTTTTAGGAGGAGATATAATATCAGTTCATTTGGGTGGACATCAAATCTTCTTGGGCCACAGCTGTCTGAATGCCCTTTCAATCTTGCTGGGACAGGGAAAGGCCTATCCTAAGTGGTTGCTGAAAAGGCCACAAGACAGAAGGTTAGAGCAGGGATTCACCCTGGTGGTGGTGGGGAGGGGAGAGAGGGAGCATGCTTTTTCCAGGAGGCCTATGTCAGGATGTCGGGTGGATGTGCATGTACACTGGGAAAAGTGGAAAAAATATGTTCAGAATGTGATTTACAATATCAATGCAAATTTCTGCTTTCCAACTGGTGGAATTTGAAGGGATTTCAGAATCTTGGGGATAGGGTATTGAGTTTTTGTATTTGTAAAAGGGGCAAGGATCTAAAAAGAGATTGAGCAGGAAATCAGGAAAAGTCAACACATTGTACGATGATTTCTGAAGTTAGGAATAAGAAGTGAGTGGAAGAGAGACACTTCCAGAATAAACAGACAGTGGAATGAGCCTGGGGTGAGACTGATAATAAAATTCTTCAAGACTTAGGCGGGAAGAGAGCGCCACCTCACCCCACCCCTACTCACAAGGAACCAAATTGAGGAGGTCTCTTGCTTAGTGTGGAGTTACAGGTAAGGTGGAGAAGCCATTTTACCTATAAATGTTCAGCTTTTGTTCATTCATTCATTCATCCACTCCAAAAGGTGGATGAATTGTGCCTGGCACAAGGAATATGCTGATCAGCAAGGCAGATGAGCAGTTGCACATCAAGGGGAAGATGGACTCTTGTCCACCAATACAGTATGATGCATAATGACAGCGGAAACACAGGTGTCTGTGGAAATGAAAAGCAAGAAGAGGTCACAAATAAGCTGAGGCCTGGAGCATGGAAAGAAGTTGCCCAGGTAAAGGGGATGGGGGATGTTCCAGGTAAAGTGAGGACCCTGTGTAAAGATCAGGTCTAGAGGGAACACGGGACATTCAGAGAGTTCCAGTAAGTATGGCTGTGGCTTGGACAACAAGAGGGGCAGTGGCAGGAGTGGGCTGGGCAGATAAGCAGGGCCTCATAGGCCATGCTAAGCAGTTTGGACTTGATTCTCAAAGCAGTGGAGCCCACCAGGCAGAAAAGTGATGGATTAACAATAATTCACATTTGCTGAGTGCTTACAAAGCTCCAAGCTCTCTACTGTGTACTTTTACTGTTATTATCCCACGTGCCCTCAAAACCCTATGTGGTTAGAATAGTGACTCTGGTTTAGAAGATAAATAATCTGTTTCCTCTAGGCCAGAACAATGATTATTCCCATTTTCCAGATAATGAAACAAAGACTCAAAGATGTCATATGATTTGCCCAAGTTCATATGACTACAAATGGTAGAGACAGGATTTAGTTGCAGGTATGTGTGCCCTGGAAGCCTTCTCTTTACATCGCCCTGGAAAGATGACTTTGCAGAGGAGCAGGGCAAAGTTCAAAACAAAGAGGACAATGAAGGGTTTGTACAGCAATCCTGCTAAGAGCTCGCGTTGGTGGGCTAGGTTAGTGGCCATATAGAAAAGGAGATGGATGTATCTTTATAGTTGAATGATTTAAAATCCTTTGGGTATATACCCAGTAATGGGATTGCTGGGTCAAATGGTATTTCTGGTTCTATATCCTTGAGGAATTGCCACACTGTCTTCCACAGTGGTTGAACTAACTTACACTCCCACCAGCAGTGTAAAAGTGTTCCTATTTCTCCACATCCTCTCCAGCACCTGTTGTTTCCTGACTTTTAATGATCACCATTCTAACTGGCGTGAGATGGTATCTCATTGTGGTTTTGATTTGTGTTTCTCTAACGATCAGTGATGATGAGCTTTTTTTCATGTGTTCGTTGGCCTTATAAATGTATTCTTTTGAGAAATGTCTGTTCATATCCTTGACCCACTTTTTGATGGGGTTGTTTTTCCCTTGTAAATTTAAGTTCCTTGTATATTTATTGCAGCACTATTTACAAAAGCAAAGACTTGGAACCAACCCAAATGCCCATCAATTATAAACTGGATAAAGAAAATGTGGCACATACATACCATGGAGTATATGCAGCCATAAAAAAGAATGAGTTCATGTCCTTTGCAGGGATGTGGATGAAGTTGGAAACCATCATCCTCAGCAAACTAACACAGGAATAGAAAACCAAACACCACATGTTCTCACTCACAAGTGAGAGTTGAACAATGAGAACACATAAACACAGGGAGGGGAACATCATACACTGGGGCCTGTAGGCAGGTAGGGGAAAAGGATAGAGAGAGGATTAAGATGAACACCTAATGCATGTGGAGCTTAAAACCTAGATGACGGGTTGATAGGTGCAGCAAACTACCATGGTACATGTATACCTATGTAACAAACCTGCATGTTCAGCACATGTATCCTGGAACTTAAAGTGAAAAAAAAAAAGAAAAAAAGACAAGGAAATGGAGTGACATGTATTAGGAAGCAGAAGGAACAGGAGGGTGAGGTGTTTTGGGAGGGAGATGCTTTTCTTTCAAAATATATTTTTGAGGTTTATTATTTTTTAAATAATAATATATCATATAAACATACCCATATGTACATCCATAATTCTGCTAATAATTTAGGTTGTTTTGCTATTATGGAATATACTAAATATGGATAAAAAATTGCACATTGTTTCTTCAATTACCTTCATGGAATTATGCATAGTTCCATAGATTTTAATGTTTGTATATGACCAAAGGTCATTACTAGTAATCCTATGAGTTGCTCGTTGGGTTTTGAAATTTTGTTTTCTTCTCTTAAGTATTTTTTCTCATTGAATTACTTTTCTATTGTATAATTAAATTTGTATTATTATTATTTTCTATTATACTTTATGTTCTAGGGTACATGTGCACAACGTGCAAGTTTGTTACATATATATACATGTGCCATGTTGGTGTGCTACACCCATTAATTCGTCAATTACATTAGGTGTATCTCCTAATGCTATCCCTCCCCTCTTCCCCACCCCACAACAGGCCCCGGTGTGTGATGTTCCCTTTCCTGTGTCCAAGTGTTCNTTTTAATGTTTGTATATGACCAAAGGTCATTACTAGTAATCCTATGAGTTGCTCGTTGGGTTTTGAAATTTTGTTTTCTTCTCTTAAGTATTTTTTCTCATTGAATTACTTTTCTATTGTATAATTAAATTTGTATTATTATTATTTTCTATTATACTTTATGTTCTAGGGTACATGTGCACAACGTGCAAGTTTGTTACATATATATACATGTGCCATGTTGGTGTGCTACACCCATTAATTCGTCAATTACATTAGGTGTATCTCCTAATGCTATCCCTCCCCTCTTCCCCCACCCCACAACAGGCCCCGGTGTGTGATGTTCCCTTTCCTGTGTCCAAGTGTTCTCATTGTTCAATTCCCACCTGTAAGTGAGAACATGCAGTATTTGATTTTCTGTTCTTGCGATAGTTTGCTGAGAATGATAGTTTCCAGCTGCATCCATGTCCCTACAAAGGACATGAACTCATCCTTTTTTATGGCTGCATAGCATTCCATGGTGTCTATGTGCCACATTTTCTTAATCCAGTCTGTCATTGATGGACGTTTGGGTTTGTTTTCTTCTCTAAGTATTTTTTCTCATTGAATTACTTTTCTATTGTATAATCGAGTTTTTTGTCTTATTGGAATTTCCATTGGTAATGATTGAAATAGATGGGCCACAGAATCCATGGTAAAAAGGTATTTTAATAACTATTAGAAGAAAAGGTGTAGAATTCGGAGTTGGAAAAAACACGGGCAAAAGAAACATGGCAAACATGAACCCGTATGTTCCTTATCTGTGAAGCGGGCAGAATAATAACACCAAAAATTTGTGTAATCATGACAGGAGGCAATGAAGATGAAAGTTTCTTTAAAATTACCACATGCTATGTAAATACTGTGTGTTTAATACTTCCTTCTTTTAGAACCTCAAAGAATTTAAATTTCTGTTTAAGTATCTTATTGTACTATATGACAAGTTAATGCTAGGATACAAAAATATTTTTACTGAAAAGAAAACACAGGTACAGAAAACCACACACCACCAATGTATGACTTAATGGATTATCATGAGGTGAACATTCTGTAACTATTACCCTAGGCAAGATATAGATCTTTGCCATCATCTCTAGAAGCCCGGTCCCCCACTTGCTCTATCCCTATCACAGACCCCTCTCTCCCCACAAAAGTAGCCAGTGTCTTTACTTTTGTGGAAATTATTTCCTTGTGTTTTCTTTTATTTTATTGCATAGATGTGCATCACCAGACATGATAATTTTGCCCTTAAAAAAGTCACATGTCTTCTAAGCCTCTTTTAAATCTACCTTTTCTCTTTTTGCAGTTTATCTGGTGAAGAAACTGGCTCCTTTGACGGGCAATTTCCCACACACAGTCAGGCTTTCGTGGATTGCACACGCGTGGTGCAACTAACATGCCCCTCTCTAGTCTGCGTTTCCTGCACAAGCAGTGGCTCCTGAGGCTTACTCAGACTCAGGCTAGACTCCTTTGGCCAGACTGATAGGCAGTGCTGTGCTTCTTCACAGGAGATACATGACTTCCGGTTGTCCCTTTCTTAAGACGCAAACAGCCATTGATGTGCAATTTGTAGGTTTATTACTTCATAGGGGGCTGCAAAAAAAGTGATATTCTAACTTTATAATTTCTTTGCAATTTGTAAGTTGGACTTCTTTTATAAAGAGGCTGCCCCCATCTACCACTTGGTTACTCACTTGGCCAGTTCATGTAAAAAAGGCAAAAGAAATACTTGATTGTTTCTCTTTGTTTACCAGTTTTAAAGATAACAAGTTGGTTCCCTGTCAGCCTCTGAGGGTGATTTATTTTCCCTTAAAGTCATTATGAACTTACGGATGTAAAAATACCTGATGGGTTAGATTCCATTGAAATTGTGGCAGTTCTCCTCAATGTTAGCTTTCAAAGTAAAAAATTCTTGTTATCGAACAGATTGACTTTCCTTTTCCATTTTCACTGCCGCTGGCTCATTTTTGGTCTAGATAATGGCGATGTCTTCCTAATTCTAGTCTCACTTGTCCTTCAATACTTTTTAAAATCTTTTATTTTATTTTGACATTGAACACATACAAAAAGGCACAAAGCATCCTGTAAAGCTCCATGAATTATCACCAAGTAAACATTCAGTGCTACATATAGAACCTTGCCAGGACTCCAGAAACATTCCCTTCCTTCTCAATCATTATGTCCTCAATCCTTTCCCAATAATCTGAATTTTGACACTAAGGTTGGATTTTACCTTTTTAATTTAACTGTATATAAATGGGTTCATACAGTATGCATTCTTGTGTGTTTGGCTACTTTCACTCAATGCTGTGTTCAAGAGCTTTATCCATATTTTGCATGTACTGGTGATTTAGAATTCCACTGTATAAACATGCCACAATTTTATTTACCCATTCTTCTGTGGATGAACATGTAGATTGATTCTGGTTTGGGGCCTTCCTGAATAATGCTGCTATGGACATTCTTATGCAAGTCTCTTGGTGCTAATGTGTACAGATTTTGGTTGAGCCTATTTCTCAGATTGGAATTCATAATTTGTAGGGTCTACATATCTTCAATCTTAGTAGCTAGTTCCAGTTTTCCAAACTTTTTGTTTGTTTTTTGAGGCAGGGTCTTGTTCTGTTGCCCAAAGTGGAGTGTAGTGGCATGATCTTAGCTCACTGCAGCCTCCACCTCCCAGGTTCTCATCTCTCACCTCAGCCTCCTGAGTAGCTAGTACTGCAGGCATGTGTACTAGCTGCAGTACTAGCTACTCAGGAGGCTGAGTATTAGCACATAGCTAATTTTTTCTTTTTCCTTTTTTTTTTGAGATGGAGTCTTGCTCTGTCTCCCAGGCTGGAGTACAGTGGCCCAATCTCGGCTCACTGCAAGCTCCACCTCCCGGGTTCACGCCATTCTCCTGCCTCAGCCTCCTGAGTAGCTGGGACTACAGGTGTCTGCCACCACACCCGGCTAATTTTTTGTATTTTTAGTAGAGATGGGGTTTCACTGTGTTAGCCAGGATGGTCTTGATCTCCTGACGTCGTGATCCACCCACCTCGGCCTCCCAAAGTGCTGGTATTACAGGCGTGAGCCACTGTGCCTGGCCCACATAGCTAATTTTATAACAAATTTTTTTGTATAGACAGGGTTTTACTATGCTGCCCAGGATAGTCTTGAACTTCTGGACTCAGAAGATCTTCCTGCCTTGGCCTCCCAAAGTGTTGGGATTATGAGTGTAAACTATCATGCTTGGCCCGGTTTTCCAAACTTCTTGTACCAATTTACAGCCCCACCAGTAGCATTTGAGAGCTCCCATTACTTAATGTGCTTGCCAGCCTTAGTTTCATCAGTCTTTTCAATTTTAGTCATTCTGGTGATGTGAGTGATATTTATTGTAGTTTCAATTTGCGGTTCCATGACGACGCATGATGTTGAGCAATTTTCATTTGTTTAATATCCATTCAGATATCCTTTCTTTTGGAGCTCCTGTTATACATTTTTTTTCTATTGATTTGACTGTCTTTTTTGTTATTGATTTGCAAAATTTCTTTATTCATTCTGGATATAAACCCTTTGTCAGTTACCTGTGCTGCATACATCTCTTTACCATCTTCCTTTTCACTGTCTTAATGGTGTCTCTCAATAAACAGAAATTGTTGATTTTAGTGCAGTGAAATAACAACCTTTTTCTTAATGGCTAGTACCTTTTATGTCTTTTAAAGAAACATTTCCCAACTTTGAAGTCATTAAGATTAATTATTATGTTGTGTTTTACATTTAGATCTGCAATTCACATGGAATTTTTCTACATGTTATGAAGCAGGAGTCAATTTCTTTTGTTTCCCACATGAATAGCCAATTTTCAGCATTTCAGCCTTGCTCACCTCCTCATTCCCCACCAAATGGATGGCCCCATTCCCCACCAAAGTGTTTCTGAATACTAATCTTGCCTCTCTCTGGGTATCTATCCTGGCCTGTAATTCTTTACTACCCTGGTAGTTCTTCGATGTTTTCAAGATACCTTGTTATTTTATTTCACCCACCTTTTTCTATATACTTTCAGAGAGGGTTGATGAGGACTATACAGTCCACCATTACCAAAAGGAGGTATTCTGTGAATTCAGCCTTCTCACTTGTTGCCTGTTGCCAGTGATCATTTGTAACATATAAATAATGACAAATCAGCTCACTGATTTGCTTAAAACATTTCCATCACTCCTGAGTACCTTTGGGAAAGATTTTGCAGTGTGCATGCAGGGTTTGGACTATGACTGTATACATGGCACTGTGGAGGGTTCTTCACCACAGGCCTCTTCTGGACCTCTGAAGTTTAATGTGCATTGTAGGGGAGGGAATTAAACACACTGCTTCCCTAATCTGTTTGAGTACAGAGGCTTGTGTTTGCCGAGCATCTATTTTTTTTTTTAGTTTGTGAGACTGATTTATTTATTTATTTATTTATGTATTTAAGTTCTGGGGTACACGTGCAGGATGTGCAGGTTTGTTACATAGGTAAATGTGTGCCACGGCGGTTTGCTACACCTGTCAACCTGTCACCTAGGTAGTAAGCCCAGCATGCATTAGCTATTTATCCTAATGCTCTCCGTCTCCACCCCACACCAATTCCCCACTCAAACAGGCCCCCGTGTGTGTTATTCCTCTCCCTCTGTCCATGTGTTCTTATTGTTCAGCTCCCGCTTAAACAAGTCTTCCAGAGAACTAACTAGGAAGTGCCACTCTAGGTAAAAAGAACACCCTGTGAATGACACAGTGAGGCCCTTGGTGGTCCAGTTTCTTCTATTCCTCTAACCTCATCCTGGACTCTTTCTTCCATACCCTGTGCTCCAGCCTGTGTGAGCCACTTGAGTTTTCCTGTGCTCTCTGTGATCCATTTTGCTCTTTTGCTACTGCCTCAATGTACTCTTCTTTTTCTTGGCCTGACTCACACTTACCCTCTAAGATAGGACCTCATCTTCTCCACGATCTTCTTTGACCTCTTGGGCTTGTGAGAGTCCCTTCTCTGTTTTTTCAAAGCCACTCCCTGGGATCACTTTTCCTCACTATTGCTGATGTGCAAGCAATAGAATCGTCTGCTTCCTTCTGATACACTTTCTTGACCAGGAGCTCTAGGAGAACAGGGCTAGGCTTGTCCTCTCACTCACGTCTGTGTCTCTGGTGCTTTAGCACATGGGGCCACTCAATAATGGTTGCAATGTATTTATTCTGCCAATATTCACTGCGTGCCCACCATGGGTCAGGCTCCATACTAGGTTTTAAGAGGAAGGAAGTAAAGAAGACAACAAGGTTGGCTTGGATCTCACATTCTTGTAGATGTGGATATTCCCCAAACAAATCCCACACTGAAAACACCTGACTAGACATTTCTGGCTTAAGTAAGCCCACCCTAGCCTGAAGGCAATACAGGGCTGGCTCTGCATGCTGTCAGAGAAATCGTCTTCCTCCAGTGAGCCAGTGGCTTGTCTGCAGTCAAAGGAGGTCAGAAGCCAGAGCCTCTGGGGGCCTATAACGTTATGCATCTTGTAGAGTCTTAACTAAAGCTCAGATCTGCCACAGTGCTCACTTGCACATGTGGTTCTGTAACTGCAGGATCAGGGCTCACTGTTTCACTCGTAAAAAATCATCTTGTGTATCTTTGCAGGAGAGATGTTCCAACATGGCTTATCCTTGGGGCAGCCATTCAAGGTGAGGTCATCTTTCCCATTATCTTAGTTTTCACAGGTGATGAAATGAGTTTGAATTAAATCCTGGAAGCTTGAGTACATTTACAGAACTCACCATGACTGGCCAGAATAGTAATTATTGTTATTACTCTAATGAAACAACAACAGTGACCATGGTGACTATCACTTATTGAATACCCACTATGTCTCAATTGTCAATAAATGCCCTATTCAGAATGGAATTCTGTCCCAAATGCTAACCAGCCTGTCCAGAAAATAACTTTGTGCAGTGGAAAATGTATGTGGTGTGGAGTCAGGCAGATCTGGGATTTACTCTCAGCATGGTTGCTTGTTAGCTGTGGGACTTAGGCAAGTTTCTCACTTCTCTGAACTTTGGGGTGGTCCTTGTAAAGTGATAAACTTAGACTCATTGGATTGTTAAGGAGAATAAAATGTAGTGCATGTATTGCATCTCACCCACTGACTGGCATACAGTCAGTACTCAAAGCTTAGTTGGTTTTCCCTGTGGCACACTGGAAACCTCTCTCTGAGACACTTGGGCTCATGGGCGAGATGTAGGTCTGGACCCTGAAGCTCATATCTGCAGCCCCTGCCTGGGTCTCCTCTCTGCCCAGGACTGTGAGCTCTGTGGCATTGCCCACTTTGGGTTTGTGAGAATTTCTGCTGCCTGGAATCTCCTCCTGCTGAGTCTTCCTGAACTTCTCCTGCCCTTCCCATCGGACTTGACCTCAAGCAACCATGAACTTGTGAACTGTTGCATTCAATTCTTTATCCACCTGAGTTGAGGAGAGACATTTATTTTAACAAAAGCTGCCAAGAATCAATAGAAGCCCAACCTGGGAGAACAGAGCCAATCAGTGCTCCGTGAGCAGGTGTGTGGGACAGTTCAATTTAGATTTCATTAGGGTTCTCTGGTGGAAAGTAGGGGGTGGGTGTTGGTCCTCAAGCCTTCATGGCACAGACCAGCTCTGGGGTGCAAGCTAGTGGTAGGCTGGAGACACAGTTTGTATACTGATTGACATCCCTTCTGAATCATAGGAGATGAATACTCCCTGCCTGCCTGGTTGGTTCTAAGTGCCGTAAGTTCATTGTCTCTAGTCCTTGCACAAATATCCTTGATAGGTGGGCATCAGAGGCTTAAGAGGATCAAAGAGCTGGTGTGCAAATACCCAAGGACCATTTCATGGGCCCCCAGTAGATGGAAGCTGTTATTCAGAAGCTAACTTTTAAACAGGTTAAATGATTTACCCAAGGACCTGATTCCACGTCTCAAATTATTTCAAAGTCTGTCTCTTTTATTTTTTTCACCAAGCCTTTTCTGCAACCAGGAAGGGCAGAGATATTCTAGGAGGATTTAACTGTAGAAGGAGATATAAATATTTATCGAATAAACATAAACACATGAATGAGTGAATGAATGAATAGAATATTAATTCTTCTGTAGAAATATTCATTTCTTCTCTAGAAATAATCTATTATAGAGCCTTCCAGAATGACTGGCCCTAAACCCTTTCCTCCACTGCCACCAAGCCACCCTACTCCTGGCTCTCACACTCAACAGTTCAAGTCATGAGGTAAATTGTGGGCATTAGAGTAGTTTAATCCTGAGTTTCCACCAAGGTTCCTAAATGAAACAAATTTTCATCTCATTCTCTTGGATGAAGCCAACATCTTCACCATGAGATAAATACATATACTTATATATTCATATACACATTTATCCAATGTGTATTTGAAGATTAACCATATGCTCGGTACTCTTCAGTGACCTGGGAATAGAAAGATAATTAAGAAAGAGCAGGGAAGGACTCCAAAAGAGTTCACTTTCTGGTAGTCAATCAGATACCATGGTTCTGTGGGAACACAGCAAAGCTGTCTTAAAGGATCAGTACAAGTTTGCCAGACAGAGGGAGTAACTCGTGAAAAGGTGCCAAAGGCTGGGAGGCCATTGGCCTGTGGCAAGCTCAGCTCTGGTTGGAGGGGCAATGTCGCAGACAGGCATGGGTGTGGGTGTTCATTCCTTTCTGACACTCACCAGCTTTGTGATTTTGGTCAAATTATTTCATTCTCAATGTGTAAGTTTCCTTATTTTAGAACTTGGGATGTTGTTGCTGAGGATGATGATGATAAAAATAAAAAAGGTAAGCTATAGCCCTTATGTGCCTGATGTTGATCTAAGTGTTTTGCATTAATTCACTTAATCTTCAAAATGCCCCAGTTAGATATTTTTCTCCATTTTAGAGACAAGGAAACTGAGCAAAGTACCTCAGCAAGTTATTGTGATGGTGCAATGAAAAGAAACGTGTGTGCGTGTGTGTGTGTGCATGTGCATTTGTGTGTGTGTGTGTAAAATATGCTCTCAGAACTCCCTGTTCAGAACCATGACTCTTTAGATTCCAAGGTAACAAAGAGAAATAAAACTTGCCTGATTAGAAAGTCTTAAAGTAATTTTGTTGGTATTACCAAGTCTGCCACATTCTGAGAGCAAGGGATTGATCCTTTCTACTGTGTTTTTAAAGAAATCATAGGGTGAAAAAAGCCCTCACCCATCAAAGCATTTTATAACTCTTTCTCCAAGTTCAGCCTTCTGTTACTACTATGACCTCCTTAGACATTAACAGGGGAGCCTTGACAGACTTCCACTGTGAACTTTGCCCCTGTTGAGAAATGCTTGTCTCATGATGTCCCTTCTGATATTCTCCGTGGGGACACTCAGCATCTTGCATCATTCAGCTGGACAGTTTGGAGTAGAATCTTCTCCTAGGTTTAACAGCAAAAGACCAAACAAATGCTCAGCATTCCCTAAAACCCACATGGCCACTAGGAGAAAGGCAAAGCTTTCTAGAACAATGTAGGCAGTGAGCAGTATGTTCCCAGCTGGCTCTCAATAAATAATGACCAGTGGGATCATAAGACAGTGTCAACAGGAGAAAAATAAAGGGCTCAGTGGAGAACATCTGACTCCAAATTTCTGTTATGGGAGTGTGATGGCTGGACACGGAAGGCATGACCAAATCAATGAGGTTCTTGTAGGCTAGGCTGTGGGGTCTGAAAGTCTTCCCATAGTCAGTGGAAAAATGTTGAAAGATTGAACCATGTGTCTACTCTATTTTTGCCAGAGAAACCACTCTTGGAATAGTAGAGTAGGTAAATGGGAAGGGACCATAGAAGAGGAGAGTTGGATAAACTAAGGGGCCATTGTTGTGTCACAGTGGGAAAGGATGAGGTTCTGAACTCAGAAACAGTGGGCTGGTAGAGAAGGAGACACATCTGTGAGATATTTAGGAAGGAAAATTGTAGGGCAGGAATGGATCTGAAGTCAATGAAAAATTCTTCATAGCTCTATTCATTGGACTTCCCCAGAAGACACTGAAAGGAAGGTTTGGATGCAAGTTGTTCATTTAGGAGGAGATCTCAGGAAGCACAAAGTATTTCCTTGGGTTAGGACCTCCAAGTCCTCCCCTAACAGTAAGTAAGACAGGAAAGGGAAGGAATCCACTGTAGGATGCCTTAAGAAGCAAATTACCACTCTGGGCAGCCAGAGTTCATCCCACTGTGGTCTTCTGGGATACTGTGTAGAACATGCCCCCAAGTTGTCTCATCCAAAGGGTGAGAGAGCTGGGGTATTTATCCTTCAACTCTCATGTGAGATTGTTGATAGCTGTTCACAGGGAGGAACATTAGTTCCATAATATTTCCATTCTGCCCTAGAGCTAGACACATTTCCCCTCATAAACAGGTTCCATTAGTAAGAAGATTAAGATCTATCAGGTGGCAAGCTCCCGTGGCCAAGGAAAGCCCTGTGCAGAGAATCAAAGGTGCTAACAGTAAGAATTCCTGGGCATATACTAGGTGGTGAGTGCTGGGGGGATGTAGGTAGATACCAATAATATGTTATAGCTTTTATGATTTTTTTTCTTTTAAAAGGAGACCATGGAGGTAAAGCTCTAATAGTATGCTTATATCTCAGGTCACTAAGGTCAGCTGGGGTGGCAGATGAGTACAGGCTCCATATGGGGCTCAGCCATGACTGGCTGAGTGTCCTGCAGGAGATGAGCCTGGGGCCTGCTGCCTAGCCTGGCACCTATCCTACTGTGATCTGCACTGGGCATAGAACTCCAGCCTCATGTGTCTGCCAATGCTTACTGCCTTAATGAAACACAAGGGCTGTCAGCAAAGGGACTTTATTGCCACTAGAAGAACTTTTGTGAAATGATAAAAATGAGCTAGCTGTGCCTTACAGAAAGCTACTACGCAATGATATATGCAGGCTGATGGCCTTAAATTAACTGATTAATAAATAGGAGGTGAGAAGGATGATATTGTTGGCCATAATGAATGCTAATGAGGTGACCCCACTAATGAGATTCCTTTCTTCATTCTGTTATTACACTCATCAGTTATGCAGCATTGATTACCACCTACTTCTTGCATCTCCAGGCTGAGAAATGGGTGACTTAATGGAGATGTTTCACCCAGAAAAGCAGTGATTGGGTTAGGAAAACTAGAAGCTGGAGAAGAGAGCTGGTTACATTATAATGTGATTTATTGCTTCAAAAGATAGATTCTTGTTTACATGTTGGATCTTTAAAAACAACCTGTTTTATTCAGGCTGAACTGCAGAAATGGCTATATTTCTTAAAGGCTTTTGACATATATAAAGAAATATGCCTATGACTCCTTCAAATGACATGCTGCAAATTTGGTCTTAATAGAAGTCTTTATGAGAATTACATTTCTTCCTCTGCAGTTACTGATTCTAAGTTCGAAGGAGCTGTAGAATCTGTCCCTCCTTTTCATGCCCATCACCACTGCCTTGGTTTAGACCTTAGCATCTGTTACCTGGAAGTCTCAATAGCCCCTTCTTGGTGTGGCTCTTCATCCCTTTAAGCCCACCCTATTCTGCTTCTATCTTAGCAATCTCTGCCAGAGTGGTCTTCCCAAAACCCAAATCTGATCATACGATTCTATTGTTTCAAAAACTTCCAGTATTTCTCATCACCTAAACTGGTGGCCTGAAGATACATTCTGACCAGTAGATGTCTGTTATTTCACCTGGTCGATATTCATTTGTAATATGAATTTTGGAAGCTTTTCATTAAAAGGGAACAGTGCATTGGTTACAGTTTTCATGAATCTTTCCTGTTTTTAATATAATTCTTCATGTCTTGCCTGATCCCTGTTGGCAATGAAGATTGCAATCCCTACCTACCACAAAAGGGCTTCTATTATCTGCTTTCTACCTACTTTTCCCGCATCATCTTTGCCATTCCCAGCTGCCTATTAAACCACAGAAGGTTTTAGAATATGCTCTGCTTCCTCTTGGTCCCAAACCTTTCCATATGCTATTCCTGCGACTTATATGCTTTTTCCACCTCTGCTTTCAGACTCATTATATGTACATTACATGTGTATACATATATGTGTGTGTATATGTACACATTATACATAATATATGTGTATATGTACATTATATGTATATATTGCTTATGCAATAGTGGATGCTGCAAGGTCCAAAATTTGCAGAGTAGGCCAACAGGGTAGAAACCCAGGGAAGGGTGGATGTTGCGGCTGGACTCCAAAGGCCACGGGTGGCAAAATTCTTCCTTTCTTGGGGCAGGTCAGTCTTTGTTCTATTAAGGCTTTTGAATGATTGGATGACATGCACCATGTTAGGGAGGGCAATCAGCTTTACTCAAAGTCCACCAATTTAAATGTTAATCTCATCCAAAAAACACCTTCACCGAAATGTGAAGAATAACGTTTGACCAAATATCTGGGCACCATGACGCAGCCAAGTGAACACATAAAATCAGCCATCATAATAAACAGTATTAAAGGATTTGAAGTCGTAGATAATGCTACTTCATATATGTTATCATCCTCTGTACTTCCTGTTGATCTCATTTTCCAGTTTAGCAGAGATATTTTTTATAAGCTGAATGATCTTGGGCAGCCTGAGTGGTGCTCAGCATCTCAGGAGACACTCATAAGCCAGTCAGCTCCCAAGAATGTAAGAGGCATTATGAGCCGTCATTCGTAACTCCTAACTAGGAGCTTAACAAATAGTGCCTAGAATATGTTTTTATCTTATGTCAAAGGACCAATGTAGAATCATTGCCTGTCTTTACTAAGCACTGGGTTGCTCTTTGAGGGTCGTTGTTTTACTTAATCCATATGAGATAGGTAATACAAGTAACGTGGGTGCTATCCTTGGCCCCATTTTATAGATGAAGAAATGGAAGCTCAGAAAGGTTGAGGAGTTGCCCTGTGCCCCTAGTTCTGGCTATCTACTGCAGCAAAATGTGTGTCCCAAACTTAACTGTGTAAAACAACATCTGTTCTGTTGTGCTCAGGAGTCTGTGGATCAGGAATTCAGACAGAGCACAATGGGGTGGCTGATTTCTGTGCCACAGTGACTGAGGCCTCAGCTAGTTTGGCTCAAATGCCTGGAGGTGTCACCATTTATCTGGTGGCTTGGTTCTGGATGCCTATTAGATTCCTCTGGTTTTCTTCATTTCAGGTTTGCTGAGCTTGGAATTCAAGTGCACTTTTTTCATACACATGCTTGGGCTGTTCTGACCTCAATCTCTCTCCCTACAGCTTCACAGTATGGTGGTCTCAGGGTAATCAGACTTCTTGCATGGTAGCTGGCTTCCCCCAGAGTGTGAGTTGCAAAAGTCTGCAAGACTTCTTATGACCTGGCCTCAGAAGTTTGAGATCATCACATCTACCGTAAGCTGTTGATCAAGCTGATCACTCAAGCCAGCCCACATGTGATGGGAGGGTTATTAGACTTCATCTCTCAATGGGAGGAGAGCAAAAAATTTCAACCGTCTTTAATCTACCATACCCATAATTAGTGAAAGGCAGAACTGGGAGTTGGAGCTGATTTGCTTGACTTCAAAATCCTTGCTTTTTTCCTAAATTGCTTTGTCTCTGCCAGCATCCTGTGTATGATGGCCACAGGGTTCCTAATTATGAGCAGGACCCCAGGTCACCATGCAAATAGATAGGCAGCTGCAAGAGTGTTACGAGATGACACCCCACAATGTGTCAGGGCGGGGCAATGAGAAGGGCCAGTGTCAACTTCCTGCTGGGTGAAAGGGACACCGATGTCATCGCTCATGCTGCAGGGGGCCTCAGGCTTGAGAGGAGAGCAGTATTTCAGAACTGAAGGGAAAATGCTAATGACCAATGCTAATGAGGAAGAGGAAGCAAGGGGAGAGGGAACAAGTTCTGTAAAGAAAAGAAGCCAAGAAGAGGATTAAAGTATGTGGGAGAGGAGGTGGCGAGGCCATGTCTTCTGCTGCAATCTCTGCTTGGAAGGATGCAGATACTCTACAAGTCAGAACTTCAAACAGAGGAAAGCAAGGACCCAGTTCTCCAGGGCTTTCCTTCACTAGACAGATGGGCAGATGACTGTGACTGTGATCTCAAAGGAATTAAGGAACCCCAGGAAGGACAGTGTAGAAAGAGGCAAGAGAGCCCCTCTCGAGCTCACTTATTTTGATTTCTCCTGCCTTTCGTCTTTATCTCTGGGGGAGAGTTATTATAATTTATTGAAGAATTAAGTACTGTTTTTAAAAAACTGACTATAGTATCCAGTTCACAGCCCTACTATGAGCCACTATTTATAGCTTGTTAGGGATTCTTATCTGGATGGCAGAAGGGAGTTTGATTTCTAATTTCCAACAGCAGTATTTTCATGTAATTGAAAACTCAGTTTTTAAAATGTGGCTTTGACTTTCCACACATAATTGCTCTCTTAACACTTCCACAATGTAGAGTGGAGAGGAGAGGGTATAATAAAATATTTGCTATGGACCCTGAGCCCAGGAGCTTGAGAGCAGCCTGGACAACATAGGGAGACCCTATCTCAAGAAACAAACCAAAAACGTGTGTAAGGTCTTGTTGGCTGCCTCCTGTCAGCTGATTCTTTTCTTGCTTACCAATGGATCTTTATTTCTGTTTGGAGTAAATAGGCATGAGTCATGAACGCTGTCAGCCAATCATGGCAATGCCATGCCCTTGGCCAGCAATCAGTGTAGAAATGAAAATGTGACCTCCCCATCATGGCTAATGAGATGTTATGGGAAGTCAGCTGGGGTTTTCTGGGTAAAATTCTTCCTCCTAAGGAAATAAAGCAATCCAAAAGAAGGCACTTCTTGCTCCCATCCTCTTTGTTTTGAGCAATCATATGTGAGGATATAATGCTTTGAGATCTGCAGCCATCTTGTGACATGAGGAATAAGGCATTTTTTTTTCCAGAGATGTTGACCCAGTGCTCTGATATTTTTGAGTCACAGAATCAGTCCTCCCAGAACCTGCCTTCAGATCTCTGGATTTCAAGCCACACTTAGTTAAGTATTCTGTTACTTGAAACCAACAGCTGCCTAATGTGTACATTGAAGCCAGGCCTGCATTTCAAATGAGAGAATGTGGCTCAGTACCCTCTGGATTTACTACTGGTTTCACTGAGAGGGTAGCAAATTTCTTATTTCTAGGCCCAGGACTCCTTTCCTGGCTTACCTGTGGTGTGTGTGCTGTGTGTGTGTGAGGTGGGGTACTGGTGGGGAAAAGGGGGAAGTGGGAGGAGACAGAAAGAGAGAGAGAGATTGGAGGAAAGAGAGGTAATATTTTGATTAAAATTCTCCATCTTAAGGTTGCAGTGAGCTGAGACTGTGCCACTGCACTCCAGCCTGGGCAACAGAGTAAGACTCAGTCTCAAAACAAAACAAAAAAAAAAACAAAAAAAAACCACATTTCTCCATCTTAGAAAATTATGTCTTGGCACAGCTGCTGAGGAACCCCTTTTAAACCAGAGCCCTCCTTAAAGAGGAATCCTTTGCTGGATTCTATTTTCTCCATATAATAGATTTGCATTATGGCGTCTTTAGTCTTACAATGGAAAATCAAACATTTTAAGGTTTGATAATTCTCAAAGTGCCACGACGCAGATTCCTCCAGTGTTTTCGTAACTGTGCAGATCATCACCTTAGATCCTCTCAACTGCAAATTCTCTCTTCAGTCCCTCCTGGGCCATGATGGATGTTTTTTCCTCCACAGTGAACACCATAGCGAGCCTGGTCAGCAGAGGGGACTGGAGGGTCATTGCAGGAGGAAGGGCATCTCTTTCTGGTTCCACTAGCTGTGTTTTTGTTGTTATTTCCTGGCTCCCACTGCAAGGATCAGTCAGGGATGTGGCTGTGGGGGCCATCTGGTGGTACCCTAGCCCTGCGGCCAGAGTGCACAGACCCCTGGCATCTTCCTGTCCTGGCCCATCAACGACCTTCCCGGAGCACTTCCAGTTCAGACACACACGCACACACGCCCAGGCCTTGCATTCTCTCCTTATGGGTGGACTGCCAGCACAGTGACCCCCTCTGTGCCCATCCACCAGCCTGCACCCTGGAGGGCTGCTTCCTGCTTGCCCGGCAGCTGTGGGGCAGCTCTGGCTTAGGCATCCTGGTGAACTACTCCATCATCCAGTTGGCTGCAGCCACACCTTCTCCTATGAGGCCTGAACACCAGCCTGAGGGAAGTCTGCCCTTCCTTGGGTCCCATTAGAGTTCTCATTTCATATTTATAGCTACTCTGGTATCATAGCTGAACAATTCTTTATATTAAACTTCTCCTTGTCCCATACAGGACAGTCCATCTTCTCAGCATCTTCCCATTACTCATCATGTTTCTGCCTCTTGGACCCAGCTTGATGCACTGAGTTTCAGAGTTAAGAGATACATAAGATAAGGTTTTAACGATAAATGTTTGTGGCAGAGTTATCCACATGATGGGGAAAAGCTTGTCACCTACAAGAGGAAGTCCCTTCGGAGGAGGCAGAGAATATCCATAGCTGCATTGACTAAGCTGGCAGTGGGAAGATGCAGGGAGGTGAAGGGGCACTGGGCATGGTGGCTGCCGATTTCTCCAAGAGCAAACGAGGATGCTGCCAAAGGAAGGCCACATGGAGGGCCATATGCTTCCTGGCCACTTGCCTGGGAACCACCAGTGCAGTGCGACAAAACACGAACTATGCTCCAAACCTTTTAAATCAGCATTACTGGGAGTGTTCCCTAGCAATCTTCCCTTAAAAATCCTCAAAGGGCATTTTGAATCATATGAAAATCATGCAGCCCCCTGCTTCAGGGAAGGTCTCCCACCAAAAGCCCTTTCAAAGGATCAGGCAGCACCTGGAGAAGTGTCTGAAATGCCAGCTCCAGGGCTCATGAGGGCCTGTGCCCTAGGAATATGATTTTACAAGTGAGGAGGGGGTTTCCCGTGCCTGAGTTTGAAGTCCCTGCTGTGAACACTAGATTTAGAAGTGGAGTGAGGAAGGATTTATTTTGGAAGAAAAATTGAGGAAGAAAAATCCATTTCTGATTGAGCCTGCGAAACCTCCTGGAGCAGGTGAAGGTGAAGCATCTTTGCATGAGATTTAAGGATGAAATGGCCCAGAGTCAGCAGGATTATCAGGCTGAAGCAGATTGGCACATTGTCAGATATGGGTGGCATAGGGGCAGGGGAGTGTGAACCCATCAAAACAGGTTTGGGCTATTGGACAACATGAGGGGGGGCCCTAGGGAAGGACTGCCTAGGATCCCCTGGTGATACCTAGCTGTGATGGAGCACTGCCCAGGGCGGTCCTGAGACCTATGCCTGGTACCGTCTTAGGCACTTATAGTCAATGCTGCTGGTGCCCTGCCAGATTCTTCCAGAGTCCCCTATCCATCTAGTGATGCTCCCTGAGAATGCTACAGCCCCTGTCAGGGAATGTCCCTGTGCCTCCTGGAGCAGGTCTAGACTTGCCTACAGGATGAGCTCTGAGCCAGGGGCTTAATGGCTCTGGGCATATCCAGTAACTAGCATTTCCAAATTCCTGACATATTACTTATCTTAGGGATTTGAGGATGAGACATCTAAATTCTTGGGAACTCCTAAAATCATAAATTATTCTGCATTATAGTTGTATTTACAAAGGGAAAGTAGTATTTAGTATTTTAATAGTATTTTAAAGGTACTTTTGTTGTATTTACAAAGAATCATAGCCTATGGCAAATATTAAAACGCTAGAAAACATGGGGTAGTGTTTGTGTAACACAACATTCAATATTCTAGCAGGGTTAACAGCCCTACACAGAATCACATGTCAAAATGGCCAATTTAAGGACTTCTTTGATTGCTTCCTAAACTAATTTTTTGAAACACCGACACCACTCACATGTTTTGAATGAGGCACATGAAGCATAAAAACTGAGTAATACTGTATTTGCAAGAATTGGATTAGCAGCAACCAGGACCAGGGACACACTCTTGTCACATGGCCACCCTATGAACTGACTGCTGACTGGTTAGATATGATGTTTCTCTGCTGCATGCTCCTGTCCTGGTTCCAGGAAACGTGACCTTCACCTTCCACTCTCCATGGCAGCCTTCCTTGCTATTGCTTTAGACCTGACTCAGTGGGTTTGTTAAAACCAGTGATGGTTCTTGGTTGATTGTTCATATTTACAATTCTGTTTCCCATGTCCTTGAACTCTCACATGATTTTTCTTGGGATTTGGGGTTTAGGATATAAAAACCTTCTGAGAAATTCCAGGACGGAATTCCCACATGGAAACACTACCCTCAACCCATGAGAAGCAGGGAGTTGTTGGGATAATTTTCAGGCTAATTATGGACTTGCCATCTCTTAGGATTCTTCAGTGAGATTGAATTCCAGTTGCGGAGAGCAGTAACTGACTCCATTTGGCTTCCTTCTGTTCCCTGTTTAATTTCCACATTCCCTACCATTTGTTTGTTTGTGGGGAGGTGGAGGTTAGGGAGCTGTTATGGGCTGAATTGTGTCCTCTCAAATTCATGTGTTGATATCCTAATCCCTAGTACCCCCAAATGTGACTGTGTTTGGAGATATCATCTTTGCAGAGGTAATTAAGCTAAAATGAGGTCATGAATTCTAATCCAATAGAACTGGTATCCTTATAAGAAGAGAAATTTGAACACAGAAAAGGACAGAGGGAGGACCCTATGAAGACCCAGAGAGAAGACGACCATCTGCAAGCTAAGGAAGGAGAGAGGCATCAGCAGAAACCAACTCTGTGGACACCTTGATCTCGGACTTCCAGCCGCGGGAAGTGTGAGACACTGAATTTCGGTGTATAAGCCAACCAATCCATTGTACATGGTTATGGCAGCCCTAGTAAGCAAATACAAATTTATCTCCAAATAAACTACTTGCATATGAATCTTTGTCTTGTGATCTGCTAAAGTAGGACCCAAACCAAGAAGACAGGGTTTCCTTTAATCTTCACAACAAATTTGAATGGTAGGCTTGAACATCTTTGTTAACAGATTAGAAAAGTGAAACCTAGAAAGATAAAGATAAAGGAAATTTCAACATCAGTTTTGTTTAAATACAAAACCCATCCATGCTCTTTTCCACCCACACAGCCCTCCTTTCCCCCATACAGCCTGAAGATGATCCCTCTGACTGTCTCGTTTAAACAGATTTTGCATTCCATGTGGATTTCAAATTTGACTGGCCAGGGCAGGACTGCAGAGTGAGGACAGCTCTTCTGTTGACTTAAGTGGAAAAAACAGGCCTTGGTCTTGTCTCCTGGAGAGAGCACATGGGGAGTGGCAAGGCCCTGGGCTTGTCTATAGAGTGTCGTTTATGTGATGTCACTGAAAGGTGAAGGAGCAGGTGAATGGGGAAATGTTTTAAATTTCATCATGTATACTTGGACTCATGGTGGAGGTCAGAGTCCTTCAAAAGGAGGAAAACACGAATTTGAAAAGTAGCAAAATATTAGGAGAATAATGCTTATGGAGAAGGAACTTGACCTCAAATTGGAAAGGACTGAAGGTATGTTCTTATTGTGAAGTAAGAGCAGATGCAAGTGAGTGAGCTCTGGAGAATTTCAAGGAGAAAAAGGAACAGGGATCACGATATGTGGGGGGCTGGGAGAGTGATTGAGACCCAGGTGACCGTCTCTAGGAGGAAAGGGAAGCTGGAAACGCAGGCCATTTGGAAAGGAGTCTCAGAAGCCTGGTGTTGTAATGTTTCTGTGGTAGAAAGATTTATCCTGGTAAGTGGCTCAGGGTACTTGGAGACAGATGTGGCCCTCCTTCAGCAATGTGGCCAGATCATCTGTTTTGCTTTCTCCATAAATATGTCTCTCTGAATGTCGACAGGGAGAGATTTGGAAATAAAACAAAACAAAACAAAAACCATTTTCTATGAGCATAAAAGGCTTAATTTATCACCAGCTTTTCAACCAAATGAAAATGATTTGCTTTTTAAAAAGACTGTTTGCCGAACAAATGTTTCAAAATGCAATAGATTATTGCAATTATTGTACTCACTTTTAAAAAAATTTACCAACGGATGGACAGGTGTTCCAAAAATGTTTTCATACATTTCTCTCTGTGAAGGTGGAATCTAAGATGAAATTGCCTGGGAAGTGTTTCATGTACAGTAAGGCTGTTTCAGGGAAGGCACGGACTTTTCAAGTTGCTTAGCCGCTGCTCTTTGGGGCTGCACCTGAGGTGAGCTTCTAGGTGTGCTCTGAGAAGGTTGCTCTGACATTCTTGCTATTGTATTGACCACAGGGATGATGCTGGTGTTCTTGTCCACATCAAAAAGCTCACACTCTATCAGGACCCAGAGAACAAACACCTCTCAGACCTTAGTGTCAAGAAAACGTATGCTTGAGGGGTGGAAATTTTTTGTCTTGTGGTTCTCGTAACTCTTGGAAATGATTGCATTTCCCTCTTGTCACTGGGAATCTTAGAATCATGTTTGTGGCTCATGTTTTATGGATGTGTAGCATCCTTGGGGGTAAATTTTTTGTGCCAAATGTGATTTTATTTTATTCCTCTTTCCTAATTTCCCTGTAGTTCTGATCGACTTTACTTATTTTCACCCCATGGGATGGAATTTTGTGTTTCATCGAGGTCTTTTAGACTAAGAGGCTGTAGTGGATACTGTCATGTGTTGCCTGAGTCTCCCTTGAAAAATCAAGGCACTCACCACTCCAGCTGACCACTGCCTGCTGACCACTCATAGCGTGTGCCTCGGCAGGAGTTGCTCTGTCTTTGTCTGAAGGGAGCTGTCTCATTCAAGGGAGGCTAGTCCACTTCCTGGGGGCAGTTTGCATCCACAGACTGGTGGACGGAGCAGCACAAAGGCCTGGTGGCTGTATTAGTCCATTTTCATACTACTATGAAGAAATGTTCAAGACTGGGTAATTTATAAAGAAAAAGAAGTTTAATGGACTCATAGTTCCCCATGGCTGGGGAGGCCTCACAATCATGGTGGAAGGTGAAGGAGGAGCATAGTGACAGGCAAGAGAGTCTGTGTAGGGGAACTGCCCTTTATAAAACCATCAGATCTCATGAGACTTATCCACTATCATGAGAACAGGATGGGAAAAACCCACCCCCATGATTCGGTTACCTCCCACTGGGTCCCTCCCATGACAGATGTGGGGATTATGGGAGCTACAATTCAAGATGAGATTTGGGTGGGGACACAGCCAAACTGTATCAGTGACCATGCTTTGATTTAGGATAACTCAGCTTCACAACCACCCCAGCCTCACAGCTCCTTGTGAGATCCTATGAGGATGCTGGTGCAATTGCTCCCAAAGCCTGTGTGCCTGACGCTCCATCTCAAAGCCTGTTTCCTAGGAATCTGAGCAACAGCAGTTGATGCCAGCAGTGGGCTGAGGAAGCAGATTCTAAAATGGGATTTTGGAACTGGATCCCCCCTAGTCAGCTGGTAATGAAAGCCCATTCCTGGTGGTAAATGGAGTCGTGACTGCCACAGACATGGGGTAGTGTGGTTCTGGCAGAGTAGGGGCCTCACTGGGGCTGCCAGAGGAAGGGAATGCATGGTGGGCACAAAGTCTAAGGCATTAAACAGTTTAGTCAACCTTTACAAGTTAGAATTCATAAGGACTATGGGATTGGATGGCTATCAATTGATGGGGCCATCAATATATTGAAGCAAGACAATGAAAGGCTGAGAGTGATCCATCACCAACTTAAGGCTCAGTATGGAAACTGGAAGGCATCTCTGGCAGCTTTGAAAGAGACTTACTTGCTCTAGGCAGAGGGCAGAACAAAACCCAGGATTAGACCTGGAACTTGTTATGAGATAGAGGAACCACTGAGAAGACAGGTCTGATGTGCAACAGTCAGGATCCTAATTAGGTTAGGCTCCCTGAGATTTGGGATGGGACATCTGCATTGATGTACTAAAAAATCCTGTTTCCTAGGCTGGGCATAGTGACTCATGCCTGAAATCCCAGTACTTTCGGAGGCTGAGACAAGCGAATCACTTGAGGCCAGGAGTTGATCAGTCTGGCCAACATGGCAAAACCCCATCCCTAGTAAAAATACAAAAATTAGCCAGGCATGGTGGCATGCACCTATAATCCCAGCTACTGGGGAGGCTGAAGCATGATAATTGCTCAAACTCGGGAGGCAGAGGTTGCAGTGAGCTGAGATCATGCCACTGCACTCCAGTCTGGGCAACACAGTGAGACTCTATCTCAAAAAAAAAAAGAAAAAAAAAATCCTCTCAACCCTCTGGGCCTGTATGCACCCACTCTTCCATGTTAAAGATTAGCTCTCCTCCCTTACTCCAAGCTAATGCAGAGGCCTCTGTCTTGCAGATAAAATGTCCCCCCTGCCCACCACCCCCAAGATCTACCCCCACCTTCTGTCTTGTCCTTCAGACCAATATATAGGATTCAGTCACAACCTAAGATGACTGGCTAAGGGATGTGCCAGCAAAGTGAAGAAAGGAACTATATTTTGAAGGAGTTGAAGGACCTAGTCAACTTGAAACTGCAGGACGTAGGAGAGTATGGGACTGGATCCTCAGATGCTTAGAGGTAGAACATAAAGTTGGGTAAGGAATGGTTTATTGATGGGAGCATTTGTCCATGAAACAAGAGTAGCCTATGGCTAGGAACCTGGGAGATGGTGCTAATACATCGCTAGCATGACGCCTGAAGCTTGGGGAAAGCAAAAGCATACACCAAGTGAAGGAGGAGTCCTAGCACTGCCATGTCAGGGGAAGACAGGAGGGATCAAAGGGCTCAGAGAGGCAGGGCGTGGTGGCTCACACCTCTAATCTCAGCACTTGGGAGGCTGAGGCGGGTGGATCACCTGAGGTCTGGAGTTTGAGACCAACTTGGCCAACATGGTGAAACACCATCTCTACTAAAAATACAAAACATTAGCTGGGCATGGTGGCTGGCACCTGTAGTCCCAGCTACTTGGGAGGCTGAGACAGGAGAATTGCTTGAACCCACGGGTTGGAGGTTGCAGTGAGCTGAGACTGCCATTGCACTCTAGACTGGGCAACAAGAGCAAAACTCCATCTCAAGGAAAAGAAAAATGGCTCAGAGAAGCAGCCATCCTGGAGTGAACATACTATGTATGTGGCCTGCCACTCCAAAATCCCATGTTCCAAAAAAAAGTACATTAGGTAAAAGATATACTTTTTTTGTTACTGTCATCCTTTGATCTTAAGGCTTCTGTTGATAATGAAACTTTTGGCATCACTGCTGTTGCTTCAGAACAAACAGATCGTCCTCTCCAAACAACCTCCCATCCTTCAGCATCTTTCCTTTCCATGCAAGAGAAGAAAACAAATCAAGATTTCTTAGATAATAAAAAATACTTGGAAGTCTATAAAATAAAAACATTTTCCAGTTTAACTGCCCTTAAATATAACAGATATACAAACACGAGGACATTTTACCTACCAAGGCCACGAAGGAGTGCCCTGGTGAGAAGGCAGCAGCATTTTTGGTGAGCTCCATAGTAGTTGTCTTCTGTAAGCCATGGCTGATGATAAATACTGTTCTAGAAATGGGCTTGCTGATAGCACTGGGCTGGATGGTGGTGCTTAACCATCAGAGCAAAGTGCACACAACTCTTCTAATAATCAGTATGGTCAGAGCGGGGGTGTCAGAGATGGGTGAATATGCAGAGAGCCGAGAAGGCGGTAAATAGAACACGGTGTCTCACAAGGAAAGATGGAGGAAAAACCGGCCAGGGCTTTGCTCAATCTATACGATAGGAGAAATAACATACTTCTGTTTTATGCTTCACTCAGACTTGTCCACTCAGGAGTGGGCAAGTCTTATGTGGTGCACCTGAAGCAGCCCTCCAGATTGGAGAATTTTTCCATAAGTCTCATTGGTAAGAAGTGGATCACATGGGTATCCCTAATTACCAGGGAGGTTGGGGGCTTAGCCATGAAGCAACAGGGAATGGTATTGCCATCCTACGCCAGATCACGGTGAGTCATGCCCTCAGCAGAGTGTGTGGCCCCGATATGAAGCCAGGGTCATGCTAGCAAGGAGGCGGGAGAATGGCTGTAAGGCAGGCAAGCATTAGGGCCTGTCACAGAAGCACCCATGGGATCCTGTGGGAATGGGTAAGAATTATCTGCAGGGAAGGTTTTCCCTCCTTTTCTGCTGTTTTCAAGTTTCCTGACCCCACTTCTACAGTCAATATTGCATTATTCACAATGATGTATTAGAGTGTTATTAACGTCCTTTGATAGCAAACGCTGCATTATTGGGTTCTCATCATCTCCTAGTGCCAGCAAACCTGAGAGATCACAGCTGCATGTGCATGTGTATGTGTTTTATCAGTTTCATAGTGGTTTTCATCATGGCTGATTTCTCTAAAGGCATATATTGATGTTCTTAATGATTAACTCTAATATGTGTAGACCAAGAGGGAAATATTTTCATGGATGACATTGTTTTTTCCTCATTCCCCATGGTTTTCATCAGCTCAGTATAATAATTTTTCTTCTCCACCTCTGATCTTCCTCCCAGAGCCACTGTGCCTTCTCCAGGTAGAAACAGCCTTCTATCTCATGACTGGCACCCTTCCTTGGTTCCTGTCATCTGTAGCCAGGTATGCTGGGTGCTGGAGAGTGCCCTGGAGTTGGAGTCAAAAGACTGCATGCAGTTGGAGCAGAGGATCTTCCCTCACAAGTTCTGCTGTGAGCTGAGTCATTTCACTTCTCTGGGCCCCAGATAGACCTTTGTAAAACTGAGTGGAGGTGAAGAGGTGGATGATGTGGAATCTCTGCGATGGCTTGGAGCCATGAGTGTTCATGACACTCCATGTCTGATTCTCCTCAAGGGGATCTTCATCACTTGTGGTCACATGTCCTGGTTTCCCCAGGAGCATCTACACATCTCACATGAGGCTGGTTTTTAGTAAGTGCTCTCTGGTTGGTTTCTATAATGTAAGCTTCTCTTCATGTAGCTAAGAGATGATACTTTAAATGGATAAAAGGGATATTTTAAAGCTGCTTTCTCAAATTCATCCTGGCTGCCTTGCTATGGAACATGGCCCTGGAGCTGGCATTTCACTGTCTATTGACCATGCAACCTGGGGCAAAGGGCTTAATTTCAAACAACTCAGGCTGAGGAAGCAAATATCTCATTGGACTAAATGAGAGAGTCCTTGCCCAGAAGGAGCTGGGTGTTTCTTATCCTCATGCCACTGTGCTTCAGACTCCATCCTGACACTTCTCATTCTGTACTGGACACCCTTAGACTCCCCTGAGGACAGACACCACAGTTTACTCATCCATGGTGGCCATGCCCGCCCAAGACGGCAGCTCATCAACCACAGTTGACCCATAAAACCTCTGACTTTGCCTTTTTCCCCTCCTTTTCTCTTATGTCCCCTCTGAAGCCTGTTCTCTAACCTCTCTGGGAATTCTAATATCTCCTTCATGCTCTTTTTATTTAAAATGTTAGACTCAATGAGTTCCTTTGTTGATTTTAATTGATGAAACCCCAAACCAGAGACCAACACATGGTAGAGATATCTTTCTGGAGGCAAATGTCTGTGCTTGATTTACATTCAGGCTGGCTTAACACAACACCAGCTGGATGAAACATTTTTAAAAAGCTTTAAAAGATGCTATTTCAAAATGCCTAGACATTTGGATTCATTGGATGCAGCCAGGGTGTGGAGTGAGTTTTCTGGAGCTCAGATGCTTCTGACCTTTTTTTCAGGGAAAGGCCATGGTTAGAGTCACTTGTGGCCTTGTCTTCTCCAGTCACTAATTTTTCACTCCTCTTTTCCAAGACCTATTTCTCTGCCCTTTAATCATTTTTATTGCATTTCCCTGGCCCGTCTCCAGGTCTTGACATGTCTCTTAAAACGTAGAGGCCACAGACTGGGTAAGGAACCCTAATGAGGAAGGCAACAATATGGAGTCCATTAGAAGGATTGATTCCCGGCCCCTGCATCTGCTGCTAATTTATCCTAGCTTTTAAAGTCATGTCTAGGAGGCTCCCTTGCTTTGAGACCGTGGTCCTCAATAACCCATCATGCTTTCACTTCTGTGCCACTCATGGGCCTACTATTCTGCAGCACAGGCCTCCTTGCTTTGGTTTGGCTTCTGATCAGGCTGCCTTGTCTTGTATGTGTCTGCTTGGGTGAAGCTCTTCTATTTTTAAAGATCTGCCTGGAATTTAGTCTCACTTAACAATCTACAAACTTTTCATTGCTTTATCAAGCTCAGCAGCAAAAATGCTCAGTGCAGCTCCATACCTGGTGAGCCACACAGAGGGGGCTAGGCTCTCAAGTTCTATCCAGAGTGTGCAATCATTGGGCTGTTCTGGCCCCGCACTAGCCACCCATCCCCACCCATCCAGAAGTGTTGCTGCAGGAATTATGTTCATTGGTTCGGGTAGAAAAACACAGCAGCCTCCATGACCTTAGTGACTGGTATGGAAGCAGCCACTGTGGATTTACAAAAAACAAATGGTGCAAAGTCTGCACTTGGCACTTTCTTATTCTAATATTCGATGAAAGCACAAGCGTGGCTTTGAACTCTCACTCAGGGAAGGCCTGTGTGTTTCAGGAAGGGGGCAGGTAAAGAGGGATTGCTTTACTGAATATTGTACAGAGTTCTCTCCTAAGTCACCCAAGGATGCTGCCTGGAGAATCCAGATGCTGTTTGAGGTGAGGGATTTCCTGAGTAGGTTGTCTCAGGAACAGTCAGGCCCAGGATAAGCCTCACCAACTCAGGGATACTGGATGCCGAGACTCTAGTCCAGAAGTCCTAGACCTCATCAACCCCTCTGGTCTTGTGCTAGCTGTGGGCCTTAGCCTTTACATTTGCTTCTAAAAAAAGAATTTTAAGTGCCTATTTCTTAAAGCCTTGTGAGGATTAAACAAAACAGTGGATGTTATAGGCTTTTGTATATTCTAAAGGATTCTATATTAAGAGGCAAAGGTTATATTATATAATTACATACATAATATATAATTACATATATAATGACATATATAATATATAATTACACACACACACACACACACATAAGTTTAAATTAGGTTTGGTGGCACATAGGAGAAGAAAATCCCTACATCAAAAGGGCTTTGACACAATATAAATGTTTCTCTCACATGCAGGTGCACCAGGTCCATAAATTCATCAGCTTCCCAGGCTGCTTCCAGCTTTGCTACATGTGGCCTCATCCTTACAACCCAAGATAGCTCCTAGGGCTCCAGCCATCACATCCCGGTACCAGAGTGCAAGATGACCGAAGGGGAGAAAAGAGAGCATGTGCTTGTCTTGTGAAGAGATTTCCTGGAAGTTACACAAAACATTTCTGTTTTCAGCTTGTTGACTAGAACATAGTCGTCTGTCATACTTAGTGTGGAGGGTAACCAAAGATGGAGTGTTTTGTCTGAATAGCATTGCATCCAGCCAGACATCGAGGGCAAGTAGCTGGAGGAAAGAGGAAGACAGACATTGTAGAGGAATCTAGCAGTGACTTCCCCAGAGATTATATCCTATTAATAAAAGTAAGAACATAATTTATGCCTTGTGCCTGGGCCTCATAGGGCCATCACACCTCCATGAAGCAAAATGCTTGGCCCCACTCTGATTTGCTTTTGCCATCTCTGAAACAAGGATATTTTACTTCCCCATGTTTCCCAACTGTCCATCATTCAAATAATGCTTCTGCTGTGTAGCCATGTCTACAGCTGTGGTCAATGCTCCTCATCAATGTCCACTGTCTGTGTATCACTCACGTGATTTAATCAGTACATTTTCTTCCAGTGGATTCTCCCTTTAAGCCTCTTTCTTTCTTTCTTTCTTTCTCTCTCTCTCTCTGTCTATATATACATATATATATATATATATATATATATATATAACACACACCCACACACAGCTTAAATATATTTTAGCAGCCTTAATTATTACAATATATAATAATATTCACTTGCTATATACATAAATTTTATATATTATAATATCTATTTATTAATATATAAATCTATTAGAAAATATAATATATATATTTGGCTAACACTCCTGCACCACACACTGATCTTCCTCTCAAACAAACAGGAACGAGGCTTCAGCGCACTGAACCTTTGATCAGGTTCACTTACATTTTCTGACCTGACATTTTTTTTTTTAGGATACTTTACTTTAAGGTTTCTATGCTATAAGCCTTACCATACTATTTATATACACACACCATATTATATAGATTTTATATATTGAAAAAGAATAATATTTTATATTGAAATAATATATTTATTATATTGATATATTTATATATTGAAATTTGTATATGTGAAAATATATATTCAGTTTATATATTGAAAAAATATATATAGAGAGAGATTTATATATTGAAAAACCCAAGTAAAATAAAAATAAGAAAGTATCCTTAACATCAGGTCAGATGTAGTGACCTGATCAAGGTTCAGAGCCCGAAGCCTCGTTCCTGTTTGTTGAAGAGGAAGACCAGTGTGTGGTGTGGGGGTGTTAGAGAAATAGCACCAGCAAACTGGAACTTTCTTCTTGTCCTAATAAGCAGGACTGAAAATGTTCTCCCTATGTAATTTAATTTCTTTTAAATTTAAAATGAAGTTGACTTAATTTGATGTCACGTCACCGTCCATTGAAGTTATCTCACTTTCCACAGTGATGCAGCCTCCATCTGTTAGGATTCATTCTACTCTACGATTTCCAACTTTCTAAGAAAGTTAGAAAACTTGCACTAAGTGTTTTAAAGGCATGATGCTTGTGCCTGTGAGTGAATTGGGCCCAAATACTGCCATGCAGCCTCAGGCATTTTTCAAAGGGAATCCTGGCCTTTGGGGTTGTCATGAGGTGCAGAGTCCTGGATGGTCCCCTGATCTAGCTGTAAGGGAGATGGTGAGAGCTTGAACTCAGAGCAGGGAGAGGAGAAGGCCAGGTGTGGGGAGGTCCCTGCCAACAGGATGACCTGTTTCCATCAGAGCTGGAGGCTAAAGAGAAGGGCAAAGTTCCAGTTCAGAAGTAAGAGAACATCTCTTGAAGGTCAAAGACTGCCCTGAGATACTGTTGCTGCAGCAAGGCTCCCTGTAGCCCCTGCGTGGCTGCCTCCCACTGTCAGCCACTTCCCCATATGGACCCTCACAGACTGAACAAATCTGAGTGACCTCAGAGATGCCTGAAGGCACCTAGCTCTGTTTATTTCATGGCACATTTTAAAGAGCCCCAGGAACTGGAGATAGAGCCCACTGGGAGGGGAGTCTGTTTGGACACTGTTTTCTTCATTTTCATCTTCTGTGTATTACTCTTCTAGTTAATCTTTTCCAGTACTTAAAAGTAGCTATTGATCTCCCTGTCAAATCCAGTAAGAAACAGGGATCCCCAAGCACTTGGGTAAGAAAGTTCATTGTTGGTTAAGACCTGAGTTGCCAAGAAACTCAGACACAGATCCATGAACCTTTTTACATGTGGGGATTGGTGTAATTGGCTTAACTGGCTCGATGCTGATTCACAGCACCTTCAGGGAAGAATCTTACTGGAGTTCCACCTCAATGTGTGCATTGGGATGGGCTGTAGGAGGGTGCCTTAGGGGCAGATGCAGTGATGTGTTGGAAGCATGGAGTAGGGGTATCCCTGTGGGAGCCAAGAGACATTGAGTCCATGTGGGGGAGGGGTGTTGGGGCCATGTAGGGTAACAGGAGGATGAACGGGGTGAGAGGTAGAGCTTCGTAGCTAAGGACACTAGCATTTGGTGCATGGGACATAATGTTCACATATGGTGAGGCAGATCTAGATTTGGGAACATGCCTGTGGTACGTGCTGCCTTGCACAGGGGAAGGAAGAAGTGAGAGAGAAGATAGTGGGTGGAGAGAAGAATGAGGCTGAGGCCAGGCACAGCCCCTCCTGTCAGCCTTATCTAAGAGAAACACGTGGCCCTACAGCGAGGACCCTGCAGTGAGCACCCACAGTGGTGCTACCATGGTGCCTGCTCTGCATAGCCCACTTGCCCTGGAGCCAGGGCCAACACATTTGGGAAAGGCTGGATTCCATGAGCTTCTTGACTGATACTCTTTTCCAGCTTTACCTGCTTACGTGCTTCCTAGATCTCCAAGAATTACAGCACACGGACAGCCTCAGGGTCTGTGCTTTTTTCTGGGACACCTGACACTTGAACACAGTTAAAATAAAGCATTTGCTCACCTCTGAGAGGACCCCACTTTTCATTTATTCATTCACTCAGACATTTGCTGAGCACCAACTCTGTCTGCACCAGGGAAATAACAAAAGAGAAAATCGTCATCTTTCTCCTCAAAAACTCCCATTTTCAAAGAACTCTTAAATGTATGACTAAAAATAAGTGGATAAGTGGAACAGGAGCTAATAAAATTCCAAGGGCATTTTCCAGGGTAGTTCAGAGGAGAGAGGTCAGCTCTGCTGGGGACTGGCCAGAGATTCTGCAGAGGACCAACAAGGAATGGGTATGGGGACTCATCTAGGAGGAGAGAGGAGCAATTAAGAGAAAGTCATGGGTATGTCACTGGGGCAGGCAGAAGCATGGAAGTTTGCAGATCATCAAGTTGCCCAATGTGGCTGGAGCCCAGACGGGTTGGATGGTAGGAGATGATGCTGCATAACTGCCTGGAACTGGCTTCTAGCAGCGTGGGGGCCTGTACAAGGGAAGCTGAGCATTACCCAGCAGGTCAGCTGTTGCCAGTAGTATTAGTCTGTTCTCATACTGCAATAAAGAAATACCTGCGACTGGGTAATTTATAATGAAAAGAGGTTTAATTTGCTCACAATACTGTAGGCTGTATAGGAAGCATGGCTGGGGAGGCCTCAGGAAACTTACAATCATGGCAGAAGGCAAAAGGGAAGCCTGCATGTCTCACACGGCTGCAGCAGGAGGGAGAGAGAAAAGGGGGAGGTACTACACGCTTTTAAACAACCAGATGTTGTGATAACTCACTATCATGAGAATAGCACCAAAGGGGAAATCCACGACCATGATCCAGTCACCTCCCACCAGACCCCTCCTCCAACACTGAGGATTATAATTTGACATGAGATTAGAGAAGGGACATAAACCCAAACCATATCATTCTACCCCTTGCCCCTCCCAAATCTCATGTCCTTCTCACATTTCAAAATACTATCATGCCTTCTTAACCTTCCCTCATAGTCTTAATTCATTCCAGCATTAACTCAAAAGTCCGAAGTCTGAAGTCATCTGAGACAAGGCTAGTCCCTTCTACCTATGAGCTTGTAACAGTCAAAAACAAGTTCATTACTTCCAAGATAGAGCGGGGGTATAGGAATTGGGTAAATACTCCTTTTCCCAAAGGGAGCACAAGTGAGCTTTGTGGTGATGGTACTCCTAGGCATCTTGATTGCAGTGGTAGTTATAGGAAGCTAAACACGAGTTGAAACTACACACACAGACACACACACACACACACACACACAAACACACTGCATGCGCATACAAATTTTGAATTATACCAATGTCAATATCCTGGTTTTTATATTGAAATATCAGGAGAAGCTGGGTAAAGGGTACAGGAGACCTCTCTGTACACTTTTTTTTTTTTTTTTTTTGCAAATTCCTATGAATAATTTATTTTCAAAAATAAAAAGTTGTTTAAAACCTGTGTGGCCTCCTGTGTGGGAGGAACGAGCCAGTGCAGATATGCCTGTGATTTGAGTTGGGTTGCTCATTAATGGCTGTGCGGTTAACAAGGAATTCTTTTTTAACTTCAGCTTTGCCTGGAGCACAGCTGAGTTTGTTCCATTCTCTGATTTCCTGTGAACAATTATTTTTCTTTCAAATTTCATTCATTCTTTAGGATTGAAGAAAAGGCCGTGGGACTTAAAATTTGTTCAGTCTCTGGAAAAACCCGCTCCCTGGGAACCTCAGCCTTTAAGAGTTTAGGGACACAGTTTTCTGCAGAGAAAACTTGAATTATACCTTTGCAACATTCCTGAAAGATCGGAGGGTCTTGACCCCACACAACAGGTTTGGCTCACGAGAGGTAAAAACTTTCTCAGGGAATGAAAAAAAGTTATTGACAGGACGTCCCAAAAAAAGCCCATGTTGTTTCATCTGAATTTTGACCAAAATTCCTTTAGAATAAATAAGGACCTTTAGCTTGCCCCTGGAACAGCCGAAAAAAAAAAAAAAAAAAAAAAGGAGCAAGTTATAGAAAATGGTGACGATTAAGAAAAAAAAAGCCACTTGAGAAGCCAGGTAACCTCTGGGATAATAAAAAAATTGCAGTAGCACCAAACACAAACAAATTCACGTTCTTTGCTTAGAATCATATTTTTTTATCAGCAAATATGACATCTCTTATTCTGTTTTAAATTAGAAAAATCAACTCTGCAAGTGAAGGTTTGAAGCTGCTTGTGTTTGCGGGTCAAAACCTACTTTAAAACTTGGTCGCTTCCCCCGTGGAACTTGCAAAAGGAGCTGGAGAAATCTCTTAGAATTCTTGAGAGCCCATTGGAGGATGCATGTTTTTCTCACTCTTGTTATTATTGTTTGGTACCCAGTCTGAACACCTGACTCGAAGCAATTGTCGGAGCCCTGGGTTCTTCCCACCATCTTGTCTACATGCCAATTTGTCTTTGCAAGATTTACACACGAAGCAAATCCAATTAAATGAGAGACTGCCCCTGCAGCTCAAAGCATTTCTACACAAGGAAGCCATGCTCTTGACTCCAGCGGATTCTCAAAATCGCGGCTGATTAATCAGTTACGTTCATCAAGCATCTCCAGTTTGCCAGCCAACCACAGCTTGACAAGACAAAGGCAGGGTCAGCTGTGATTCTTTAAGATGGTGCTTCAAAGCGTTTCGTTTCATCGATGACAAGCATTGCCATGTATGAGGGAGTACAGTTTCCTTAGTTGAATTCAAGCAGTAATTTGAACCATTCAATCTCCAGAACCAAAAATACACAAATAAGCAGCAAGGGAGATACAAGTTTCCCAAAGACTTTCTTTTTCTCAAAAAGTCGATAGCGAGTTTGAATTACAGTCTGAAAAGATTAAGCGACATTAACTTTCATTTCCCATCTCCAGGAAACCCTGTCTCTTCATGCAACACAATTCAGAAAACTTAAAACCGGCCAAATGTGTCTAACTAAAAATTGAAAGCTGACACGATGGCTCATGCCTATAATCCCAGCATTTTGCAGGCCAAGGCAGGAGGATCACTTCAAGCCGGGAGTTAGAGACCAGTCTAGAGAAATCTAGGAACAAAACCCTGTTTCTACTAAAAAACTAAAGTAAGTATACATCTGTGGGTGTTTGGTGTGTGTAGCTGCCTGTACGTCCCAGCTAACTCGCAGAGGCTTGAGGTGGGAGGATTACTTGAGCCAGGAGTTTGAGGTGCAGTGAGCTAGACTGAGTCACTGCACTCCCGGCCTGAAACAAACAGAGGGAGACTGTCTTCAGTAAAAATTAAAAATACACATAAACAAAATAGGGCCAGGCGCGGTGGCTCATTGCCTGTAGTCCCAGCACTTGGAGCTTTGAGGCCAGGCAAGATTCACGAGGTCAACAGATTGAAACCATCCTGGCCAATATGAGTTGAGACCCGTCTCTTACAACAAATACAAAAAATTAAGCCGGGTTTGTGGTGTGCGCACCTGTATAGTCCCCCTACTCAGGAGGCTGAGGCAGCGAGAATCGCTTGAACCCAGGAGGCGGAGTTGCAGTGAGCCGAGATTGGCGCACTCCAGCCTAGCGCAGAGAGGACTCTGCTCTCAGAAAAAAAGATTAATAAAAATAAAAATAAAAATAAAGAGCTGTGAAGATCAGGCTCCCCATGGACGGCTGGATGCTGACTTGGTTGAGGCCACATGTGGCGTGGGGTGACTTTGGATGTAACTGTGTTTGCAGAAGGTTGAGCAGCCAACCATTCCTCTCCAAGTTGACCTTTCTGGGGCTCAGGGTCTCCAGCTAGCTGGCTGTCAGGGGTGCTCAGCGCTCCACTGAGAAAATGGAAGTTCTCACTCTGGGAGCGGCCTGTTGTTCCTTCCGCGGGTGCATTGTAGACGGCTTGCAAGCCTTTGTGAGGGCCTGTGGTTTCTGGCCTACTGATTCCTCTTCCTTGCTAATGAAGCCGCACCCCAAGAGATACCTTCCACGTGCCTCAGGCCCCACTCAGGGAAAGCAGGTACCAGCCTCTCAGGCTTCCTCCCCTGCTGGGTTGAAATGGCAAGCGTCTGAGTCTAAGCCACCAAGGGCACCTCGGCCGTCCCACTCAATGAGTTATTTGAACGCGAATGAGCACAGAAGCAGAAATGCCTGTGTTCACTTGATTTGTATTATTAATTGTGGCACAGCGAAGCCGTTTTCCATCTGGAATTATTATCACCACAGTTGCCACTCTCTTTCCCCTCAGGAGGTTTAAGACCCAGGATCAAGCCAGTGCGCATCCAGGCCAGGCTAAAAGCCCAGCAACCAATAGCAGAGAAAGAAAATTGTATTATTTTTTTAGTCTTCCCGCTTACCACCACGCCAGCTGCTGGGCTGGGTAATCCATGAAGACGAAGTGGGAGCTCGCGCTGCGCTTCCTGGGTCAGGCGCAGCTCGGTGCCTGCTCTGCGCCCCTCTGCAGCCTGGCCGCCTGTGCTGCCGTGCCGCTATGGAGCGGAGCCCAACTCCTCCCGGCCGCCGCTTCCGTAGCGTTCTGGGCCCCGAAAGCCAAGGATCCTGGGCGAGAGTGTTACAGGCGATGCCCTTGAAGGCCAGAAAACTATGAAGCCTTAGGACAGCGGGTCGGAGGCGCAGCAGGACTTTCTGCTTGCGCGGTTGTCTGGGTCAGTTGTTGTTCGGATGTTCAAACAGGTGAGCTAAGGCGTTTTGGCCACCACCTGTTGCCGCGTTTGCCTGCGAATGGAGGGCTGTCTGACGGGACACTAGAATGTGCCTCAAGAAGGGTGCCGTCTGGGCACTGTTCGGGCTACCCTGTACGTCGTTATATTTAGAAACTTATTTTTTCCTCTGTTAGTATCCCCGCTCCTGCCAGAAGCCCCCCTATTGTGTTTGGCCATTATGATTTTGGTAAAATTTGATTGCTCGGAAACTGATTCCACAAAATATGTGAGATGTGAGCAGCAAAACAATAAAAAAAAAAAAAAAAAAAAAAAAAAAAAAGGAAAGAGAAAGAAAACAAACCATAGAAACATAGATGAATTCTTATGCGCCACCTGCCCTTTAAAATATTGATTGCAAGCACCGCTGCCTGGGAACTGTGGGTCCTCAGGGAAGTTAACCTCTGTGCTCAGGTTTCCTGTTTTGGGAAACGAGGATCACAGCACTGGATCAGGTATGGATTCTTTCTGTGCCCCAGGCACTGTCCCCAGCTTCATCAGCCCTGAGGGACAGAGGCTTGCCACCTAGTTAGTGTCCGTGCAGGCTTGGTAGCTCTGCGCTCACCATCCTGCGTTCTGCCTGCGAAAAGTGCTTGCTTGACACTCTGCTGGACTCCTTAAATGTGCCACTGACAGTGAGCCACAGCCGTGGCATGCCACCTGGCTCTGCAGACAGTCCTCTTTTTGTGTCAGAATAACCGAAAAAACTAACATTTGGGGCTATCTCCTCTATTGAAGAAGCTGTTATACAACATCTTGATCTTTCAGAGAATACCAAAAAACAAAACAAAACAAAACAAAAAACCAACTTTTGGCCAAGTGCATTGGCTCATGCCTTTAGTTTCAGCATTTTGAGAGACCAAGGTGGGAGGATAGCTTGAGGCCAGGGAGTTTAAGATCAACCTGGGCAACATGGCAAGACTGCGTCAATTAAATTTTTTAAAAAGTGTTGTGTGCCCACAGTCCTGGCTACTCAGGGAGGCTGACGAGGGAGGATCACTTGAGCCCAGGAGTTCGAGGCTACAGTCAGCCATGACTGTACCTCTGCACTCCACCCTGGGTGACAGAGCGAGACCCTGTCTCTAAAATATTCTCAAGAACTTTTTTTAAAATGAAAAGTACTATTTTTCCAAAGTTGTATAATAAGAGGAAGAAGAGCCATAATTCTCTGTTCCCATCTAGGCCTGGGTAGGAGAAGCTCCCTTCAGGGAAGCAGGCAGACCCTCTCAAGCACCGTGCGGCCTCTAGAAAGCTCACTGTGACAGCAGGACCACGTGGCTGCATCTTGTGAATTGTCTTCCTGATATAAAGCGCTCCCTTTTAATTGGGATCACCTCCAGGGATTAGACCCCACTTGATGGTTTTCTGGGATTCTGAACCAGGCTCATTTCCCTTTAATTGGCTCCTGGTGTGGGCTGCAGGCTTTTTTTACAGCCAACAACAGGTGGGAAGTGCCATTTGCTCCCACTGGTCTCCCACTCCCTGCCCTGAGAAGCTGGGGCCCACCTTGTGTTGAGTGGGATGCAGAGGACTTTGGACTTGCCTTATTTCACGGAAGTTAACCAGTTTCTCACATTCCCTGAGGCACTTGTGGACTTGGTCTCAACCTCCTCTGGTGAGCAGCTCTCCTGGCTCCTATCACTTACCTAGTTCCATCATGGGGGCTTGGCTTCCCCTGCACTGTTAAAGGAAGAGATTGGGCCATTAAGAAATGCCCCCCCCCCTTTTTTTTTTTGAGACGTAGTCTCGCTCTGTTGCCCAGGCTGGAGTGCAGTGGCGTGATCTCAGCTCACTGCAACCTCTGCCTCCCCGGTTCAAGCAATTCTCTGCCTCAGCCTCCCGAGTAGCTGGGGTTATAGGCACCTGCCACCACTCCTGGCTATGTTTTATGTTTTTCTTAGAGACAGGGTTTGACCATCTTTGTCAGGCTGGTCTTGAACTCCTGACCTCATGATCCACCTGTCTTGGCCTCCCAAAGTGCTGTGATTACAGGCATGAGCCACTGTGCCTGGCCAGAAATGCCCACATTTGTAAACTTGGTTGCTGCTAGGGTCCAACTCCGCTCTCAGCATTCACCGATGAGGTCTGGGAATGGGAACCTGTGTTTAAGCAGACTCCCTAAGTGCTAAGACTGCCCGTCTTTAACCATACTACTTTTCTGATAACAAAGCTGAAATTTTCATCATTACTTTTTTTTTTATTTGACATGAGCTGTTCTTATTTTAACTAAACTGGAGTGTGTCCTGGAGTTTTCACTTTCCTGTAATTCTCTTATTTTTTTCTGTTCTGAAACTTTCTCTAATTTTGAAATTAATAGAAAAAGAAAACAACAGATATAAAATACTTTACTTAGTCACAGTGATATGTCTATTTGTGTATTCATTCACCTCCCCTCTCCCCACGCAAGAAACCCCCAGCACAGTCCTACATTCTGGAATGAAAATAGCTCCAAGAAGTATGGATTTTGAGGTTCAACATCTGCACTTTTATTTCTTTTTTCATTGTAAAAACAAATGGTCTCTAAAAATTGATGTCAAATACAGTCTTCAGGCCGATGAAATACAGTAAGCCTGAGAACGAATAAGGCAACTAAATGGAGCTGTTTTATTTAACAGAAAGCACAGTGATCTTCCTTACAAGCTAGATTCCCGAGAGGAAAATGTTTATAATCAGATTTGACTCTAGGATTAAGAGGGCAAGGTGCGACCCTCTTAGGAGGGTCTTTGAGACAGAGTCTTACTCTGTGGCCCAAGCTGGAGTGCAGTGGTGTAATCTTGGTTCATTGCAACCTCCACCTCCCAGTTCAAGCGATTCTCATGCCTCAGTCTCCTGAGTAGCTGGGATTACAGGTGCGCACCACCACATCCAGCTAATTTTAGTAGAGACAGGGTTTCACCATGTTGGCCAGGCTGGTCTCAAACTCCTGACCTCAAGTGATCTGCTTGCCTCAGCCTCCTAAAGTGCTGGTATTATAGGCGTGAGCCACTACACCCAGCCCACGTTGCAGGCTTTGTGTGCCAGTTGCAACTTGGCTGTTGCAGTGTGAAAGCAGCAATAGATAATATGTAAGTGAAAGGGTGTGACTGAATTCCAATAATTATTTATAGATGCTGAATTTTGAATTTAATATAATGCTGATGTGACATGAAATAGTCTTCACTGGATTTTTTCAGCTATTTACAAGTGTCGGAACTATTCTTAGCTCTTAGGCTGTACAAAAACGGGCAATGGGCTAAATTGGGGTTGTGAGCTGTCATTTGTAAAATCTTGCACTCTTTTAGGGGACATGGTATGGCTGCTGATATGCTGACCTTATGGTATCTAACTAACAAATATTCAATTAAATGAGTAAATAGATTATAATTAAAATGGAAACAAGAACTAAAAGTGATTCTGAATATTTCATCAAAAAACCCATTGCTTTCCCTTTTTCGTTAGGTTCATCCAGTGTTGTTAGAAGAACAATCTGAATAGGCACGGCCAACATTTTTGTTTTCAAAATTATACTATTTATGATGTGTACTAGGAATTAACTAACAGAAGCAGTTAGTACAATTAATTTTTTACAAGTAATTATTTTACAAACAATTTTTTCCTAGTACAATTAATTTGTTAAAAATTTGGTAAGAACATTCTCCCACCCCCCACCACTCCAACCAGGATGTGAATTTGCTGATTGTTCAAGGTGGGATCTGGCTGCTGTGCCCAGGTATGTTAGGAACCTGAAGCTCTAATTCATCTTCTTGGAGGTACTGGACACTGTACATTCATGTTTTTAAACTTTATACTGAAGCATGCTTCTCAAATGCTTACACCATTTACTTTTTAAAATTAAAAACTTGAGGCCGGGTGCGGTGGTTCATACCTGTAATCCCAGCACTTTGAGAGGCTGAGGCAGGCAGATCACTTGAGGTCAGGAGTTCAAGACCAGCCTGGCCAACATGGTGAAACCCCATCTCTACAAAAAAATACAAAAAATAACCAGGTTTGGTGGCAGGCGCCTATAGTCCCAGCTACTCAGGAGGCTGAGGCAGAAGAATTGCTTGAGCCCAAGAGGCAGATGTTGCGGTGAGCCAAGATTGTGCCATTGCACTCCAGCCAGGTGACAGACAGAGTGAGACTCCATCTCAATCAATGAATCAATCAATAAAATTAAAAACTTGAAGCCAGGCATGGTGGCATGCTCCTGTATTCCCAGCTACATAGGAGTTTCTCCCAGCTGATGGGAGAAGATCACTTAAGCCTGGGAGGTCAAGGCTGCGGTGAGCTATGATCTCTCCACTCCAGCCTGGATGACAGGGCAAGACCCTGTCTCTAAAAATGAAAAAAATAA